>NC_061799.1:39641158-39962463 GCF_021462225.1 Girardinichthys multiradiatus
AATGCCCCTGTCAGTTTTTGTTTTGTCTTGTATGTATATGGAATGTTAAAGACAGTAATTCCAGGCCAATTGTCATGTTACATCAATGCCTTCAGTTGAAATATTTGAACCACCTTTCCTCTTGCTGCACAGATTTATCATTAAAGCTGAATCTGATCACTTGCTATAAGCATTTGCTTGGAAAACGCAGTCATAAACCCTTTTCATCGCTGATTTTTTTTGTCACATTTCAGTGCATTCATTCCATCACACTTGTTTGCATCCCTGCAGTTAATACTTGGAACAGCCCCCTTTCACAATAGGACAGCACTTAGTCTTCTCCTATAAAATTTCACAAGACTAGGGCCTACAGAGAGACATATACTTGATCTTTCCTCTACCACAATCTCTCTACATCTTTCAGATTCCAGGGTCATGTCCTCTGCACTCTTTACTTCAGCTTACCTCACTTGGGCGCGGCACTGTTGGTGTAGAGGTTGAAGCAAGCAGCACATGTGATGAGGCTTCAGTCCTCGACGTGGTACCCGGGTTTGAATCCTGGCCTGGTGACATTTGCTGCATGTCTTGCCCTCTCTCTCCGCCCCTGTTTCCTGTCTGGCTGCTGTCCAAATTCTCTGAAAAAACAAAAGGCACTAGTGCTGCAAAAAAATGCTTTAAAAAATTAGATCTCCTTGACTTCATGATATTTTAAATGTTTTAAATATTGCTGAGACTGTAGATATGAGCAAGTTTAGACAAGCAGTGATTTTCTTGTGGAAATTTGCTGATTTATTAACACTCTTACCAACTTAGGAACTTTGCTTGTATATTTAACAAATTTTCAGACCCCTCTAGGACTCATTATCCTTCTTACTCCTCTCAGTGAGCTGGTTGTGTCGCCGTGGGGCCTTCTCCAGTCCTAAAGCACTCACAGACAGCCCAGTCCTCATACAGCAGCAGTCAAAGCAGAAGGTGTTTACTCTTTCTAGATAGCGTCACACATGCCATTGAACATTTAGTTTTACTTTTCTCTTTTTGGTCTATTTAAAATAAATATTAACAAACATCTGCTTTACTTGAAAGGCCTGTTCTCTATTCTATCCCATTTTGAGGGGTCTAAGAGAGAGAATATGGGTCACATCATATTTATACCCTTGGGAACCAGAGAGTCATGTTCCCTGGGGTCTTAATATTTTAATTAGTAACCAAGTTGCTAAATAAATTATATTATAGGACTTATTGCACCAGTAAAAATAATTAAAAATACTAAAACATTTTTCTTAGTTTAGCATTTTTCCTCACTATAAAAAATAAACATTGTCTTTGTTTTAATTTTTCCATTTAGGATGAAGCTCCTGCAATGAAGGATTAATGTTTTATGGATTTTACACATATTTACCAGGGGTGCTTATAAATGGGAAAGGTGCTGTATAATCTTTAATTTTGGTACAATTTATGATTGGTTCCTTTTTGGAAACCAGCAACAATATGGATGAAAAGGCTTTTCAGCTCAGACCGTTTCAGAGCAGTAAGTCCAGGTTTCTTCTATATTTTAAAGCCTCTGCTGCTTCTGCATTATCATGATATGATGCAACTTAAATAAATCCCTTCACCTGCCAGCTGCCAGCTTCTCAATGTTTTCCCTAAATGACTTGGACTGTGAGGTGACATGCACCCATTGCCGTATCAAGTCTTTCAGGCGGGTTTATGAGAATGACACCAGGCCCATATAATTATCCCAGTGGGACGCCTCCATTTTCCTTCAGGTATTACCTAAGCTGTCCCATTACTATAAATATCATGAAGCCTTTTCCAGCTAAACACACATTTACCCTGTGGCACACCTGCCATTACCCTCGCCCACAGACTGACATTTACAGAAGCCCGTTATTTGTTATCTCACAGAAGGATATGGTTAGCTATTTACATTCTCAGCTCCCTCTCATTGTCAAGATTCACTAAGTCGGCGTAATACCACTCTTATATGAGCACAGGCTGCATATATACTGTTCATTTTATCGTAAGTTTATTAATTTTTTTCCAGGTGGAATGTGAGAAGCTCCATCGGGGTAAGGGTTATTCTGACATTTTAGTGTTTTCTTGCCTGATATGATGCACGGAAAGCAGTTTCACTGAGCCGAGGTACATGGAAATAAACACAAATCTCCACACACCTTTTCCTATTGTGACAGTCAGATTTATATAACCGATGGATACGTAAAATAGGTTACAGTCAGCTGTAGCTGGAATCATTAGTGTCAACCCAAGCTTGCTGATGCTTTAAAAGGGCAATATATTCAGCTTGCAACAAGGCAAGAGAAATGCTTTCCAGCTATAATTTAAAGCCATGTCTGCTGAAGGACACATGAATAATGCATCCCTAAAAAGATCTATTTAAGCTGAGATAGGGGTTTCTGTATTTATTTGTTTTGCTCACAGAGAGCAGCAGAGCCGACCTCTAAATGCAGTTTAATTTTCACAGAAAAATTTGCCAGTTTAGAAATTGTTAAAATTTTTTCACAGCGGCTTTGATTAAAGTCCGTACAAATTAAAATGACGTGACGTGCAGAAAAACGAGATTCGTGTTTACTGCTTAACCACCAAAGATGTTTAATACAGTGCCTTGCAACAGTATGCATGGACATTAAACCTTTTTTACATTGTGTCACATTACAACCACAAGCTTCTATGTGTTTTGTAGGGACTTTAGGTAATAGGCTGACACAATGTAGTGCAATTGTGAAGTAAAAGGAAAATTGTACACAGTTTTCAAAAATGTTTGCAAATACCTGTATTCTGATAAGTAAAATCAGAAGTCACCTAATCAGTAATTAAGAGTCCACCTGTGAGTCATTTAATGTCAGTATAAATACAGCTGTTCTGTGAACTCCTAAGGGGTTTGTTAGAGAATGTTAGTGAACAAAACACAATTTATGAGGTCCTATAGGAACACAGCAGACAGGTCAGGGAGAAGGTTGTTGAGAAGTTTAAAGCAGAGTTAGGTTATAAAACAACATCCCCAGCTTTGAACATCTCCCAGAGCTATGTTCAGTCCACCATCTTAATATGGAAAAATGGCACAACTACAAACCTGCCAAGACATGGTCGTCCACTTAAACAGACAGAACAACAAGGGGATCTTTAATCAGACAAACAGCCTAGAGGCCCATGGTAACTCTGGAGGAGCAACAAAGTTCCAAAGCTCAGGTTGGAGAATCTGTTGACAGCAAGTATGACATGTGTATTCCACAAGACATTGTCGAATGAAAGCCTTAAGAAGTCAAGTTTGTAGTTTAGGGACACAGCAAACATGTGGAACACTGTGCTCTGCTTCAATGAGACCGAGATTAAACTTTTATGACCCACATACAAAATGCTATGTGTGGGAGAACACGAATGCTGCATGTCACCGTGAACACACCATCCCCACTGTAAAACATGATGGTGGCAGCATCACCCTGCGGGGATTCCTTTATTTAGTGGAGACAAGGAAACTTTTAGAGTTGATAGGAAGGTAGATGGAGACAAATAAATTGGAAATCCTTGAAGAAAACCCGTTAGAGGGTGCAGAAGACTAGGATGTAGGTTCAGGACAACAACCCCAAGCATACACCAAGAATGGTTTGGATTAAAGCATGTTTATGTGTTAGAATGACCTAATCAAAATTCAGACCTAAATCCAATTTAGAATCTGTGGGAGGGCTTGAAAATTGATGATCTCATCAATCCTCTCCATCCAGTCTGCCTGAGCTTCAGCTTTTCTGTAAAAAGGAATGTGCAGATGTTGTCCAACTGTGCAAAGCTGGTAGAGACAAACCCTAGAGACTTGCATCTGTATCGATTCGAGTGGCTGAAAATTAATATACGGCACAGGTTTCAGGTTTTCATTTGTAAAACATTTGAAAAACGTGTCTTTTTCCTCCTCAGAATTATGCTCTGCTTTGAGTTAATCATCATCTAAAATCCCCTCCTAAACATAGGCAGAGGTTTGTGGTTGTAACGTGAAAAGATGCCCAAGAAAAAAGTTGAAGGAGTAAGAAAACTTTACAAGCCACGATAGTTACACTAAAATGGTATAAGAAGAGAAGGTCACTGAAATCTGTGCCTAAACCCTGAGACTCTGGTTGAAATTCAAGAGTCTTGTGGACACTGCTGAGAAATCCTCTCCCGTACAAGGTGACGAATCGAAACCTAAAGAGAGGAAAGAAAAACAACTGTGATTGAGTGTTCTGTCCAATGCAGACCGAGATCACCGGTGTTTTTTATTCCCCTCTCGTCCTCTAGGTTTCTCTCCGCCCCTTCTAACAGAAGAGCTGGTATTTAAAACTACAGAAAACACTGTTGTCATACAGTAAAGCTATTTCACCTCAGAGCTTCTACATTCCTGCTCATCCAGGCAGCGAGCTGGTCAGAGCGGTTGCTAAAGTTCAACCACACACCACAGTGATGCTGTTCAAGTCCCAAGGTCAGAGCCACAGTGATGGATTATCATTCTGTGTGGCTTCGAAATGTGTTGGACAGAGACGGATTTGGGTGAATAAGGGAAAAATGTGCTTTTTCTGCAGACCGTTTTGTTCCAAAGCATCAAAGAGGCCGAATGAAAAATGACCTGCATGTTTTCCTTAGTGACAATAAACAATAATCAGAGTCACTTGGATCAATTTTTACAACAAAGAAACAAGAGTTTATCATCATTTTGACATTTTTGCTGAGATTTATGAGAAGGCCAACAAAACAACAGTTTGTAAGGATATATTCCTGAGTCAGAGGTAGTTGATGTCTAGCTGTATCTTGTCCAACATGTGGCAAATAACAAAATATCACCAATAAAAGTAACTTTGGACATTTGAGTGGAGCAGTTGGTGTTGTGGTGAACGTTTTAAGATCAGCTGTAGTACAATTTCTCTTGCTGCCAATAGAATACAGTCTGTTTTGTCTGGTTCACTGGTACAATATTTTATAAACAAAAACCTTTTATGGCAGTAGATAATACAGCCCATACTGATGCAACTTACAGGGTACTTTTGGGGAACAGGCTTTATTAAGAGCTTGGAACACTGCAGTTTTTTAAGTACTTTTGAGAATACTTTTCGGTAAGTTACAGGGTACTTTCCACAAACATGCTAGTTATTTTCACAGATCTTACTGGTTACTTAGTAAACTATGTTTCCTAAACTTACAGGTTATGCAGTTTCATGGAGGTCACTTTTGTGGAAGTTAGGGAGTACTTCTTGGAACTTTAAGGGAACTCTCCTGAACGCACAATTAACTTTCCCTGAACTTTATTCTGTCTGAAGGTTATTGTTCTCAGAACTTACAAACCATTTTGCTGGAACTTATTGACTACTTCACCAGACCTTACAGAATGTTTTATAACTCGAGTATATATTACTGGTTACTTTTCCAGAATTTACAGAAACATTTTGTGAATTTACAGGATACTTTCTTGGAATTTCATGTTGCTTTCCTGTAACATATAGTCCACTTATCAGTACTTATCCGAACTTACATGTTATTTTCCTCACATTTACTTTCCCTAAATTAATTAATTTATTATATTGTAGAAAATACAACTTAATTTTACAAATGCTACAGGTTACTTTTCTGGGAATTACAGACTACTTTTCCCGAAATTACAAGTTAGATTTACTTGGACTGACAAGGTCCACTCCAAGAACCTACAGGTTGCTTTTTCCAGATCTTAAAGGCTACTTTCCTGAAAATTATTAATTGCTTTCTTGAACAGAAGTTAATTTACTGATTTGTCAGGTTACATTCCTGGATCTTACAGGTAACAGTTTTGAAACTTACCGATTTATTTCTTGGAATGTATTTAGCACTTGCCTCGATCTTACAAGGATTTTAACCAGATCTAACAGGTTATTTTTCTAGAATACAATTCTAACATTCACAGAATTAACAGGGAACCTTTGTTGAGCTCACAGGTTACGTTCCGGGATTCCTGGGCTGGACCTTACCAATACTTTCCCAGATTTATTAGTTACTTTCCCTGAACTTACAGGTCATTTTGTCAATATTAAGTAATTTTGGAGACTACAGAATATTAAGAGATTACTTTGAACCTGAGATTTTCTAGATACGTTTTGCATATGATAATGGCATACAGGGTACTTTTTTGTCAAGATCTTAAAGCATACGTTTCTTGAAATTACCCACTACTTTTCCCAAATTTAAAGGTTACTTCTATAGAACTTACATGGTACTTTCCTAGAAATTAATAGGTACTTTCTTTGATGATCCTGAGCTTACAGGTTCCTAGGCTGGAACTTACTCTTTATTTTGGCTTAAATGTACAGATTACTTTTCTAGAACTTACAGGGCAGTCTGACAAAACATTTTCATGGTTCTTGGAGGATGTACTTTTCCTGAACCTTCAGGGTTCTTTTCTGGAAGATATGGGGTACATTGCTAAAAGAGGCAGTTTTCTCTCCAGCAATTTACAAGTGCCTTTCTTTATATTTTATGTTATTTTTGTATTACTTACAGACTATAGGGTTCTTTCTGGTACTTTCCTGGAACTTACAGATTACTCTCCCAGAACTCACTTAACCCTTGTAAATTCTAATGAAGTATGTAAGGTTTGAAGAAAATAACCTGTATTATAAGACAACCTAAATTCTTTAAAAA
Organism: Girardinichthys multiradiatus; assembly: GCF_021462225.1. Taxonomy (NCBI): domain Eukaryota; kingdom Metazoa; phylum Chordata; class Actinopteri; order Cyprinodontiformes; family Goodeidae; genus Girardinichthys; species Girardinichthys multiradiatus. Next base: position 39,647,786 of record NC_061799.1, read on the forward strand.
ACATTTAACCAATTTGAATAATAACCAAAACCTGACTGCATTATTTCATAATTAAGATCAAATTTGGATTGACTTTGTATCTGTCTGTATGATTGGATTGACTTGATTTTTTTAAAGTACCTTTTGTTGTGAATTGGCGATATGTAAATTAACTAAATAGAATTGAATTCGTAGGAGCAACTGAGTCCAGGAGGAAACTCTAATGTTCAGCGAGCAAAGCAACAATTAACAAGTACACTTGTTAGAGATCACTATAGGCCTTTATTTTCCAAGCACTGAAGCAACGCCTAATAGCAAACCAAGGGATGCTCGTGCAAATAGGATAAATTATAACAGCATCAATAGATAATCTTCCAACCAACTCCCGAAGGGTGTTGATGTTTTACCTTTCAGGTGGCTTCTGTTTTCTATGCTTTTCAGCCAAATTAATTTCAACACCCTAATTTATTTATCGTTAGTCTTAAAGATATGTTGATCTGACAACCACAAATGACAGCTTTGCCCCCATTGTGACCTTTTGAGGCATCACAGGTCCTGGTTAATTCACCTTGTTGCGACCCTGCCATGGATTTCAACATTAAACTCTGGTACGGACTCTTCTGGAACTTTCAGAATAAAGTGCATTTAACCTACTTCCGGCACAGCCAAGCAAACTGTAACAGCGGAGTTCCCATGATGCCACTGTCTGTATAAGCACAACCCCTCTCCCACAAGTCTCCCTCTTTCCACTGCTCCTCTGCGGGACCAGGATAGGGGAGGCCCAGCGCGCAAATGTCTCTTTGCTGGCAAACAGACATAAACTCTTCAACTGGATCCAAGGGTGTCATAAGATCATGCGATCAAATGCACAAGATAAGTAGAAATAAATCCCTGTCTGCGTGTCCGGTGATTTTCATTCATGAACGGGGTAATCAAGGTACAAGTATTGCTTCACTGTTCTCTCTGAGATCTGCAGAAGCTAACTGTTTCCAGATAGTTCCCAGCATGACGCCGAGTGCAGCATTTTCCCAAGGAAGGACAACGGAGACCGCATTACGGCAGTTAACGTGCAGTGTGGTTGGTGGACACAACGAGACATCTTTCATCCACAGCTACGGAGGTTAGCTGAAAGCTGACGTTTTGTTGACTGTGGACGTTTCTTCAAACTTCATCGTCGCCCGGACAACTCCTCAACACGTTCATAAGAGGTTAGGTTTGAGAAGAATAATAGTGAAGGATTTAGATTGAAATGATCTAAACGTTTTTCATTTTATGAAGTTTGGTTTTGTTTGTGTTGAACTCAGCTATCTTGGTGCTAGCAGAATATCTGCAGCACACGTGTTCAGTTTTGTGTTCTTTGTGTGTTTTTAAAGTTAAGACACATTTTATTTAAAGGGTGATTTTAAACAGAAGATTGATCATAACGCACCGTCCGCGCTTATGCATTTTAACCCTTTTATTGACGCTATTTTTGATGTGTGTTTGATTCTGGTGCTAAGCTATCAGCCTCATTTGTTAGCTTCAACTGCTAACAGCTAAGGACATGTGCTTGCTGCCAAATAATATTTACCCAGAAAGGTTTAGTTTTCAATCCAGTAAATAATGTGTCCCTAACATCATTTTACTAACTTTGATAACTAAGTAAACACCATTAAGCCCCATTTCTCCAGACAGAAATGGCTCTTTTCCAAAATATTTCCTTAAATATTTTACCATTTCCCTTAATAATATTTCTTTAAATATTGTTTTAATAAATAAAGGCAGCTAATGAGACCCTGTTGAGAATTGGTCATCCCGAAGGTTGGTTTTATTCAGCAGATCATTCTTAAAACATTATTTTATTAAAATAATATTTTATCTGATCTTGCATTGTGAAGTGTTGTCTAAATGTCTGCTGATTATTGTCTAAGTTAGTTCCTAGACTAACTGCACGTCACTTCCAGATTCTTCAAGATAATCCTTGGTTCTCAAACATAAACATTGCATGGTAATGTTGCATCACTCTTTTGGTCATAATTTCCAATCATCTTTAATCAACTTGTTTATATTGTACATAGACAATTAGTCTTCATTATTCTTTAATTCTGCTTGGTAGTTTAGTTGGATTGTTTTAGCATAGTAAAGAGTTTGTTGATTGAAATATGTTTGACTTTGAGTTGACTTATTTTTGTTAATAAATTCTTGTATTTTAAGAAACTGTGAATTCATTCCATGTGTTTGCAGAGTTTTTGCTGTCCAATAATGTCAAAGCTCGTCTCACACCTTTCTATTTTGTCCTAATGCCATCGCCTTACTGGGCTGGTATTCACAGGACAACCCTTAACAGACCGAAATATTATTTGATAAAATATTAAAATATTCATATTAAATAATATTCTCAGATTCATAATCCTAACAACCTGCTTTCTCATCAGTCTGAACATGATTCTTCGTTCGTTCACTAAGCAGAGACATAAAAACTTCAGATCTGCCACTGCAGAGGGCCTGGAATGACGGCTTTATCTTTATCGTATAAATTCACAATTAGGCAACGCATGAAACAACTTCAGCAGCTTGTCCACTAAGCAAACAGAGCATTCCTGCAGTTACGTCCTGACTGGACGGAGTTGTTCTCCGGTGATTTCTGGTAGGGAGAAATGGGTCAGGAGGAAATCTGCAGTCACAGTATTCTGTTGGATTCTGATTATATTGTTGTCGGAACTGTCAAACATAGAACCAAAGGTGATTTTTTGTTTGCTTGGTTTTTTGTTTTTTTTTGCAATTGTGGCCTGAACGTTAGAAAACGTTATATTTGGCTGTCAAATCTCTACCTCTATTGGCTTATTTTTGTTTGTTTGTGTTCTTTATAGTATCTAGCTGTCAGCTTCACAACAAAGCAAGTTATTTTTTGTTCAAATAACCTGTTTCTGTCAGATGATAGATCACACAGCACTTCAAGTTGAAAAAGCTCTCATTTTTTAACCTGACTCAGCAAATTTGTAGCTGGTTCTCCAATGTTCTGACATTTGATCGTTTTTAAATTTCCCTGTTGGAGGCTCCATCTGAAGACACGCTCTGCTGATACAACTCTTTCAATGCAGCACCAGCTACACATATACCACATGGAAATAGTTTTTCTTTAAAATGTTTAAGTTTTAATCAGTAAAAACAAGCAATCTTCTTAGATTAAATTTCTGGTTTGTTTGCTTTTTGGACCAAGAAATGTACTCGGTGGCTTATGTTGGGACCCTAGCCATGGGTTACAACATTAGTCCGGTATGAACTTTTCTGGAACTTTCAAAACAAATCACATTAATCTACTTACAGCTCAGCCCAGGAAGAGGAGGACTCAGGGTTGAATCTCTAAACAAAAGCCCTATCCTAACTTCTGCTCGCTGTCAATCCAGATGTGTGCACCGCAGATAATGGAGAGACCGTGCATCAGCTGATGGCCTTTAAACCCGCAGGCGAGCATAAGGCTTCTACTTCAAAGAAGCCTTGGATCCAAAGCAACTACAAGTTAAGTATTGATTTGCTGCTCACATAGTCCATGATTCATACAAAAAGGGAGTGAATAAGACGAGCATTGCCTTCTTTCTGAGGCCACAGAAGCAACCAGAAAGGCCATGTCCCTAATTAAAGCGGTTTTCCCTGCCTGAAAGAGGACAATGGGAACACAGCGGTGCACACCTTCCAGCATGCACGTCCAGATAGCGAGGGCTACCCCACCGCACCGCGGCCACTGAAGGAGCCACAACGGGCCTTTTGTCATACAGTTCGGCGGGGCCGGCTAAACAGCCGAACCCTTCACACCTACTGTGAGTAGCTGCAACCTTTGTTGACCGGACAACTTCGCTACCCAAAACCAGTGCACTTTGGAACTCCTTCTCCAGAAACGGTTCACGTAAAAGGTAGTGTTTAGGCAGAGAGAAACTAGTGCAGGATGAAATAATCTGAATAATGTTTATTCCCTGACGTTTGCTTTTGATTGCGTTGAGAAACTCAGCAATCTAAGTGCCAGCAGACTACCTGCTCAGTTTATGTAAACAGACAGTTCATTGTAGCTAATTTTGTCCACTGTTAAAGTTGAGACAAACTTTATTTAAAGGGTGTTTTTTAAACACAGATCGGCATAACGCTCTGTCGACGCTATGCATTTTTATCCCTTTTATTAATGGGATTTCAAGGGACATGTTCAATTTTAAGGGAGCTATAGGCTTTCCTGTGTTAGCTGAAACCGCTAACGGCTAGCACTGGTCAAGTTTGGGGTAACATGTGACTCGTGAGTCCATTGACTTCCTCGTCACCAGGTAAACACATCCTTATTCTTTCATTTTGCTTGGTAGTTTAGTTGGATTGTTTTAGTATAAAATATGTTTGACTTTGAGTTTAATTGCTTTTGTTAAGTTCTTGTATTTTATGAAATTGTGTGAATTTATTCCACATGTGTCCACAGTTTTGCTGTTTAGTAATGTCAGAGCTTGTTTCACCCTTTTCTCTATTGTCCTAATACCAACGCCTTATTGGGCTGTTATTCACAGGACAACACTTAACACCCAAATTATCTAATTAAATGTTACATTGTCAGGTTACATTCCTGGATCTTACATAAACATAATACAACACTCAGTTTCCTACTCTACCATTAAGTTCCTCCATTTCATTCCTGCGTGTTCCCATTTCATAATCCATAATCATCAAAAATGCAAGAATCTCAGCAATACTTAATTTTATTTGTGATTATTGTCTGAAAGCCTTATATAAACCCTATTTCTATTTATTTAGATTATTATCTCTGTTTGGGCTAATTGACTCTCATTATATGACAAATAACCTAAATAACTCTAAGCGCATTCCTGCTTGTCATTTTCTGTCTGACTCTGAGTAGAATATAGAAAATTAATAAATGTCCGATGGCTGGCAGCAACATATGATTAAAACTACAAAGAGGGTTCCCAAACACTCCATGTTACAAATAAAAACAAGTTTTAAAGCTTAAAGTTTAAAAACATTGACAGGGGCTGGATAAACAAAGGGAATAATGACAACTCTCAACAAATTAATGTTAAAACTACTTAAGTATTTACTAAATCTTTTATGAAAGATTTGGCTGAAATTTGTCAGCATAACAACACTGAGATCACTCATGCAGGTCTCTCCTCTCATCCAGATCGAACACATTTCCACAAAAAACGTCTTGCCTTTAAATTACTATCTGTGCTCTTTGGATGGCAGCTTTAAGCAGAAGGTTTGTGTAGTTGAAAAGTAGCGACTGTATTTTACTGCCAGCTTCTCGTGTTCAGCCACAGCTCTGGTGATTGCACACCTGCTCAAGATCGCATCCGGCTACATTGTCCTCCTGTTTGTTCTGGGTGTGAAGCGGGCCTGCTGTCAGTTGACTGTCAGCTTCTGTCTCTGGAGTTTTAGAGGTGTTCTTCATCACTCTACAGAGCATGGCAAAAAAGTGGCTGCAAGATGAGAAGTGGAGAAATATTTTTTCTACAAAGGAAAACTGCTGCAGAAATACAACCCATCCTACAAATGTTGGGTTGTATAGAACAGAGCAGAATGTTCTTAGCTGAATCAAATTGTACACATGCTGGGACTTTTTTGAAGCAGTCACCTGCTTTCTCTCTCACTTTTTATTTGCTAGGTGGGGAATTTATATAAAAGCCTAGGTGAAGACCTGTGTGGGTGGGGAAGAGCAGATGGTAAACTTGTTCCCGAGACGAGCAGTGTCTCAAGCCGAGCCATAGTTTTGTAAAAGGTGAATGGTAGCCGTTCAAAGTCTTTCTTCTTTTGCACATAATCAGTTTGTGTCATAGTTGAGAGAGATTAACAATAGTCTGGTAATGTAGCTGTGAAAACACTACTTCAGAAAAACCTGCTGCCATGCCACTCCTGACGTGCCACAAGTGTTTGAGTCTCCTGTATTTAGTTTTCTCTCAACATGTTGTTTGGCCCTAAAAAGTCACTTCAAACTGATATTAAACATGTGGGGGTTGGAAGAGACATTAAAATATCACTATACAATCTCTCATTCATTTGGCTCAGACACTGAGGAAAAAAACATTATCATGTGGCAAACGCAGGAGGAATGTTTAGAGAGAGCTGATTGTTTTAAATCTAGGGTGCACAGGTCCTGCAACTTTTTCAAACACAATTTAATCAAATGGCTGAATTCCCTCATCAGCAGACATTCAGCTCATCAGAGGCCTAGTTAGTAGACATTCATTTAATTCAGGTATTTTGGAGAAGGGTTGCATCTAAAAGTTGCCGGATAGTAGCTCTAGAGGACTCGGGCACTCCTGATGTAATCGAATAACATGATTTGTGAATGTCCAGGTGTACTGACAGGACACATAAAAAGTAGAAAACACGGTGACACAACACATTTTCTTACAAAGTTGTGCAAAAGTAATCGTACACCTTGATTTTTTTTGGCCACATTGCAACATGTTCAATGTATATAACTGGGATTTTATATTATTTATCATTGGAAATTAGAGCTCAGCTGGGAAGTAGAAGGAAATGGTTTTCCTTGGTTTTTAAAGTTTTTTTGTCCATTCTTCTTAAGCTTGTTCATGTTGGATGGAGATCTCTGAACAACACCTTTCAAGTCTTACCAAAGATTGTCAATTGGACCAAACCCTGAACTTTGACTAGGCTATTCTTATTCATAAATCTGCTTTGATCTGAAACATTCATTATAATGTACCTATAGAAGAAAAGCATCCGTGCAGCATGATGCTGCCATCTCCATGTTTCTCTGTGGTGATGTGGAGTTCAGGGTAATGTGCAGTGTTGGTTTTCTGGCAAATAGTGTTTTATGTGTTGGCCAGAAAGTTCAATGTTGGTCTCACCTGACATGGGGCAGCTTCTTTCAGAGATTTGCTGTGTTCCCGTCATGGCCAGAATGATGGTGTGCTCAGCCAAATATTATCCTTATTACAGATACTCCCACATGAGCTGTTGATTTCCCTGGGTCTTCCAGAGTTACAATGGACCTCTTGGCTGCTTCTCTGATTTCTGCTCTCCTTATTCATCTTGTCAGTTTGTGTGTACAGCTGTGTCTAGGTAAGTGTGCAACAGGGATGTGCAATTATAGTATTGTTTACCAATACTGTAAATAAAATGATTGTTTTAAGAATTAGTCATCCTGTATTAACAATAAACACTAATTGATTATTTTTGTCGTTTCCATGAGATCAATGAGTGCTTAGTGTACAGGGGTTGGACAATGAAACTGAAACACCTGTCATTTTAGTGTGGGAGGTTTCATGGCTAAATTGGACCGGCCTGGTAGCCAGTCTTCATTGATTGCACATTGTGTGAAGGTTCAATTAGCAGGGTAAAAGCACAGTTTTGCTCAAAATATTGAGATGCACACAACATTATGGGTGACATACCAGAGTGCAAAAGAGGACAAATTGTTGGTGCACGTCTTGCTGGCGCATCTGTGACCAAGACAGCAAGTCTTTGTGATGTATCAAGAGCCACGGTATCCAGGGTAATGTCAGCATACCACCAAGAAGGACGAACCACATCCAACAGGATTAACTGTGGACGCAAGAGGAAGCTGTCTGGATTGTATCCAAAAAACATAAAACCACGGCTGCCCAAATCACGGAATAAATAAATGTGCACTTCAACTCTCCTGTTTCCACCAGAACTGTCCGTCGGGAGCTCCACAGGGTCAATATACACGGCCGGGCTGCTATACCCAAACCTTTGGATACTCATGCCAATGCCAAACGTCGGTTTCAATGGTGCAAGGAGCGCAAATCTTGGGCTGTGGACAATGTGAAACATGTATTGTTCTCTGATGAGTCCACCTTTACTGTTTTCCCCACATCCAGGAGAGTTACGGTGTGGAGAAGCCCCAAAGAAGCGTACCACCCAGACTGTTGCATGCCCAGAGTGAAGCATGGGGGTGGATCAGTGATGGTTTGGGCTGCCATATCATGGTATTCCCTTGGCCCAATACCTGTGCTAGATGGGCACGTCACTGCCAAGGACTACCGAACCATTCTTGTGGACCATGTGCATCCAATGGTTCAAACATTGTATCCTGAAGACAGTGCCGTGTATCAGGATGACAATGCACCAATACACACAGCAAGACTGGGGAAAGATTGGTTTGATGAACATGATAGTGAAGTTGAACATCTCCCACGGCCTGCACAGTCACCAGATCTAAATATTATTGAGCCACTTTGGGGTGTTTTGGAGGAGCAAGTCAGGAAACGTTTTCCTCCACCAGTATCACGTAGTAACCTGACCACTATCCTGCAAGAAGAATGGCTTAAAATCCCTCTGACCACTCTGCAGGACTTGTATATGTCATTCCCAAGACGAATTGATGCTGTATTGGCCGCAAAAGGAGGCCCTACATCATAATAATAAATTATTGTGGTCTAAAACCAGTTGTTTCAGTTTCGTTGTCCGACCCCTGTATATATTTAAAGGCTTTCATTGTGTACTTTTCAGTGGTATAGTTGCACTGCCTTAACATTTGTAGCAAAATGAATAATTTTTACATACTATTTATTGGAATGACTTTTATTGTCATTGCAACAAATAAAAAAAATATCACAATAAAATGTTGCGTCCGTTCGCCTTCCTAGTTTGCATTCGTGCCGTACTCTTTCTGTTCTTGGATGGAAAGAGCAGGGCTTTTTCTCAGCCTGCTCCCTGCCATTTCTGCTGTGTTTCCGGGTCTTCATGATGCTGTTTGTTCTCTAAAGAACCTCTGATGCCTTCACAGAACAGCTGCATTTAGACTAAGAATAAATTACACACAGCTTTACTGATTAGGCACTCTTAATCATTGCATTCTGCATTGACAACATGTTAGCAGGAAATGCTCAGCTGAATCAATGAGAATTACTGCAAAGCTGCTTATATTCATTTTCTCCCACTACAGCAGGAGTAAACATGGAGATGGGAAAGTGGTGATTGCATTCTGTCCAGTAATTTGATGTAGATTAAAGAAAATCAAGACGTGAAGCAGGTGATTTCTAAGAGATTGCAATGAAATTGGTAAAACAACGGCTAGATGAAAACTTCATACAGAGATGAGTACATGCACTTCAGCACCAACTCCTGAAGCTTCAGTGCTGCGAGCAGTTTTTACAGAACTGTCTTGGCCGAGCAACAATAATTGTGTCCCTGATTGTACACTGAACAGTTAATTAAGGCTGAGTGGGAGTGGATTTGTGCTTTTGGCGAGAGATGAAACTAAATGCATCTGACTTCCAGAAGGTGGAAGACAGATTACCCATGAGCCTCTAGGGCCTGGTTGAGGCATGCGGGCAGAGTTGTGGGTGGTCAGCAGGTTGACACAGTAACAAGCTGCGAGCCGAACAGCTTCCTGGGAAAAGACGGCACCAAAAGACCGCAGCCTGAATGAGAAACATACTCTCAGAGTGTTCAAACTCATGATTTATGTCTTTACGTTGTTTTTACATTAAGCTGGGACATAAAAGTAAATTATATTGTAAGAAAATAAGGAAAAAATAGCTCATTTTGTAAGAGCCTCATTGGCAAAGCGCAAATGGAGGTGCAGACTCATTTGTTGATCCATTGGTTTTTGTTTTTGGCTGCAGAGAAATGAGAAGGACTCAGAATTTAGGCAGGAATGAATGAACAGGGACATTGGTGAGGGGAAGTAAAGCTCCTGGGAAATTGAAATAATAAAACCGCCTCACCTGGAAAACCCAGATGACTAAGTCATGGATTGATTGCCTTTCATCTCAGTGATGACTTTGTGGATAAACACGCAACCTTCTGAGTGAGGGGGGATTTAGGGGATTTGTAAGAACCCTACCAATGGGGTTAGATGTACTAGAAGTGTTCTTTTGCTTTAGCTTTTAGGAACAATTGTTTCTGTTCATCATGCCATATTTTTACTGATACAGATAAAATACAAATCAGTGATTTAACAAAATCAGCAATGCACCATTATTGTTACGGTTAGCCATTTTTTTCCACAACCTCCTTTTGGCAGTAGGACAGCACTATTGTCCTTTTTCCACTGGCTGCATTTACCTCACTGGCTCCACTCCACTCAGCCTGTTGTGTGAGTGTTTCCATTGCTGTTTTTTCTGTACTGGTCCCTACTCTGCCCCAACTGTACCTTCTCAGGAGCAGGTTCAACCAGGGCTGAGTAGGGACTACATGTGATGTGAACAGACTGCATTTTACTGATTGGCCATGGGACCAGGAGAAATGAGGTTTTGCCCTGAGAATGTTGTTTCTACTTAACCAAAAAAAAAAAATGTTTAAAAGCACAATCAGTTAAATTATGATTGAAAGGTTATGGCTTTTTGTTGTTGGATATGTGCAATATTTTAATATTTTAAAGCTGTTTTGTGGTTCGGTGCGGTGGTGCCGGGGATTATGACCCATGTACAGAGGCTTTAGTCCTCAATGTGGCCGTCCCAGGTTTGAGTCCCAGCCCCGGCGACATTTGCTGTATGTCTTCCCCTGCTCTCCACCCCCATTTCCTGTCTGCCTACTTTGAACACAAATACTGGTAAAATAAAGGCCACTAGTGCTGCAAAAAACAGTTTTGGATTTCCCTGTGCTATAAAGCATAATCATCACAATTAACATTAATAAATTAATACCTAAAACAGATCACATTTTCGATGATAATCTAATTTATTGATATATATACCTGTAGATTTACTGGTAAAAATGATTGTTCTGATTTCACCAGTCTTTGGTAAACGATACTCAATCACCCCAGACTCAGCCTGGCCTTGAAATAGAAATTGAAGCTACAGACATGAGGTCTTGGCTTCATCACTTATTTTCTTCCTCTCACTAGAAGTGGCTGCAGGTTGCTGATAGCAGGGCCTCAGTCAGAGCTGAGATGTTTCTGTTAGCAGGTAGATGAATGAACAGACCTCAGAGTGTTTACACCAGTTCTTTTGCTCTTTGTAAGCCTTTACCTTGCTGACAGAAGAAAGCAGAGCTAAAATACAAATGTGGGTATTTAGGAACCTTAAAAGCACAGCTAAGCTCTGCAACAAATAAATTAAATTTATCAGGAGTGGGGTTCAAACCCACAAGGGCTTCTGCCCATTGGATCTTAAGTCCAACACCTTAACCACTCAGCCATCCTGATAACTGCCTCAACTCTCACTGAATGTTGCCTTGGTTTAGATACATTTCATGATTACAGGCCTCATTTGTTACTTTCAAAGAAAAACATGCAGCCATCTATGCTTTTCATGAAAATTACCTCATGTGCAGGAAACTGCTAACATTTCCTGGAGCATCAAAAAATTCTAAATCAAGCCTACATGATGCCCCAGAAGGTCCAACAAGAAGCAGGATCACATACACTTAAGGAATACACTGCCCAGTGATGTTGCCGCCAGTGCAGTGCTTGCTCAACACTGACAGCAGGTGATTGTGAGTGCAGCCTCATGCAACCGTGAGACAAAGACTTTTGGATTATGACCTTGTGACAATAATAACACCAAGGAAGACACTTCTCTTCAAGAAGGATGATCCCTACATTGGTTCACATTACACAGTTTTAGATTAGCTCAGTTCATCTTTAAAAGTAAGTTTACATGTTGATCCATTGACATCAGATTTAGAAACTAGGCCAACTTCCTCTACTACGTTTGGGGTTTGAACCCACAAGAGCTTCTAACCATTAGTCTACCCAAACATCATCCATTCACCCATGCTGGTCAGTTCTCTGCTTACAGTATTCTCTGATGATCCACTTTCCATGATTCCACTATTTTCATCTTTAAAAAATATTGATTTTGCCAGTATTTCATGACTATAAGTAAAACTGCCATGTGGAGATGGTGTAAAGAAGTAAATAGATGGAGGAAAATTCACTGAAGAGCAGGAAGCTGTTGAGGTGAGGATGGGCAACATGTTTTAGTACTTTCTTGTGTTAGTTTCCCATCGGATCTCCATCCATCTTTCTTTTTCATTTCTGCCACAAAGGCTAGATTCCCTCATGAGGTTTCTGCTGCTACAATTCTCTCTATTTCCCTTTTAAGTCCATGGAGATGCTGAAAAGCTGAATATTTCTCTTAAACCTTAGCTGAATTCTGATGTGTTGATGTGTCCTTTCCGGTCTGCTCCCTGACATCACCTCCTAAAACATTTTCATGTCCCAGCACTTTGACGCAAAATAAATTATCTTCCAGCTTGGTTGCTCAGCCTGGTTCTACACCTTTGGGACAACCCAAAACAACAAACCCTCTCATCCGACATCCGTTTCTGACCTCGTTGCTGTTCTTGTTGCTTCCACCTTAAAAATCTGGTATAAAAACTGAACCCAGAGGAACTGAGGCTGTTATAGCAGCAGATTAAAGGTTTTGGACACTGTTTGTTTTTATTGCACTCTGGGAATTTGTGTGTGTGTGTGTGTGTGTGTGTTTTCCAGGTACTCCAGCTTTCTCCCACAGTCCATGCATGATTAATTAACCAATTAGGTTAATTGGTCTCTCTAAATTGCCCTTAGTTGTGAATGGGTGTGTGCATGATTGTGTGTCTCTGTGGTGCCTCCCAACCTGTCCAGGATGTAACCTGCCTCTTACCTGTAGACTGTTGGAGATAGGCACCTGCAACCCTGTACAGAAGAAGTGGGTATAGAAGATGGATGTTATGTATTTTTACATTCATCCCAAAATAATTCAATTGTTCTTTTCTTAGGCTTTGCAAAAAAAATCACTGACTAAAGTATAGACTTTCAAAAAGCCAACATTACATGGCCATAATTTATCATGTTGTAATTATCACACTATATTCATCGTTTTTTGTTACATGTATTGTGAAAATATGTTATGAGCATTTATTTTAAAATGTTATTCATAGTTTTCTGTGTGGGTTCCTGACCCTGGCTTTTGGAAAGCACACAATTTATTGGAGAGAGCTGCATGGTGGTACAGCTTTTAGCACTACTGCAGCAAAAAGAAACTGGATTTCAATCCTGGCATAGGATCTTTCTGAACGTGAGTGTGCATGTTCTACCTATGCATGCATGGGTTTTCTCCAGGAACTCTGGCTTTCTCCCAAAGTCCAAACACAACTGTGAGGTGAATGTTTACTCTAAGTTGCCCTTAGGTATGAGTGAGTGTGTGCGTGCATGGTTGCTTGTCCTGTGAGTCTCTGTGCTTCCACGTAATGGACTGGCTACATGTTCAGGGTGTACCCCGCCTCTCGCCAAATGACTGCTGTAGATACCCGTGACCCTACAACAATAAGCCGGTATAGACAATGGATAAATGTTTTGGGGGAATTTGGGGTAATATTGCCCTCCAAGTTGTCAAAATAAATAGTTTTATTTATATAAAGATGGGAAATTATGTAAAAAAAAAAAGGCTAAGGTAAAATGCAATTGCTCTGATTAATTTTCTTTTTAGCAAAATTCTGTCTTGTTTGAGAACCACAGGGTTTTGTCTTCTTGTTTTGCAGATATTATGCGGTTCTGTTGGTAAACAACTATTATACTTGTAGCTTGCTGGAGCTGTTTGCAGCTGGGATGAGAGTCAGCTCTTTTTTGTCTGTCATAATTCTCAACTAAATGTGAAACCCTCTCTCTAGAACGGAGATCACTCTCAAGAAGTTCAAGAATCTTGTTGTGTAGTTCCTGACAGATGGTAGGACAGAGCAGGAGATGTATCAACAGTGCATAAATGTTAATGTTATATCACTTTTGGGATGGGAATGCTTTGAGATCTCCCTGAATCAGCTGGAGAGCATTTCTGCAGTTAAAATTTTTGATGTTAGAGTTTCCCTTCTGTACTTATCTACATTTTCTTGAAGAAGTGGACAGCAGATTGATTCATGCACTTGAAGATTAAACTTTGGCTGGCCCACAGCAATGCATTGTTTATGAACCAACCAGGCTCAGTGCATTAATATATTTTACAATGCGGGTTTGTCTATGTGAATGAATCGAGGTCAGAAATGTTCCTGTTTTGCAAAATTATGCTTCTAATGTGAGCATTTTTAAATATAATTTTATCCACATATGTGTGTTATGTAAGTATTTTCACACTGTTGTTTTGTGTTAATCCACTTTGCTAGTATTTTGAGAGTTTCAAGATATTCATTAGCATGGAAAAAAACAAAAAAGGAGATGTCATGACAACAGTAACATACAACATCCTGACACAGCTGAACACTGAATTCCACACCTTGATCTCAATACACATGTACTATTCAGAACAAGAGCGATCCAAAAGCTACACACATACTTAAAAGACGTGACAGGGTTGGATGTTCCTCAAAATCTCCTTGATTTCTTCACATTTAGATCCACGCAACATGTGTTTTGGTACGGCAGCATGCATAGCTGAATAAGAAACAGTGTGCAAGCTTGAGTAAAGGGTCAAATAGCACCTGGCATGGATCAGTGTTAATGTACGTATCTTTTATATGAAGGTACTTAGTTTGTTCCCATCCCTCCTACCAATGAACTGAAATAAAGTCCAACTTGACCCCATTATACTCTTTTTTTGTGTCTGACTGTCAGGAAAACTGTATGATTGCAGTGAAGGGGAAACATGTGAAAGGCTTTTGAAAACCTAAGGAAGGTTGAAAGGGGGTTAAATAAGTGTGTGCAGCTTTTAAATTACTACAATTTTGAATAACCACTGGGTTTCCTACCTTTTAGAGAAGCACTTTCCCTAAACTGAACTTTTAGAAGGCTTTTCTAGTCATACTGACAACTCAAAAGCACTTTTTCACTTGCGCTTCATTCACCTAGCTGCTCACTCAAAACTCATATACTTATTGATATGCAACTTTGGGTTAAGTGTGTTGCCCAAGGACGAATCAACATGTAGCTGGGAAAGCTGGAATCAAACTCATAACCTTGTGATAACAAGAGAACTACTCTTCCCACTGAGTCACAGCCTTGCCAATATACAAAGCTGATTGGAGAAACTACAAGTAATTATTTTGCTTACTTTGCAGTCTTTTCTAAATATCAAGCATTACATTTAGTCACCGTGTGCCCTCAGTTCTCCTGTGGTGTCTGCTTGATGAGGTCCACTTTTTAAAATGTGTGTGTTTTCTAAATGCCACAGAGCTGAATGTCTCTTCAGGGAACAATAAAACTGATTTCATAAACAAATAAAACAGTCTCACACTGCTGAAGGGAATTAACAGCACCACCAGGGTCACTTTTGCCTGGTCACGGAAATGCTGCTGGAATCTTTGTCGTGACACTAACATCCTCTTGGGGATCGTGTGCGTGAAATTTCAAGTTAGAAGATGCAAAGTTGCCATCAACAGTAATGATAAACTACCTCGGAGACTGCCCTTCAGTGGGGCACAAACAAGGACAAACACAACCTGACTTGGACAGTAGGGAAACCAGAGAATCAGGAACCCGGCAGTGAATCCCCTCTGTCTGACCTGCACTGACATGGGTCAATGAGCAAGACCACTCTGTGGTCAAAGCAAGAGGAAAATCAAAACAGAGTTTGAAATGTTTTGAAGAAGCTCTGCAGTAAACTGTCAAACAATAATTAGTTTTGCTGCCTGAAGCGCAAGGCAGAGTGACCAGACAGCTGGATCCTAAAACTGCAGCTGCAGGGGATTGGCTGTAAACGGTGAGATACAGATCTTGGGCTGATCCAGAAGAATAGAAATGATTTGTTCGGTGGATAGAGCTGCAGAAGGATTGTCCATTAAAGCTGGAGGTGGGATTAGGCATGGAGTCAATGTGTTTGAATCTATAAAACAGAGTAAATATGTTATTGGCTTGTATAGCTAGTAGTAATTACCACAACAATAATCCCAATGGTTTATTAACTTTCAGACAGAACGTCTTTAATTAGAGCGTGAGGTTATTCCCAGAATCCAGTTCCAACTTCTGGGACAAATCTGCCAGCACAACTGTTGTGGGCAAGGACCAGTCTAACTACAGTTAGCAATTCTAGTCAATAACAGAGTATTTCTCTCATTTTATACATTTCAAAAACCAAAGTTACATGTTGGATACAGAAATTAAACAGTACAATGTGTGCCACAAGTTTATTGATATAAGCGTCAGTAAAGAAAATCTATAAACAGAAACGTTTAATTTTAAACCTTGCATTATATTAGCAGCACCCATGATAAATTTTAAATTTAGATACATTATCAAGCTCCCAATTTCTAAGTTGGAATTCCAATTAACGGAGCATTCTTGCTATTTTTTATACATTATTTAAAATTTAAATAGATTTTTTAAATTACAAATTTTTCGTGTATTTCTCTACTTTTTATACAACATTTTAAACACTAAAGGTACATGTTCACTGAAGAAAGGGAACAGTACTGTGTGTGCCAGTAGTTTAATGATGTAAAAAAGGCGCCAGGAAAAAAAAAAAACTTTAAACAAATGAAATGTTTATTTTTGTTTCTTACAGTATAATTTATGTATGGGAGAAGCCATATTGAATTTTAACTTGAGATAGCTTATAAATCTGCAAATTTTCAAGTCGGAATTCCAATTTGTTGTAGGCTACATTATTTATATAGCGTCAATTCCCAAAAGTATTTTTTCCGATTTTAAACTCAGAAATTCAGCCTTCTGATTACAAATTGCGCGGAAGGATTGAATTACCTCCAAATCTTAATTTTTTTTTTTTTCTTGGTTTGTATTGTATCATTTGAAACTAAATCAGATTTATGAAGGACACTTTTTCTGTTGAAAATATTGCTAGTTTTTTCTCAGCGACGCAGTTTCCTCTCCTATCTCCCACGGGTGACCCGTCTGTTAGCTTCGACCACCGCCACGGGAAGCGGGACCCACACCGTAGCTAAACTTTCCACCGTGTTTAAAATCATAGTTTTCTTATGGATAATTTTTCGCTGGACCATAAAACAGTCGTCGCTTAGCTAAGAGGTGAGGTGATTTGTTGAGCTTTTTAAAATGAACGCCATGTTAAAACGGACGTTAGCAATAGGTAACAATAGTTAGCATGGCTAGCATCAAGCCAACTGGAGGCTAGCTAGCAAAGTAAATGACGCAGCTGATTAACAAGCTAACATTAATGGAGAAAGCGGACGACGAGTTTAGGCACCAAAATTCTGCCCAGTAAGTATTTTTACTTTGAGGTTAAAATGCATCATTGTTAATGTTTTTAGGGGGTTTTTTAACGCTCTGCTGGCTCTAGATGTCTACAGCTGAAATGTGTTTGAACAGTTTTAAACCTGAACTTAAAATTGAATTATCATTATTATTATAGCAATATTATATTAAAACGTCTAGAAGCTTTTGTTTGTTAGACACAAAACGAATAAATGTATATATATTTTTAGATTTAGCTTTCAATGAGGAAACGGTGTTGTCATGGGAATGTCGACTCTTCTCAGAGATCCGGATCATTTTGGCTCGGCTCACCTAAAATTACCATCTGTTACGGCGGGTAAACAGCTTTTCACTTAATATTATTATTATTACTTGTTCTGTAAACTGATTGAAAGAGTTTAATAATTCCTTAAGGGAAATTACTTTACCACAGCATACAACAAACTGACAGACTGACTCATTGCCTATTTTTCTCACTAACATTAAATTATAATAAACTTATCCAGTTTTTAAATTCGTTACGATTACCAAATCTATCCAATGTTAATATTAAGGTTCCGAATCTTTAACGTGATCAATACTTTCAAAATTGATTAGCTTATTTTTATTTCTAGACAGCTTTATAAACAATGCGTTTATAGGTTGTCTGTAATTAGTTGTTTATGTTTATGGCTAATTCACAGGTTAACAAAGAGTTTTTGCACATATTAAGGGGAAGTGTAATTGTATCTTGCAACTATAGAAGAATAAAAGCATGAAACTAGAGCTGCACAATGTCTCAGAAGGCAGTTTTCATGGCAGTAACCATGTAAGAAATTATATTTCAAGGGCCATTCTTGTAAACTCTGCATGTCAGTAAAATATGAGCCTGCTGGGTGAATTTTCACTGCCCTTGATGGTCACTCTAGGTGTATGTAGACATGCCAAAACCCACCATGGGTGAACAACTGTTTTTTTTTTTATGGAAAAATGACTTTTGATTAAGGAAAAGTAAGAAAAGAGCCAGGGAAATGTGGGTTAATCGGAAACGTAGTCATCGCAATATTCAGCAATGGTATCACAATTGCATGGGTTACTTATACCATATAATCCTACAGGAGTTTCTGGAAGTTTCTTTCATTTCTGCTCCGTTCTGCTTAAAGGCTGTAGCCCTGCACCTATGCAAGCTTTTTAATGTGATGGTATAGTCTTCGTTTCTTTGATACTCTAACCCGATGGTTAAAGTAAAGGGGGGCTACCTTTTGTGAAGCACTCTAGCTAATATTCTGTGATTTGCAAGTTCATTTTATTTATAAGGCACATTTAAAATAAAATCAAGTTTACCAAATTGCTTTACTTGATCACAATTGGATAAAAAGTAGGGCTTTAGCTATAGAACTTTGTGGGCTCATGTCCGTGTACGTTGTCCACTATGTTACATACCTTTGTCCAGAGATATGTTTTTAGGATGTCTGCACCAAAGTGTAAGGCTTTCGTTTGTTCTCAGAAGGTGCTGAGTAGAGTTTAAACAGATATGTGGCGTGAGAATAAGCTAAAGGTCAGTGTTTGCTTCAAAATATCGACGGGCACACCGCCTGTTGATATTTTCAAAACCATTTCTCTGTCTTCTTTTATAAAACATGTCTTCACATTAAGCCAACTGACAGGCTAGCTGCTCATAAATGTTCAGAGAAATGTGGAAATGCAGCAACTCATGATTGATTTGAAGGAGACGATGAGATAAGTAAAACAGGACTTCCTGTCTGAAGTTGCTGTGTAAAGATGGTCAGAGCCACCGGACTGCTTACAGGTACTCATTTAACGATTTTCTAACTCGTGTGTGTCCTCCATAATGATGTGTGCATAATGACTCAGGACATCTGCTTGTTGCTCCACTGATGATTATTATGTCCCCACGTTAAGAATCAGAAATGAACCAGCTGTTATTGTTTGCGCCATGCTATTGTTCTAAACTAACTTTTAAGTGTTTCCTTTTTTGACCTATACTCCCAGATTCATGGGATCTTGTTGTTTTCTGACTTTCTCATTATCGCCTGCCTTTCTCCATCATTCTTTTTGTATAAAGAAGTGTGTGTGTGCAACTGCAATGACTGTCCCTTGTAAACAGCACGTCACCGTGTTTTAGGGTTGTATATTAGGCAATTATTAAATATTCATTCTTAAATTATTAATATTTGCCATATCATTGTTGGTAATTGTAATGTTTATCAATAGTGAATATCCCACGCTTTTCTCACTCTTCTCCTCGTTTACCTTCATCACAATTGCCCTAGCATCCTAAGGATTTTGCCGACTGAAATCTACATCAAGTTTGTGCGCCAAGGGAAGTGAACGTCCATCTTACTGGCCAAAATAATTCTTAGCACGCAGAGCATTATTGCATGTTCCTTGAAATATAATAACCTATCAAATATTGCATCCAAGTTGTCTTTGGGGTTTGACTCTATGAACTAATTAATACTGCAATGATGACTGCGGTTCAAAATATTGTAGAGCTCTATCATGCTTAATACAAAAACAAATTAGCAACCATAAAGCAACCAATCCCCTACCTTCAGATCCTCTGCCTGCACTAAAGATCTCAGAGGAAGATGTAAACAGGCTCTTTCAGCGCATGAAAACAAAGAAAGCTGGAGGACCTGATAACATCTCCCCATCATGTCTGAAAGCCTACGCACATCAACTTGCTCCGATCTTCACAAGGATCTTCAACAAATCACTGGAGAAATGTGAGGTCCCCTCCTGCCTCAAACGATCCACCATCATCCCGGTTCCCAAGAAACCCACCATCGTAGGATTAAATGACTACAGGCCTGTAGCCCTGACGTCTGTGGTCATGAAATCCTTTGAGCGGCTGGTGTTGAAGCACCTGAAAGAGATCACAGGTTGGACCCCCTGCAGTTTGCTTACCGAGCAAACAGGTCGGCAGATGATGCTGTTAACTTAGGTCTACATTTCATCCTGCAACACCTCGACCACCCAGGGACGTACGCCAGGATCCTGTTTGTAGACTTCAGCTCGGCCTTCAACACCATCATACCAGACATCCTCCACCAGAAGCTCACCCAGCTCAACGTTCCAGCCTCCACCTGTCAGTGGATCAACAGCTTCCTGACGGACTGACAGCAGCAGGTGAGACTGGGGAGCATCTTCTCCCACAGCAGATCAATAAGTACTGGTGCCCCCCAGGGATGTGTTCTATCCCCACTCCTCTTCTCTCTGTACACAAATGACTGAACCTCAGCGGACTCGTCCGTGAAACTCCTTAAGTTTGCAGATGACACCACTGTCATTGGACTGATCCAGGACGGTGATGAGTCTGCATACAGACAGCAGGTGGATCGGCTGGTACACTGGTGTAGTCAGAACTACCTTGAACTCAACCCACTCAAGACTGTGGAAATGGTGGTGGACCTTCGGAGAAAACCACCCCCATACACCCCCCTCACCATCCTCAACAACACTGTATCGGCCGTGGATCACTTCAGGTTCTTAGGAACCACCATCTCTGAGGACCTGAGATGGTCTTCACACATAGACACTGTTCAAAACAAGGCCCAGCAGAGACTGTACTTCCTGAGGCAACTCAAGAAGTTCAACCTTCCACAGGAGCTGCTGGTCATCTTCTACACTGCCATCATTCAGTCTGTCCTGTCTTCATCCATCTCAGTGTGGTTTGGCTCATCCATAAAACAGGACAGGTCCAGACTGCAACGAATAATCAGGACTGCAGAGATAATAATCCGGGCTGACCTTCCCTCCATCCAGGACTTATACAGGTCTAGGGTCAAGAAAAGAGCTGCTAAAATCTCTGCAGACCCCACACACCCTGCACATAAACTGTTCAGAGTTTTACCTTCAGGCCACTGCTACAGAGAGTTTCTTCCTCCAGGCTGTTTCTCTGTTGAACATTTAATTGAGTACAAAACAACAGCATACAGATGTTGCAAATGTACCTTTTTTATTAGATATGTGTAAATTGTAAATTTGTATATTCTGTAATGCAAAAGAGCAAAGTGTACCGGAGTCAAATTCCTTGTTTGTATGTATGAACGTGGCAATAAAGCTGATTCTGATTCTGATTCTGAAATTGCTGAACTGAGTATTTATATGAAATAAACGATGCATCAAATCAGAGATTTTTGCCTTAAGGAATTTGTTTAATTAAATCATTTGAGCCATTCAGTGAATCATTTCAGCCTTAGTAAATAATACTGACACATTAACTAAAGAGGAAACAAATCAGTCGACTCCCATCGTTAATGTTAGGGAGTTGGGTCATAAAGGCAGATTGGGTCCCAGTAGACACATCACTGGCGGTTTTCCTCAGTGTTATTAAAGCGTTAAAAGTTACCCTGGCTCATGTCTAGAGGTGAAAAGGTTGTTTATGTTTTTATACATGTTTTTTGTTTTTTCGCAGAGCTGAGAGAAGATCCCAAGCAGAGCTGTGAAGGATGAAATTCTCGCTGGTCCAGACCATTGTTGGTGAGTTAAATTTCACACTGACCGTGTTTGTTTCTTTTCGTCTGTTAAATAGCCTCTAAGTCACTGTTGCTCAGTGAGCAGTTTTACTATAAAGAGAGGCTTTTCTTCTTTAACTTGTACTTCCTCCGGCTACATTGAGATTTTCAGCTCTCTGTACCGGTACTAAACCCCACCTCTGTTTACAGAACAGAACACAGTTCTGATCACTTCAATAATTCAATAATCCACTGGTCCACTACAAGTTTAAGCAAACACAAGATGTTCTTATCAGATGAATTAGAAGGGGGATGTTTGATTTGTTCTACATTAAAGCTTCGATAGTGATCAGTGTTTTACTTGGTGAACACGAGGACAGGTAATGAAGTAGAAACACAGGAAACTGCAGAGCTCAGTGAGCCTTCAGCGGTCTGCTGTTCGATGTACCAGTTTGTTAAATGATGCTGATAAAATGTGCATGTTGCCTATGGTTCAGAGCTGCTCTCTAATAAAACTTTATCATACACCCAAATAGGAGCTTGTAAAGAGTTTATTTATGGTGTTCATTAGTTTCCACAGAAAACGACATTTCAGATCTGTAGCCGAGGCAAAGAGAGCGAAAAACTGCAAGCGTCAGGTATTATTTAAGCTGCTCACAGAACATAGTTCTGTAAATCCGGCACGTCTGAGAAACATGTAGTTTTAGATCCTCTCCATCATTTTTACATGTGCATCTAAATAAATTAATATTGAGGAAAAGGTTTATTTCTGTAGTTCTTCAGAAAAACAAGCTTAAATATTTTATAGATCGATTACACACAGGGTGACATATTTCATAACATTTATTTCTGTTGATTTTGATGAGTATGACGTAGCCTAACTTCCTAACATCTCTAGACCAGGTCATGTTTTTGTGTTTGCTTTTTGCGAGGAAACATTTGAAGGTGGCATCTGCTTCATGTGAAATAATGTTGTACTTCCTGAAATGGCTTTTAAAAAAAAAAAGCCATTTCTTTGTTGTGTTTGGGCTTTCATACATCTGTTTTACTTCATAAATTTCCTCAAAACTCTTTGAACCGTCTCATGCTGTGGGTTTTTCTTATGGAAAAAATGCAAATCTTTATTTAAAAAGCAGCATTTGAAGCAGTTGAATAATTTTGGGTGAAAAGTTTAGGAAAATGTGAGATTCTCCTGAAAGCCTCCGCTTGTCAGGGATGCTTTGTTTATTTAAAATAGATTTTTCTTTTTCTTTCAGTTAGTTGTTGACTATGTTTGTTAATCATTATTTAACTGACCGAAGTAATAGGTACGTTTAAAATGCACGTTTTATTTCACAAATATCAAAGTAAAAAAAAAATATATAAGAATAGCTGCTTTCATTATATTGTGACATAAAAGTTATCTCTGAATTTTCTTTAGATTGTTTTAACCAAGAATAAACATACAAGCTTTTATGTGTATGACCTAAATAAAAATTCGTTCAGTTTCAGGGGATAAATCTTGATTATCTTACTTTTTGCAAACAGATCAGAAGCACATTTTTGCAGTTTGTTTATAAATTCTGAAGCTTATAGACTTCTCGACTTTATTCGGCTGCTTTAACTTTGTAACTGTTCAATAAAAACGATTTTAAAATCGTTCATTTTTAAGAAAAGGCCAAAGAGGCTAATGAGGAAGTATAAGGCGACTTCAGTAGACGAGTCTAAACAGCAAACTGCATGATTTTTCCTCTGAGAATGGAGGGAAAAATGCAGGTTTTTGAGTGGCATTAAAATGGCATGTTTTAGTAAATGTGAACATTATCAGGAAGTGTGCTTCATGAAAGCTGTCTGGGTCAGCCTGGTCTCATCTCAGAAACCTGGTCTAACAATTGTTAATATTTGCTCCCAATTCAGCTCTTGAAAGCAATCTGAGTTATAAAACTAGACTTTTTATCTTTTTCAGATTGTAGCTGGAGGACACGGACAAAAAGCTCTCAGTCTGTAATGCTGCTTTTACCTGAGCCTGACAGACAAATAAATGACATATAAGTCAGTAGTTTGGAAGCAGAGCATGAAGATGTAGGAACAGAAACATCTCCGTAAAGGCAAAATGCTTTTCTGCTGCTATTCTATGCCCTTTATGATTATGAAATTCTCTTTTAGCACAGATGTACCCGTGCAAGATATGAGTAGATTGGTAGAGCAGCTATGAACAGGTACAGTGGTGGGGATTAAATCTAGATGCAGCAGTTTTCACGTCCTTGCATCGATAAAGCTTGACCCGTTTAATTCAATTCAAAAATACTTTATTAATCCCAAAGGGAAATTAAATGTTGTTGTAGCTCATATAATCCAGGTTTCTTCAAAGAGTTGTAGATGCTGATGGCTGTGGGCAGGAAGGATCTCCTGTAGCGCTCCGTCTTACAGCAGATCTGAAGAAGCCTCTGACTGAAGACACTCTGTTGTTGTAGGACAGTCTTATGAAGAGGATGCTCAGGGTTCTCCATGATGTTCTTCATTTTATGAAGAATCCGTCTTTCCACAATGATCTCCAGAGGTTCCAGAGGAGTCCCCAGAACAGAACCAGCCTTCTTTATCAGCTTGTTGAGCTTTTTTAAGTCCCTGGCTCTGATGCTGCTTCCCCAGCAGATGATGGCAGAAGAGATCAGACTCTCCACAACAAACTTATAGAAGATATGCAGCATCTTGATGCAAACACCAAAGGACCTAAGCTTCCTCAAGAAGTACAGTCTGCTCTGTCCCTTCTTGTAGACGGCTTCACAGTTGCATCTCCACTCTAGTCTGTTGTCCAGATGAACACCGAGGTATTTATACTCCTCCACCACCTCCACTTCTTCTCCCATGATAGAAATAGTTTTTGACTTATTCCTGTTTCTCTTAAAATCTACAATCATCTCCTTTGTTTTAGTCACGTTCAAAATGAGATGATTGTTTCCACACCATGACACAAAGCGGTCCACCACCTTCCTAATAATGAGATATTCTATGCTTTCATTTAGAGACATGTTCCACCCAACTGTATGATTTCGGGGGTTTTTCCGCTGACATAAACTCTGTTAGAAAGCAGACGGCGATTAGCACTGATGCTAAGGCAGGTGAAGATGGCGGAGATAATGAATATAAACTCACCAGCCAACTTTAAATGAACACAGTTGACCTTATTACTGACATGAGACACAAAATGATGTGAATGTGGAGGTCTGCCTGTAACCCTGCATCAGGATGAGGAGCTTTTATCTTGTCCTCCTTTAAGGCACTTCTGCTCATTTAGAGACGGTTACAGAAGCTATCACCTTCTACAAACATATTGCTGTTACTGAGAAGGGGGCTTTCAGTTCCTCTTCTGTGTCTCTTATTGAATTTTTTATGACCTCCTCCATGTCCCAGAACAGCCAAGGAACATTTTCAGCACAGTTGAGGCGCCTCACTGTCATTACAGTTAAGTTTCATAAGTGATCGCGCTTCTACTTTAATGTTTAGATCATACAGCAAGATGTTATAAAAGGAAAGTTCTGAAATGAGCTTTCTGCTCACTGCAGAGTTACCGAACTTTTTGTTAATCACATCTGCAGCCTGGTTTGAGGATTTTTCACTAAGCTTCAGTGTTTTTGGCAGATTTTTAAAAGCGCTGGAATTCAGTGGACAAGACCCGTTTGTTAAAGAGGATTTATTGAAGTAATACATTAGATATTATCAGCTGAATAGTATCAGTTCTTTGCTCTGTCTTGTCGCATTGAATCAAACCAAATTGCATTTATTGGCAGTTTGTTTTCGCTAAGAGAAGAATGGAGCTGCATCGTGATGTCGGGGTGAATTGTATCGAGTCGTATCGTTTTTTTTTTCCATCTCTGTATCTGAAACGAATCGGATCGTAGGCTGCGTGTCATGTTACAACCACATATTTTTATTTGGCGTTAATGTGACAGAACAACACAGCGTCGTACATTATTGTGAAGTGGAAGGAAAGGACACCAGGCTCTCAAAGTGTGCGTTTGTTTTCAGCCCACCTCAGCCTTACTTAAAACCACATTTTGCTGCTTTGCACATTTAGAGACTTTAAATTTTAGCCAGTCGTCTTGGCTAAATAGTTCAAGCTCAGTCAGGTTTGATGGAGGGCATCTGGGAATATCGGTTTTCAAGTCTCACAGATTCTCTAATTAGGTTTATGTCAGGACTTTGACTGGGCCATTCTAACAAATAAATATGCTTTGATCAAAACCATTCATTTGTGGCCACTCTAGTAAATAGGTGACTTTTAAAGGCATTTAGTTGCGCTTAAGTTTAGAAAAAAGCTCAAGGAATGTGAATACTTTAGCAAGAAAGTTTTTATTAGTTAAATCAGTGCAGAGGCGCCCAGGTGTTGACTCCACACTTGACTTGGGATCAGATTAAAGGGAACAATCTACCAATGCCTTACCTGCCTCCTCTTTACTCTTCATTTCCTCCTGAGCTCAAGTGTTGATTCAATAACATTTTTTCTTTTGTGATATGCTTAGAAATCTTGTATAAAAATAGCTTTAAATCATCTTAAGCCATGAAGTAAAGAAAAGTATGGCTAAATGGCTGAAATCCGTCAGATATTCTTACTGTTTTATGATAAATGTGTCTGTAAAGACCAACGGTGTGTGATGGTGGAGCATGCAAAGCAGACTTTGTGTCCTGATGAGTTTGTGTGATTGCCTTCCGTCTTTCATCCGATGTTCCCAGAGGAAGGAAAGCGTCTCATTGATGACTTTGCTATTGGATCTTCTTTTTTTCTGGACGATCCGCGGCACAAGACAATCTTGGGCTGCTACTTTTACCGTCCTGTTGCGGTCGTTGTAAAATTGATTTGAGTCTCTGCTGAACAATAACAATGCAAACATACATACAGACTGACAGCTTGATTAGCTAGCAGTGGCAGCCGCGCTCCCCCATCTCATCTTGTCCTTAAAACAAAGGGCCATTATGTTGGAGATGTATGGTGGCGGAGACGCAGCAGAGCGGGCTGTCGGATCAGCACAGAGGAGAGCTTTCCGGCTACAGCCCTGGGATTATTCGCAGAGAAGGAGGGAAAATAAACAGATTTATTATAGACTGGGCTGTCAGGGATCCACATATACTTTCAATGGGAAGTGTGTGGAGCACGAGGATTCTGATAAAGGTAATAACACAACTATAGTCTAAGCTGAAGGTGTATGCATGAGACGCTAAAACACATTCCCAAAGCAGCGTGAGTAATCTCTGAAGGACTCAAGGGAATGCTGATATGCTTCCTGTACTACCTGCACATTCAAACACCGACTGTGCTCGCTCCTGCAAAGCAAATGTATGCAGCAAGAACACACCAGGACAGGAGGGAAACTCAGGAAAAATGCCAGAACCTTCATCCATCCAGTTAGGAAATCTGCAGAGGGACATTTTTCTAACCCGGTTTTATCCTTTTGCAGCAGTGGTCTTCAACTTGTCATATCTGGTCTATGATATATAAATTTATAAAATTATGAGTAATTAGATGCATGAAGTAGGCGCATACCTGGCCTAGACAAAGTGGGAAGAGCAGAGGGAGGCGCAGTGACAAGAAAATGAGACGATGAAATACAAAACTGAAACTGTTCCTCACCTATCAGTTAATATAAACTTGGAAAAGAAAAAAATTTGTGTTTGGCTTATTTGTTTTCTTTGTTGTAACAATGTTTCCTGGCAATAAATCTTACACAGTTGGAAAACCTGCTTAGTTCCCCTTTAAATGGCACAACAGTTGTAAAGAAATGCATTTCTGGTTTGAGCAGCAGAGTGTTTCACTCTCAACTCTGCTGTTCAGTCCTTATTTCTGTTACATATGTGGCACCACTTAAAGGTAAATAAATTGGCATTATTACGACAAAGAAGTAATCTACCCTCTTTAACAACTGATGTCGAGAGGAAGCATCACCTTCAGTCAGAGACGACCTGTCAGAGCAAATTATCACTAGCTGTTGAACTCTTAAATGTAAAATAGAGAATATGACCTACCAGGAACCAGTAGAGTCACCTGGTTGGGGTGACCTAACACTGGAGGAAGACCGTGCCAATGCGACCAATTAGCCAGAATGTAGGGGGTTCCTGCAGGGTGTGGAGAGATGTATTAACATCTCAGTTCGCTCTTCTAACATTTGGTAGTGTAGGAGTTCCTTGACTGCTATGAACGTGAACATCATACTCACTGGCAGCCTATCCAGGTTCTGGGAGGAGCATGGAGGGATGTAGGGGCAGCATATCTGTGCAGGGTCTCTGTGTGAGAATGGATTTGGCGGGTGACCACACTGGCCTCATCTATAGACCCCATCATAGCAGTGTTGTTAGCTATTCTAGAGCCATGATTCTCGAACGCTTTCGAAAAAGTCCCGGATTTTCCAAAATTCCAGGTTTGTATTTGGAAAAAATTAAAAAAAAGTCTGAATTCTGTGTAGGGAAGATGGTTTTTTCACCAATTCCAACCTTAAAAACCCTGCTGGAAGACATTTCAGATTACAGAGAGCTAACGAAGTACCATCATCCCTTGCTGTGTTTGTATGTTTGCTTTTTTACAGATTCATCAGAATCAGAATATGTGTCCCGATGAGTTTGTCAGATTAAAAGCACCTGTTGGGAAAATAACAATCTTTACGTTGGTAGTGAGCAGATTTTTCATTAAGCTCACATTTCTGTATTAAAATTGTTTTTATACTCTAATCTTAAATGTCGTCTTGTCATTGGCTGTAAGCAGAAAATCATCATAATTAACAGAAAGAAAGGCTTAAAAACATCAGTCTATGTGTAATTGATCTAAATAATGTGCTTTACTTTCAATAATATTCTAATTTATTGAGATGTACCTGTATAAAGCAATTAACAGTCTGTATTTCTGTAGCAGTCTAATATTGAGAAAGAATACAAACCGAAAATCAAGAAAAAACACCATAAATTCAATGTATTTACTTGGTGCCAATTCACAACAAATGCAATCTTAAGGCACTTTACAAGACAAACAAATCCAATTTATATATAGAAATATATAATAATTAAATGGAAGTCTGATTTTCATGTTTTTAATTGAAGTGATCGCCTAAAATCGCTTTGGAACAACTACACAACTGGAGAAGGAAGAAGTAGTCCTAGAAGATACGAGAGCAACCATCATTCTCACCTGACATGAACTTCTAAACCCAACAATATTGATGAACTGGAGGGAATTGACCTTTAGGGTCTGATGTCAATCATGCTTGCAACAGGTCTACTTGGAAGGAGCTGTATAATTTTGAGGCTCAGTTGTCGTTAAAAGTGACATTTTGTGTTTAATTTGGAGAAACCACTTGTAATATGAGTTGAATTGAGTAAATATTTATGTGATTTGTTTATTCCAAACCGCTCCTAGGTTGTACATTTTTAGTTGGAGTTTTTCTGGGTTTTAAACTTTTCTCTCTTCAAAGTTGTTCTTTGTTAACACATTTCTAAAATAATTTCTCCCACTGTGTCTTTCTGACATTTAAAGTTCTGCTTCTGTTTTAGAGCTTTGAGTGACGGCAACACTGTCTCAGTTGTAATGATGAAGGGGTTGCAGATATTATGAGCTGCTCGGGATGACTCCATCAGCGTGACGCCCCTAGTTTAGACGGGAGATTGTGATGCACAAGGCGGGCAGAGAGACAAATACAGAGACTGATATAGATGGAGAGGAGCTGGGGGTGGGGGGGGGGAGATCTGGACTCAGAGCAGCCTCACAGGGGCCCGTGACAGACAAACTGTTCCTCCCTGCATGGCTGCTTTAATGACAGGCAAGCAAACTCATCCAGCAGGACAAACAAATCACTGGGACGAGCCTCAGCAGGCCTCTCACACATGCAAACACTGCCCCCTGCTGGCAGGTCTGTGAAACCACTTGATTAAGACGAGGAAGAAGCATTCAGGGCTGCAGGTGGTGGGATTCAAGTACAGTTTATGATGCTTTAAATTTCTTATTTTTCTCTTTCATGTTTACTAAGTTTTCCCTTTCCCATTGTGATCTCTTTTTGTTCTCAGAAAACTGAAGTAATGAGCAGCTGGGAAGGTTTTGCATTGACTGACAGGTGTCATATGCGTAAGTGCGTCTGAACTAAGACTGACGAACCACAGCAGTGTAAAATAAGATTTAATTTACAACCTTTTATCACAGCTCCGATGTTGTCTTGCTCCAGAGGGCGCAGAAATACACGTTGATGAGCCTGATTGTCGTCAACACTGAGAGTAAACATCAGAAAATGTACCATAGTTGTTTGTGGGGGCAGTAACATCAGTTACCATGGAGATAGACGAAACCCAGTCTTTCAGCACATCCTCGACCTCCTCGGCTCTAAAATTAGGCTGATGAGAACAAAGCAGACATAATGAGACGAGTCTTTACAGACGACTGATACTTTAGATGTGATGTTTGCTGTAAGAATGAACATCTTCAGGATCTTTTCACATTGGTTGGTTCAGCTCAGGGTTTCTACACAGTCTGGAAAAGTTTGGGGTTGATTTTAGGTGTTTTTTAAGTATAGAAGAAGAAAACTGTATAGAAAGTAGTTCCACCTCCATCCAGTCAGCTGGTTGTCTATCATCTCGCCCTCCATTTTTTCATAGATCCATCAGTCTGTCACCTATCCATTGTCCACCATGGGTTTGTCCATGCAGATATTTGCATCATGCCATCTGCAGGTACTTTTAATGCACACTTTGAGTCTCAAACAACATTTTCAAGTCATTTTTTCTAAATCTGCAGCCAGACGGGCTGATGTGGAAAATGTGTTGCTTTTGTCTTGCTGTTTGCAGCTGCAGAGACTTGAACATTATAACGATGGATGGATTTTAAATGCTGCATTTTGTGTATCGTGATAAATCCAAGGGCTGCACGGTGGCGCTGTTGGTAGCACTGTTGCCTTACAGCAAGAAGGTCCTGGGTTTGATTCCCAACCAGGGATCTTTCTGCATGGAGTTTGCATGTTCTCCCCGTGCATGCGTGGGTTCTCACCGGGTACTCCGGCTTCCTCCCACAGTCCAAAGACATGCCTGTTAGGTTAATTGGTCTCTCTAAATTTCCCTTAGGTGTATGAATGAGTGTGTGTGTGGTTGTTT
Organism: Girardinichthys multiradiatus; assembly: GCF_021462225.1. Lineage (NCBI taxonomy): Eukaryota > Metazoa > Chordata > Actinopteri > Cyprinodontiformes > Goodeidae > Girardinichthys > Girardinichthys multiradiatus. The sequence continues at coordinate 39,678,368 of NC_061799.1, forward strand.
GTGTGTTGCCCTGCGATGGACTGGCGACCTGTCCAGGGTGTAACCCGCCTCTCGCCCATAGACTGCTGGAGATAGGCACCAGCTCCCCCGCGACCCACTATGGAATAAGCGGTAGAAAATGACTGACTGTGATAAATCCAAATTATATCATATTAATGAGTTAAAATTCATTTTTATAAACAGTTAAAGTTTTCATTCAGCTTGAAATGATCAGATAGAATTAAAGCTGTTCAGTTGAACAGAGCAAGGAACATTTAGAATAGATCCTTGGTTTGTTTTTGACACTTTGCACAATTATCCCAGGAAAACTACCAGGGTCAACAGCAGACACTAGCCCAGCCTGATGATCTCTCAAGGTCCTGCAGATTTGATGACCTTCTGACATGGACCTTCATCTTCAGTTCACCCCACAGATGTTCGCTGGGATTCAAGATGAGCCTTTGTGCCGGTCGGTCAGTAATGTTCACGTCAGTCTCCTGGTGGTAGTTCTGCAGTAGCAATGATGTATATTTTGGGTCATCTTCGTGTTGGAGAACAAAGCGACGACCCAAACCCAGTTTTGCTGCAACCTGCTTTATGTACATGTTCTCCTTTCTTTGAGTCCTTCCATTTTCCAGACGCACGAAGACCACCTCCATGTTTGTTCTTTGGGTTCTAGGCATCTCCTTCTTTATCCAGACCTGGTCGGAGAGCTCCAGTCCTGTGACATCTGACAGAAGAACATTAAGCTTTCACCAGCCTCTCCTTGGCATACTCGGTGTCTCTTCTGCAGAAATGGAGTTTTCTGTCTGCGACCTTGCAGTTGATTCCTCTGCAGAGCTCTGGTGATTGTCAGAGGACACTCTTCCTATCATTCATTAGTGTTTTAATAGTTGTGCTGCAGTCTTCAGAAACATCTCTCTGTTTTTCTCTACAGGGTTCATGAAATATTTCATTATTTGGAATGTTTTAAAAAACTTTGTGGTAAAATGCTTTATTCTGTTTAACAGCCCTTCTGGAAAACATTTAAAACATAAAATCCTCAGAGCCAAATACGTTTGATCTCGATCTGCAGTTTTACAGAGAAATCAGAATAGGTCCGAGCTTTCGTCTGGAAGTTGAAAACCTCTCAGTTGGAGCTGGTTCAGTGCAGACTCTTACTCTCCCTCCCCTGCAGTCATTCAGCGTGTCCTGCTTCTTTATTAGCCTCTAATTGAGTAAAAAAAAAAACAATTTTAGTTTTCACTTTTATGCACATTTTATGCATGTGGTTTTCTGCAAAGAAAGCCATCAGCAGAGTGGTGCGACTGTGAAAATCTATAATAGCTGCAGAGAATTACTGTAGAACAGGTTAATTTGCACCGTTCATATTAATGCCTTCCCTGTGCAACACTTTGCTTTGGGTTATAAAAGCACATTTTCATTAGCTGGATACTACAATGGAAGCTCGCTGCTCTCCTGGGTGCATAAATGTCCTAGAACTTTTCAAACAGATATGCTGATTTAAGGTCAAACGTTTTGGTCTGTAATGGCGTCCTGGCGCTGGTGTTGAGACTTCCTGTCCACTGGCTGCTGTCCTCATGGTCCCGCCAGGTTGCCCTGCTGTAATTACACATAGATCTGTCACACAGATAATTTCTCATTTCTCTCCATGAGCAAAATAAATGTTAGATTTGTTGTGTTTTTTTTTTTTTATGGAGCACGATGTAATTTACAGCCGGAGACATTCAGGCAGCTGCCTGCACAATGTTTTTCAGAGTAACATCAGTATCAGTCGCGAGCTGAAACGACTGAGGAGTCTATTTGTTTTTCACAGCATTTCCATTTAGTTGAACTGGAATGGAGGCTGTGAAATTAAATTTAAATACCTCTGTTCCTGTTTAGTGGGTCGTTTAGGTCTGATTAAATAAAACCGTGGCGCCAGAAACCTAATTAATAAAATACTTCTCTGTAACAGATTGTATTTATTTTAAAACATGTTGCAGTGAGATCTTTAAGACCTCGCTGTGAGAATCTGCTTTAAGAATCTTCTTTTAGGTCTTTACTGGTTACTAGTTTACATTTTAGTTTTAATCTGACTCATTGAGCTTTGTGTTGTATGTGTAACCTGATTGACGTAGGAGTTGATTATTTTTTTATTGTTTACAGATCTGTACCTGCAGATCATTCCCGGCTGAAGGTAAATTCTGTTTGTCTCACATTTAAAACTTGGGTTCAAAATAGTAAATTTCAAAATCTTTGTTTATTTTATTCATGCAAATGCAGTAGAAATATGACATTCAAATAAAAAATCTAAACATGAAAAAATGAGCGAAATCAATAACCGTTCAGACGCTTCACAACAAGTTAAAATAACAGTTGAGTTTGTTTACAACATGTATATGTTTAATGTTAATCGTATACATTAAGTGCATTATAAGAGTTCTGTATCAGGTTTACAGAACCTGTCCCAACCCGTTACTTTAACCGTCCACCGTCAGCGACTTTAGGTTGTTTTTCTGCAGGATGGCAAACCCAGTCGTGACTGATGGGACCAGTAAAGGTGTGCTCAACATGCTAAGATCAAAGTGGGCTCGGTATGCTGGGAGCTGGACAGCATCCTGCAGATATCATTGGTTTTAATGTGCAGCTGATGCCAATAAGTGTGTTTTTGGTACCGTCTGCATTTGTGCAACATCCACCTGTGGAAATATTTGGTAGTTTAACTCTGAATCTAATGTCGGAGTAAAAGTCTTGGGGGATATTTCTGAGTAGTTATTAGCAATAAAAATAATAAGTAATCTGTGAATTAAGAGGCTGCAGTGGTGCTTCTACCACAACCAGTGATTGATCTGGTTCAGGATGCTGTGCTGCTGTTATTTTGAACATGACGTATCGGAAGCAAACGAGGAACCAGTTTTAAGGGAAAAACTCTTTAATATGTGAAACAACCAAGGAAATAATTACAGGAGTGTCAGAAACGTATCAAACTATCATGGATTCTCTCTAATCTCCAGTCATGTCAGCTTACTTATTACTTAGACATTTTGGTAATAATTATAATAAAACCAGAAGTGCAGCAGTAGTGGAGTGTAAAATAAATCAACTGATGCTTTATGTCAGGAATTAAAGCCAACATTCAGCTTCTTTTATGGGAACATGTAAATATTTTGCTAAAGTTAAACAAACAGAAGATGAAGTCAGACTTTGTTTGCATCGTTTCTTTAAAATATTTTACTGTGGATTTGTTTTGCAGGAGAAGCTGTTGTGTGAAGAAAACCAACCGCTGGTGAGTTTCCACTGAAATCTTTAGGATTTATACAGTTCATGCAAATTAAAAGCAAACATCAGTAATATTTATACTGCTGACCAAAGACCAGGAGATGATAAATTAGTTGCTTCTATTCTTGTTCACAAGCTTCATCTCAGAAGAACTGATGCATAGATTATTAATGGGAGTCTGTTTATTAAAAAGGCTCAAAAATAAACTGCATGTGTAACAGGATCTTATCAAGTGCATAAATCTATAAAATGAAACATTCACAGCTTTAGACTAAATGTAAACAGTAATACAACACATCAAACCTTAAACTCTAACTGAAGATAAATGAAGGTTTCACAAAGTCGTCTCTTCTGACAGAACATTTTAGGCTTCTCCTATTGACTCTAGTTTCATAGTGAGATCAATTTGTGTTCCTTTATTGCTAAATCATATTTGGATTTCACTAAATTCAACTAGTTACCTTTTCTATGTCATTTGCCGAATTAGAGGCCATAGAAATGATCTCGTCTTGCTAAAAGTAGACAAAAAAACCCAAAGTGGTATTTAGAAAGCTGCTGAACATGTTTAAAGTAACCATTTTATGTTGTTTCTAAGCTTCAGAACTATCTAAAGGTCCCAGCATTTTTACTCATCATCAGTAAGGCCCGTTTAATTTAAGAATCCCCACCAGGAGTCAAAACTAGTAAATCTAACAGTCTTTAAACCCATCACCAGAAATCCAAGTTCCTCTCATCTCAGAGTAATTGGGAATGAAAACTCCAGTATTTGGGTTTTCTGGTCCAAAGATGCAACCGTTGCCATGTGATGAGCAAATCCTGGGGGACAAGAAGAGAACCAGATCATTTATTATAGTCGTTAAAGGTACCTATGCAGTGAGGGAGAAGAAAATACCACAGCGGGCCAATTTCTCCATGACATTTGATCTTGAAATGGACCTGGAGTTTCCTGCCCGACACCAATATGGTTATACTAGTTAGCTATTATTGTTTATAATATTTTGAAGTAGATAAAACTGCCAGTGAACGAAACGTCCACCTGGATCCACTTACCGCCATTATTCAGTTTTACTGCAGCTTTTTGGTTGTTTTTTTTTTTTTCTGCAAATGTAACAAACACAGAATAATTTAACAGAATTCACTCCAACATTAGAAGGTTTAATAAAAGATAAACAGCTCCATAAAACAGGTTATAGGTTCGGTTTTCTAGACAACATTGAGACCTCGCTATGTCAAATACTGTGGAAGCTTTATTTGTTAGATTAAAAGTGTTATTATTGTTTTTACCATTTACAAGATGAATTCTGTGAAGAATGGTTCACTCTGAGCAAACATGCAAGCCGTCTGGAAATAGATGACATTAGGGAAAAAGTTCTTGGCCTGAGGAATAATTGATGGGCTTGTTATTGCAGTTCAGCCAGGAAATCTTGTGAGATCCTGACCCCGGCCAGGTCAGTGTGACATCAATTCAGCAAATAATGAGAATGTTATTGTAAACTATCTCGTAGGCCAATCTGATTTATTCCAGATGTTGGGCTGAAGTTGGATTCCCGGAACTTCAACCGAGAAGCAATGTTGTAGATGCTAAAACGTTTTACGTAAATGAGTATGATGATTTCTATTGGTCAAGAGGACCTCAATACACACCAATGCTTTGTATCTGTATAAAAACAGGGATTCTTGGGATTTTGATGAAGATGTTTTTGTGCTGTGAGAAATAAAAGTTCCCTCCTGTGAAGGCTGGGGAGAGATATATTTCTGTGTTAATTGTTTTAGCTCAGTGATACTACATTGTTGCTGCAGTTCTTCCTAACTGTCCAGATTATTCTAACGTTGGTTCCCAGTGACGTCTCTAATCTCAGACCTAGAAAGAAATCAGCTGCTTCACTCTGAAGGTATGTGGGGAATTATTGTTCAGGAAATGATGATAAATCAGCTGTGATTAAGAAATATCATCACACTAAACTTTAGTTGGCTTGGCTGAATAGACCGGCCAGCTGCAGCAACACGTTCACCAGCAGACGTACGATAGACTGTGACCACAGCAGCCATGTTGGATTTGTAGGTCGGGCTTGACAGGACATTGTGATCTCCTTCATTTGGAAATCCTAACCGAGTAAATCTGGACCCTCAGCATCAAGACCAACGACAACGGTCTGGTGCTGAGGGTCCAGATTCTCCATTCAGTTTCAGTTTCTGAGCTGAAATAAATGATCATTCTAGGCTACTGAAAGATGAATGTTTAAAGTCGCTGCTGGGTCTTTGGTCAGATATTTAAGAGTAGTGAGACGGGCTTAATAAACATCATGCTACTCTAGCAGTCAGGCCCTGATGGTGTTAGAAGGTCTCTCACCTCAGAAACAGCAGGAGGAGCTTCTGTGTCTTCTAGTTGTATCTTTAATCTGTCCTTCTCTGTGGATGTTCATATAAACATGGGTTAAGGTGGTATTTTTAAATTGGTAATAAAATGATTAATGGAGTCATCTTACTCTTTTTCTTTGCAGGTGGAAGTTGGGTCACCATATCAGGAGGTGAGATTTCTCCCATCTTTGTTTTTTTCTTCTTTTCCTTTTTCTCTTTTGAAAATTCAGATTCATCTTCAGGAGCGTCCAGGATGTTCATCACAGATTTCCTCCTCTTCCTCCTCCTTGGAGGTTGGTTTTCCTTCCATGAACTTTCTTCTTGTTCTGTGTTTATTTCCGTCTTTGGTCGAGGAGACTTGCCGGTTTCCTTTTGCTCCTGCTTTTGTCTGGAAATAAAAAAGTTCCTCTTAACTTTAAAGGTCATGAATGCACCATGTTCTGGTATTGTTGGCATTTCTCCTTAGATAAGCTAAGGAGAAAATATCTGAAAGCTTATAACTATTTTCAGATTGTGAGGAATTTATTGTAATATTTAAAAGTAATGAACAAACTTTTTTCTTCCTGTGATGGTCTGTCCGGCGTGAAAGTTGGGACTCTGTGCTTTCCTCATCATCTCTTTCTTCCGAAGCTTTAACCTCTTCTTCAGGCTCAGCTTCCTCCTGAGATGTTTCTTCTTCTTTGCAGAGGAGAGCTGAGATGAGTTGCTGTCTGAGAAGAGGTGTTCAGACAAACAACTGTACAGATCAAATGTTTCTACACCGACATTTCCTCTCTAAAAACATCTGATTTTACTCACCAGCTGTGGCCTTCGTCTGCTCTTTCTCACCCTCTGCTGGTGCTTCTTTAAACTGCAGCTCCTCCCTTTTCTTCTTATTTTTCCTCAGTCTCGTCTCTGCAGAGTTCCCAGAATTCCCCTCATCCATTCCAGTCATCTCAGTCTTATGCTTCATCCCATCTGTAAGCTGCTGCTTCTTCTTCTTCTTTTTACTTGTGTTTTCTAAAGGAAAGATGGTCTCCTCCATATCTTCTCTCTTCCTTTTCTTTGCTTTCTTCTTTGGTTTAGCTACTTGAGACTCTTCTGACACTTTGTTCTTATTCTTCTCTTCGTTTGCCATCTCATCTCTCTTTTTGCCCTTCCTTTTCTTCTTTTTTGACCTGCTTGTCAGAGGAGAGTCACTGAGTGTGTCTGTATAGGCGACATCAGTGCTTGGTGTGACTGCAATGTCCACCCAAGATGTCTCAGCAGAACCCTTTTTGGACTTTTTCTTTTTCCTGGCAGTGATTGGGTCTCCAAAGAGCTCTGCTGGTTGCTGCTTGGCCGCTTCGTTGGTCTGGATGTTGAGGATGATGCAGGAGTCATCGTCTTCCTGCACTTCTGCAGCTTCTTGTTCGATAAAAATAAACAGTAACGGGTCAAACACTGAGCTTGTTTCTCTGTCTTTTTATCAGTTATGTGAAGCAGTTCACAATAAATGACTACATGTCGATAAGGTTCCACATTTATTAAAGTAAAGGTGGAGGACAACTGTGACACAACCAAATACAGCTCTTAGAAAATGTATCCATTTTGAAAAAGGCTTTTCAGGACAACAGTTACATAAAGAAGTGTGATGGTCATCACTACACTGCACACAGTAACTGCATTCAATCATTTTTTTATTTATTGACACCTTAATGGAATAAACATTGGCGGAAATATGTAAAGTAAAAATCCCAACAATACAGCAAGTTCTCAAACCATTAATTGGAATTTATCATCACAATAATTCAAAAATCTTACGATAAATACCCACCCCTACTCTGGTCTCTGTCATTTTTGGCTGAAGTCATGAAGAGCCACATATTACAGACTTTCTTGTTATCTTTTAATGATCTGCACTGTTATACATATCTCTATAGATATCTATGTATTTCTGTATCATCTAAAATGCCTTTAAATGGCATTTGTTTCTACACAAATAAATTAAACAGATTTCTATACAGGCTGCTGCTGGTAAAGATCCAGTTTAAAAATCAGTTCTTTGATAACTGATGTGCATCAACAACGCCGCTCCATCCGGTCAGCCTTGGAGCGTTTTAATGCCTGAATGAGTCACTGCTAGAAGGACATAACAGAGAAAAACGTTGAAGAACTAACGATCAGGAAAACTCAAAAGATTACAAGAAATCTGGTTGCTTAGAAATAAACATAAAAACAATCAAGGAACTGGTTTTAAATCTTTCAGTGAGAATATTTTGTTTTGCTGCCTCAGAACCAGTTTAACTTGATGCTGTAAATACAGAATATCTGAAATCTGACTAAAACATTTTATTGTTTAAATTATATGGATTGGACCTTTTTGTCTTGTACAGTTTGTTACGATGAAATGTTCTGTAGGAATAAAAGCTTTATGTTCTGGTTCTTGGTGACGTTTGAGATCAGTTACCTCGAGCTGGAGGATCAGAAGCATCGCTCTGGTCCTCTGTGGCCACCGGCGTCTTTAGCTCGTCTTCTTCCTCTGTCTTGTGATGAAGCACAGAGAGGTTCACATGTTGCATCCATGGAAATGATTTAATCTCAGTAGGTGGTAAAAATACAGCTTTGTGTTACCTCAAATCTCACCACTTGTGGAATTTCAGAGTCTGCATCTGAAAAAGAATAAAAGTCTGAAAATGATATATTGTCAGTTTTTTTTTTTTTTTTACAATTAAAAGTATGTAGAAATTGTACGTGTGTGTATCTGTATTTAGCCCCATTTAATCCGATACCCTCTACATAAAATCCAGTGGAACCAGTTCCCTTCAGAAGACCTCTAATTGGTTAACAGAGTCAGGCTGTGTGTAATTTAATCTGTTCTCAAACAGCATCATGAAGACCAATAAACTCAGCAGACAGCATTAATAAGGGGAGGTCCATGGTTACACTGGAGGAGCTGCGTAGGTCTAAAGCTCAGGTGGGACAATTATGTCATGGAGCTTTGAAGAAGTGCAGCAAGAAGGAAAACCTAAAACTGCACATGATAAACACACCAGAGTTGATGAGATAGATGGAGCTAAATACTGGACCACCCCGGCAGACAACCTTCAAGAGGCTGCAGAAGAGTTGAGGTTCACCTTCCAGCAGGACGACAACAGTGTGATGGTTTAGATCAAAGCATATCAATGTGTTAGAAAAGAAGACTTGAAAACTGAGATGGAGAATAAGCCTAAAATGTATGCAGCAAAAGCCTCACAACTGTAAATACAGCTAAAAGTAACTCTACAAAAGTACTAACTTAGCGGGGCTGAATACACATGCTCGCCACACGTCTCAAGATTTCTATCTGAGTCGACCTTCTGCACATTTAAACCAAGAACATCTATCCCATCTCCACAGATGTACAATGAATAGGAGACCAAGCTAAAGAGTTTGAGGACAACCAGAGGCCTTTTGAGCTAAATTTAACAAAACCCATGATGGAAAAACGTTGCTAAAAACAAACAACCTGTGGACCCTTTAGTTAGTATGATGGGCAATGTAGTGACAACATTTTGATTTCAATCCTCCTAAGAACACATTTGTCCTCATTAAGAAACTGACTAATGATCTTTTTCCAAGATTAAACTGTGAGGGATTATAAAAACAACCAACACTGAGAAATGAACCCCCGTTTGGGAAGTTACACAACCTTCTGACCACAAGGTAAAATAAAAGATCCCTTTTAATGTCTTTGTTTTTTTGTTCTTGTTTTCCTCCAATAAAAATCTAACTTCTGCACTTTACCAGCTGGAGATGCAGTTAAGCCAAAGAAAAGGGAAAAAAGGCTAAATATTTTTTCCTCCCTGCAAAATAAGCGACAGGAAACATGTCTGGTGTAAACTGCTTGTAGATATCTGACTGCTCTGTCTAAATGGTCAATACTCAAAAAATAAACATGCAACACTGAAATCTGTGCCTGTGTCTTTAATGTCCAACAATATGAGTTTAAATTGACATTTTGTGGAATAAAATCATGACTGCTTGTGGTACATTAAGAGTATTTCCCCCAACTTCTAAACTCTTGGGCTGCTGTGGATTTTCTGCATGGAGTTTGTTTGGAAGATATTTTTATTTCAGGATTGTAAACTTAACAAAAATTCCCAGTCATTCCCAGTTTCCTTTGATAGATTGACTTCCAGTGCTGAAGTTTAATTAGACATAAACTTTACAAATTGTAATGGGATTTTATGTGACTGACCAATATTAAAAAACTGAAAAGTGTGGTGTGCACTTGTGCTCAGCCCCCTTCACCCTGACACTCCAAAATAAACTCCAGGGCAACCAAATGCCTTCAAAATTCCTCTAATTAGTAGAAAGTGCACCTGACACACACCATGCCCACTGTGAAACATGGTGTGTGGATGCCTTTCTTCAGCAGGGACAGGAAAGATGGTCCGAGCTGATGAGAAGGTGGAAGGAGCTAAATCAAGACAATACTTCCACAGCGACAATAGTTTAGATTACAGAATGTGTAAGAATGGCCTATTCAAAGTCCAGACCTAAGTCAAACTAAAAATTTATGTAAAGATTTAAAAATTGATGTTCACAGACACTCTCACTCTAATCTGACCGATCTTAAGATAATTTTCAAAATTGTCAGTCTCCAGATGTATAAACCATGTATGATGATGTCTTATCATAAAAGATTCAAAACGTCTCAAAAGCCTAACAGAGGCTAAACCCTCTGAAGCTCGTGATCTCACTAAACGAATATTGGTCAGTGTTACCTGCAGGGGGCGGGGCCTCTCTCTCTGCGGCCTGATTGGAGGTGTCCTCGACTGTCGGGTCAGAGACAGACTCAGCGTGAACGGATCTCTGCAGGAGGATTTAACATGTCAGCAGGCAGCTGCTGCAACACCAGAGCTACAGAGTTCCTCAGATGTTTGGTTTCTTATTGTACCTCTGCAGCTGTGAGCTGCTCCTCCTCCAGGAGCTCCGCTACATTTGTCTCCTGAGAGGAACAAACGGTGGCTACTTGAACAGCATCGATCGGTTCTGATGCACAAGTTTCCTTTGTGACTTCAGGGGAGTTTATAACAGCTTGTGGCTCCTGGAGAAAAAAAAAAAAAAAAACATAGATTGGACTTTAAAAAACATTTGTTTCTCCCTCCTGTATGTAAACAAAGTAAACATTTTCCAACCACAGGTAAACTTGGTTTCTCATAATAAAAACTTTTTAGGTTCTTACAATATTTTCAGATTTTTCCAGATTTATGACCATTTCTAGTAAATGTTTAACTTGTAAATCTAAGAAGTTCACTATGAGTTTATTTCAGATTTCAGTTCAAATATGGAACCTAGAAAAATAATGAAAGATGGACAGACAGATGGATGGACATGGCTCTTTCATTTGTTAATTCTGGGCTTTTTAAATTTTAATTCATGCAAAGCGGTTTAGTCAAGACAACCTGGCCTGAAACCTTTAAGTTTCTGTTGTGTCAGATTGTGTAGATTAAATCTGCCAGTTGACCATACTTTTAGTAGTTTGAGGATGTCGTTTTCAATATTAAATGAACTGAACCCAGTCTGGGCTAAAAAACAGGCTACAATCTGCAGAGTGGCGTCCTGAATGCTAACCAGATCCAAAAATGCATCTCCTCCTTTTTTAATGCTCCCCAGAATAAGTTACAGATGTTTGAAGGCCTAGCTGGGAGAACAGCAGCAGCAACTCTGGATGGTTTGTTAGGATCTCTGCTCGTTTCAGTTCCCTTCAGGGGAGGAAGAAGAGAATCTGCAGAGGTGGAGGTGTTTCAAAGCAGTCTGTTGTCTCAAATACACGTCTGAGATTAATTTTCTTGTTTTAGTTACATTTAGGAACCACAAAAGTGTAAGAAAAAGCATCTCGAGTGGCCTTAAACCACTGACCTGCTCTTCCTCGTTCTCCTCTTCCTGCTCGCTCTCAGAGCCAGACACCTCAGCTGGATCAGAGGTTCGCAGTTGTGTTTCAGGCTGAGAAGGATTAATTGGGTCAGAGTTGCCCTGAGTGGGTTCAGATGTTCTCTCAGTGTCTGAGGAAGCAGAGATGGAGCTTTTCCCCTCGTTAGATGCCACAACCGATGCTTCAGTTGGGACTGTCTGTAAAATATGAACAGGATGAACAGAAATATGTTTAAATAAAACAAAAAGGAAGCTGGTAACAGCTGAAATGAGTCAGTCCATCGGAGACCTGCAGGAAGCAGCAGGCTGATGCCGAGTATTTTCTGCAACTAAATAGCTGTATGACAGATTTTATGTAACAACTGAGCATTAATTCACGAATAAAAACAGATCAGGGGATTTTATTATGAATATTGTTGTCAGTTTATGAGAAAGTCTCTCCGTTTAGTTACACAGACTTGCTGATTTCAGTCTGTTGGTCTGTTGGATAACGAGGAACTGAGTATTTCAGATTCAATGAACTTGGACATCCAGGATAAAAAATAAAAAAAAACTCTAAAAAGGAGCTGTTTAAACCCAAACCTCACCTCCATCCAACCACAGAAGAGCAAATAAGCTGCAACTAAATTGCATTGATAGTGGGCTGTGATCGGAGAGCAAATAAAACTATTGTTTACATGCAGCTGAGTGTAAGACGGGTGCTTCAGGATCATCTTCAAAACAAAAACAGATAAAAATGCCACAGATGTATCAATTTCATAAAGATCTCTCGTGGGAATTCTAGTTTTTGCTAGTGACCTGTCCCCTCTGAAAACTATGATCGACACCATAAAGAATATATTCTTCTAACTTCTGGCTGCACTCCAGAGTTAAACGTTTCATCCCCAAAAAAGTACATTTTCTCTAAAACGGTACTGAGTTAGGGTGCTTTCTGCAAACTAAAGTGCTCTGCGTTACTCAGCTTAAATAGAATCCAACAGAAACTAATAATGAGCAGCATGTGGCAACCGAGGAATGGAAAACAGGAGAAGATAGAGAAGAATTGTTTGTAACTAGGTTATCAAACGTAGTTGCTCCTCTGCCTTCACACACACACACACACACACACACACACACCTCTAACATCTTCAGATCTTCTGTGGAGACTTTCAACAAGGAGTATACAAGTTATATTATAGTATATTTTTGACGATTTTTCTAAAAACTGCATCTGCGAGGTCAGACACTGATGTCGGACAAAAAGGCTCTCGGTCTATGTTCTAATTTATCCCAAAGATGTTCTATTGGGTGCAGGTTGGTTAGGGGGAATCTCCAATCTGTTCCCTCAAAGCTGAGGGCATAAAGTATTAGGAGCTCCTTTTACATGAACTAAGGGGCTGAACCAATCACCTGAAAAACGGCTCCACACCTAAGGTCCCGTTTACACAACAACATTTTTCAGATGAAAACTGAAAGGTTTTATTGCATTTCCAGTGTAATGGTGTGAAAACGTCTCAGTCTCTGTTGTCATGTAGACAGGAAAAATCTTATCTTTCTAATAGGGAAGCCTTGGCTCATGCACAGTATGACTGAATCAGTAGAAAATAATGTGCACTCACACAACTGACCAGTTTAAAACCCACAGAAGAGGATGTCCACACTAACAATGGTGGACTGCAGAGGATTTACTTGTCCCATTGATTCTTTTGAATTTAACGACGGTTCTTCAACAAAGTTTTCATTTTCTCCACGGTTTTAAAGCAGTAGAGTGTCTGCGCATGTTAAGTTTCAAAGAACACACCACCTACTAGAGGCATCTTAACATGTCTTCTGTTACCATGTGAACAGAGACTGTAATTTCAACATCATGTTGATGTGTTAACAGAAACAGGAAAAAAATCCCGTTTTCAATGGATCGTCGTCTAAACAGGAATCCACTCTGCATCTAACTTGTCACAACACAGTCAGACAAAGTGCGGATCTCCATCAAGTCACTGCATTGTCAAACAGAGGCATCTCCACAGAACTAGAGCAGGGGTTCCCGAAAACTTTGGCCTGTGAACCCCAAAATAACCCCCGTAAAATTACATTTAATTATTATCCTATACAGAGTGAAATAATTAAATGCATTTTTAAATTACATTTAATTGACTTAATTTCATTATTTAAAAAGGTATATTTAATTTTTAATGGGACATTAATTGTGCATTTCATAATTTAATGATACGTTTAATTATTGAATAATGTATTACATAAAATTAATGGTACATGTACTTATGTAATGGTATATTTATTTCATTGTACACTTTTTGTTATTTATTTCATGGGACTTTCACATTTATTTTATGATATACAGGTCCTCAAAATATTAGCATATTGTGATAAAGTTCATTATTTTCCATAATGTAATGATGAAAATTTAACATTCATATATTTTAGATTCATTGCACACTGACTGAAATATTTCAGGTCTTTTATTGTCTTAATACGGATGATTTTAGCATACAGCTCATGAAAACCCAAAATTCCTATCTCACAAAATTAGCATATTTCATCCGACCAATAAAAGAAAAGTGTTTTTAATACAAAAAACGTCAACCTTCAAATAATCATGTACAGTTATGCACTCAATACTTGGTCGGGAATCCTTTGGCAGAAATGACTGCTTCAATGCGGCGTGGCATGGAGGCAATCAGCCTGTGGCACTGCTGAGGTCTTATGGAGGCCCAGGTTGCTTCGATAGCGGCCTTTAGCTCATCCAGAGTGTTGGGTCTTGAGTCTCTCAACGTTCTCTTCACAATATCCCACAGATTCTCTATGGGGTTCAGGTCAGGAGAGTTGGCAGGCCAATTGAGCACAGTGATACCATGGTCAGTAAACCATTTACCAGTGGTTTTGGCACTGTGAGCAGGTGCCAGGTCGTGCTGAAAAATGAAATCTTCATCTCCATAAAGCTTTTCAGCAGATGGAAGCATGAAGTGCTCCAAAATCTCCTGATAGCTAGCTGCATTGACCCTGCCCTTGATAAAACACAGTGGACCAACACCAGCAGCTGACACGGCACCCCAGACCATCACTGACTGTGGGTACTTGACACTGGACTTCTGGCATTTTGGCATTTCCTTCTCCCCAGTCTTCCTCCAGACTCTGGCACCTTGATTTCCGAATGACATGCAGAATTTGCTTTCATCTGAAAAAAGTACTTTGGACCACTGAGCAACAGTCCAGTGCTGCTTCTCTGTAGCCCAGGTCAGGCGCTTCTGCCGCTGTTTCTGGTTCAAAAGTGGCTTGACCTGGGGAATGCGGCACCTGTAGCCCATTTCCTGCACACGCCTGTGCACGGTGGCTCTGGATGTTTTTACTCCAGACTCAGTCCACTGCTTCCGCAGGTCCCCCAAGGTCTGGAATCGGCCCTTCTCCACAATCTTCCTCAGGGTCCGGTCACCTCTTCTCATTGTGCAGCGTTTTCTGCCACACTTTTTCCTTCCCACAGACTTCCCACTGAAGTGCCTTGATACAGCACTCTGGGAACAGCCTATTCGTTCAGAAATTTCTTTCTATGTCTTACCCTCTTGCTTGAGGGTGTCAATAGTGGCCTTCTGGACAGCAGTCAGGTCGGCAGTCTTACCCATGATTGGGGTTTTGAGTGATGAACCAGGCTGGGAGTTTTAAAGGCCTCAGGAATCTTTTGCAGGTGTTTAGAGTTAACTCGTTGATTCAGATGATTAGGTTCATAGCTCGTTTAGAGACCCTTTTAATAATATGCTAATTTTGTGAGACAGGAATTTTGGGTTTTCATGAGCTGTATGCCACAATCATCCGTATTAAGACAATAAAAGACCTGAAATATTTCAGTTAGTGTGCAATAAATCTAAAATATATGAATGTTAAATTTTCATCATGACATTATGGAAAATAATGAACTTTATCACAATATGCTAATATTTTGAGAAGGACCTGTATTTATGTAATTTTGTTTCTCTTGCTCCTCCATCCATCTCAGGGGGTCATATCATGGTGATTCAGGAAATCATCTGGAAACCCCCCCCACTTGACCTTTATTTTGGGAACCCCTGGTCTAGAGTCCAGTGGCACCGTGTCTTCACCTAACGCTTTGCATTTGGAGATCTATGGATTGGAAGCTGCTCAGCCATGAAAACCCGTTCCATGAAGCTTTCAACACACAGTTCTTGAGCTAATTTGACGCCCACATGAACTTTGGAGAACTTGAAAAAGGTCTCCAGCTACTGATTTGTTATACAAAAAGTGTTCGGAACACCTGAATCCAATAATTTGGATGGGTAAGCAAATACTTCTGGCAATATAGTATACGTGTGACCCGACACGTACTTTACCATACATGTAACTAATCTTGCTCCTGCTGCTGATGTTTTCGTCTGGAGAACTTTGCTGAAGTAGAAGGTTAAATTTAGCATGTCTCCTCTCAACCAAAACCTACATATAAAGTTGCTCTCCTGCTTCATAAACGCAGCGTTTTGGTTTGAACGTTGAGCAACTTAAGTTGTGTTTCAGCTGCCCTCTCTCATGTGACCTGCTTGATATAAACCAGGAGCTGCAGCGGCCAACGCAGTCTCCGCTTCGATTCAATTGACAGAATGAGAGAAATTTGGATTTTTAAGGGGAAACAGTTTTTCCGCGGCACAACTTAATATACAGCGTTGCAAGCGGCTCACATAAAAAAAAAAATAAATGTGGTTTTTAAATATTGGCCACATAAATCACTGATGCATTGCTTCTTGGCAGGCAAAATGAGTGCAACTGACACAACTGACAAGATCTGCGATTTAACACTGGATCAGGACATTCCTACTTATCAAATAGTAATAAATCAGGGGTTGGACTGGGTCAGAGGTCTCCAAGCACCCGTCTTGTATTGGATTCAGTTTCATGTGTGTCTCCCAGTCTCAGAAAACACAGCTCGACACAACAGCTGCTAAAACATAGTTTGTGACTTACTGTCTGTTAATCTGGTTGTAGCAAAAGATCCCCAAAATGGTTTGCAATCTGAACTTTGCAGACAGATAGAAGAATAACTGAAAGGATACAATTTTAAATCTTGACAAATGTGTAAAAAAAAAAATTAATCAAAACCAGACGCTTTGTGGATTTTATGCATTTTGTCCTCTGCACCGAGGCCAGCTTTAATTCAACCATCTGGAGGGAACATAAACAACAACAATCTGCTTTTAATTATATTCAGCCTGAACATCTATGCTCTGTTAAAAATGTGTCAATAGAGAGAAAAACCTGGAGGAGCTGAAACTGTTATGCAGAAATCCTGGGTTTTAAGAGTTTTGTACAAAACTAAAGAAATCAATTCAGACACAATAATTTTCAGCACTGTGAGCTGCATTATTGGCTGATACAACAGAACAGAGGAGTGATGGAGACCATAGCAGAACATACAGCAGCCACTGTTGAACGCATTATTACCTTGACTGGACAACAGCTATGTCTCTGTTTTCATTGCAGCTTCCTCCTGCAACAATGTCCTGAACCTTCAGTTAATTCTTTGCAGACTTTTTCATTCTGGCTCATTTTGGATTATAAACAATTTTATTATGATGATAAAAATATTTTTCAGACACTTTTGAAAAGTTTTCTTCCAGAAAATCTTTTCTGTACCGCTTTTTAGTCTCCATTTGAATTTTAAAGTCTTTGTTTCACAGCTTCTCATGTACACATCACACAGCCACAGTTAATAGCTTAAACTCCTTGCTCCTTTCCAACAACAGTGTCTTCTGATGTATATCATTTTCTTAGAATAAATAAGTAAAGAACTTTATTTGTATTGTTCCAACATGTTTTTACTGGTAAAATGTCATGATTTTCCATAGTTCTCAGTTCATTCAACCAGAACTAAAGATATTAAGCTTCCAGAACTTTATGGCTGATGGTCCTACAGTGGTCGGTCAGTCGGTTGATCCAAGAAATATTAGATCTCGTGGGAATGAAGCTGGGGACACACTACACGACTGACAGTCATCAATCTCACACTTAACTAGACCCGCTACTGGATCACAGACTACAGGATGTTTCAGAAACTCTTGCATGGGCGGTTAGACTAAACCCACCCTAACCCCTAACCCTAACTGTTTATGCAGAGGTGTCAAACTCCAGTCCTCGAAGGCGAGTGTCCTGCAACCTCTAGATGAGTCTCTGGTTCAAAACACCTGAGTCAAATGCCTGAATTACCTCCTCAGTATGCACTCAAGTTCTCCAGAGTTCTGCTAATAGCCTAATTATTTGTTTCAGGTGTGTTGAAGCAGACATCTAAAAGTTCTAGGACACCAACAGAAGAGATTCTTAGACTTCAGACGGTATATAATTCTGTAGAAATGAAATTTTAAATATGTTGCGTTTAATTAGCGACTGAAAATGATTTGGTAGTGTTGACTTTATTCTGTCTGACTCTCATAGAGAGAGCTGAGATTTTGTTTGTTGGGTTTGGATTGACTTTAAATGTTGACTAGAACCTAAAAATATTATTTCTATGTGAACAAACAACCATGTCATGTTTGGGCTGGATCATGATTTATGTTAAATATTCAACGTGGAAAGAATTTCATTCAGAAATGTCAACTGTCTAAATTAGGTCCCATTACATTTATGTTTAATATGTGAATTGTTTGGTTTATTTCAATAAGATCTTTGATTATTGACTGTATTTTACTCTCAAATATCTGTTTTATTTGTTTGTTCTTTTTAATGCTACTTAATTGTAATTAGGTTGGTGATAGTTTGTATTTTGCCCGCTGTTGTAGTGGGCCTATGTTTATTATGTTGAATAGTTACAAAGAACGTTTTAAAAAATCCCAGCCTCTCTTTTTTTATTTGCTGTTAGCAACACGTGTTTGCAGTCGGGTTGGTGATCACTTAATCCATTTTGTAAATGTTTGTTTGACTGCGCCCGAAGCTGGGTCGGGTCGGCTCCCTTCACACCCTTGCTGACTCCAGTTTTCAGCTCCTCTTAAACAGATTTTAGTGCCAACTCGTCCTGCCGACTGACCATAACTACTGCAGACTGATGAAGACGTTCCTCAACTGGGAATCAGAGGGAAGATCAGGCAAGAAATCATGTAGTGTGACCCCAGATTTACCTATGGTGTTCCACAGGGTGTAATACAAGGACCCCAGTTATTTAACGCTTGTATGTACCATCTAATCATCCAAAGCCTGTAACAAAGCTTACAAAGCAAATATAATGATTTCAAGGGCAGATTGGTCGTGAAACAGAAGTTATCTCAATCAAAAAGAGGTGAATAGTGTTTGGTGTTGGAAGGACAAATCCTAAGTTTAACTGGTGTAGAAATTGTCTTTGTGCTTTATTACATGTTGCTACTCTGCTGCTATCAACATATGTTAACTACTGAAGAATATTTTCCACCAGCTTTTTAAAGCTTTGTTTCAAATAATATGTGGAGAAATAAAGGACTTAAATATAGAACAGATTCAGACAGGAGGAAAAACTGGCTCACAATAAAGAAAGAAATACAGGTCCTTCTTAAAATATTAGCATATTGTGATAAAGTTCATTATTTTCCATAATGTAATGATGAAAATTTAACATTCATATATTTTAGATTCATTGCACACTAACTGAAATATTTCAGGTCTTTTATTGTCTTAATACAGATGATTTTGGCATACAGCTCATGAAAACCCAAAATTCCTATCTCACAAAATTAGCATATCATTAAAAGGGTCTCTAAACGAGCTATGAACCTAATCATCTGAATCAACGAGTTAACTCTAAACACCTGCAAAAGATTCCTGAGGCCTTTAAAACTCCCAGCCTGGTTCATCACTCAAAACCCCAATCATGGGTAAGACTGCCGACCTGACTGCTGTCCAGAAGGCCACTATTGACACCCTCAAGCAAGAGGGTAAGACACAGAAAGAAATTTCTGAACGAATAGGCTGTTCCCAGAGTGCTGTATCAAGGCACCTCAGTGGGAAGTCTGTGGGAAGGAAAAAGTGTGGCAGAAAACGCTGCACAACGAGAAGAGGTGACCGGACCCTGAGGAAGATTGTGGAGAAGGGCTGATTCCAGACCTTGGGGGACCTGCGGAAGCAGTGGACTGAGTCTGGAGTAGAAACATCCAGAGCCACCGTGCACAGGCGTGTGCAGGAAATGGGCTACAGGTGCCGCATTCCCCAGGTCAAGCCACTTTTGAACCAGAAACAGCGGCAGAAGCGCCTGACCTGGGCTACAGAGAAGCAGCACTGGACTGTTGCTCAGTGGTCCAAAGTACTTTTTTCAGATGAAAGCAAATTCTGCATGTCATTCGGAAATCAAGGTGCCAGAGTCTGGAGGAAGACTGGGGAGAAGGAAATGCCAAAATGCCAGAGGTCCAGTGTCAAGTACCCACAGTCAGTGATGGTCTGGGGTGCCGTGTCAGCTGCTGGTGTTGGTCCACTGTGTTTTATCAAGGGCAGGGTCAATGCAGCTAGCTATCAGGAGATTTTGGAGCACTTCATGCTTCCATCTGCTGAAAAGCTTTATGGAGATGAAGATTTCATTTTTCAGCACGACCTGGCACCTGCTCACAGTGCCAAAACCACTGGTAAATGGTTTACTGACCATGGTATCACTGTGCTCAATTGGCCTGCCAACTCTCCTGACCTGAACCCCATAGAGAATCTGTGGGATATTGTGAAGAGAACGTTGAGAGACTCAAGACCCAACACTCTGGATGAGCTAAAGGCCGCTATCGAAGCATCCTGGGCCTCCATAAGACCTCAGCAGTGCCACAGGCTGATTGCCTCCATGCCACGCCACATTGAAGCAGTCATTTCTGCCAAAGGATTCCCGACCAAGTATTGAGTGCATAACTGTACATGATTATTTGAAGGTTGACATTTTTTGTATTAAAAACACTTTTCTTTTATTGGTCGGATGAAATATGCTAATTTTGTGAGATAGGAATTTTGGGTTTTCATGACCTGTATGCCACAATCATCCGTATTAAGACAATAAAAGACCTGAAATATTTCAGTTAGTGTGCAATGAATCTAAAATATATGAATGTTAAATTTTCATCATTACATTATGGAAAATAATGAACTTTATCACAATATGCTAATATTTTGAGAAGGACCTGTATTGTTGGAGTTTAAAATGTTGACAGTTTTCAGGAATCTTCAAACACCTGGCATGGTTTTAAAATCTATTTTTTGTTCTCATACCACGTTTATCTAATAGATACTTCATACTACACTAAATGAAACATGAAACACCCTTACCTTTGTATCTGTGCTTGTTTTCTTCCATTCTTCTTCCACTTCACTGTCAGAGGACTTGGATGCGCCACCGTCTGATCTCCCAGTTTGGGTTTTATCAGCAGGATCCAGGTTCTGATCAGAAACGGTCCCAGTCGTGGTCTCTGCAGTGGACGACGCCACAACCTCCATCTTAGACACTGAAAGAAGATTCATTCTTGGAGCTCAGCTTAGTACCAATTAACACTAACAAAATTGTTGTATTCCAGTAAGTAAAGACATAAACACACACCACTTAGAGGCTTGTCGTCTGCTTTATTGTCCCCTGCTACACTGTAGAGTTTTACATCTGCAGCCTCCTCTTCTTCTTGCTTGATCACTTTAGTCTTCAAGGTTCCAGAATCAATTTCTGTCTCCTGCTTGGCGTGCTGAGCTAGAGAGCACAGCCTGCAAAATAACCAGGTTAGTAAGCCTCAGACAGGCTTATGATTTCCTTAATGTGATAATAAGCAAACAAACTATCAGGACCTCCTTCAGTTTTCTTATCACTTTGGAGTTGGAGTTGAAGATGCCATCATACACCTGCTTCAACAAACCCACTGTCATCTGGACAAAGCCAGCAGCACTGTGAGGATCATGTTCTTTGATTTCTCCAGTGCATTTAATACAATCCAACCTGATTTGCTTTGTCAGAAACTCCAGAAGACTCAGGTGGAGGCCTCAACAATCTCCTGGATTAAAGACTACCTGACAAACAGACCACAGTTTATGAGACTGAAGGGTTGTGAGTCTAACCAGGTAGTGAGCAGCACAGGAGCACCACAGGGGACTGTACTCTCACCATTCCTTTTCACTCTGTACACCTCAGACTTCCAGTACAAGACAGACTCCTGTCATCTGCAGAAATACTCGGATGATTCTGCAGTTGTGGGGTGGATCAGAGATGGACAAGAAGCTGAGTACAGGAAGGTGGTGGACCGCTTTGTGGCATGGTGTGGAAACAATCATCTTGAATGTGAATTCACCAGACTGGAGAGGAGATGCAACTGTGAAGCCATCTACAAGAAGGGACAGAGCAGACTGTACTTCTTGAGGAAGCTTAGGTCCTTTGGTGTTTGCAGCAAGATGCTGCATATCTTCTACAAGTCTGTTGTGGAGAGTCTGATCTCTTCTGCCATCATCTGGTGGGGAAGCAGCATCAGAGCCAGGGACTTAAAAAAGCTCAACAAGCTGATAAAGAAGACTGGCTCTGTTCTGGGGACTCGTCTGGAACCTCTGGAGATCATTGTGCAAAGAAAGATTCTTCATAAAATAAAGAACATTATGGAGAACACTGAGCATCCTCTTCATGAGACTGTCCTACAACAACAGAGTGTCTTCAGTCAGAGGCTTCTTCAGATCTGCTTTAAGATGAAGCGCTACAGGAGATACTTCCTGCCCACAGCCATCAGCATCTACAACTCTTTGAAGGAACCTGGATAATATGAGCCACAACATTTAATTTCCCTTTGGGATTAATAAAGTAGTTTTTTGTTTGAATTGAATTAACAAGATAATAATAATATACTAGGTTAAAATCAGGAGTCTTTGCATTTGGACAATATGTAAATAATATATATAATATTCTCTCAGGACATTAAATTCTACATAACCCTTAAGAATTAGTAAAACATTAGAAACCTTATGTTTTACTTTTCATATATATTTCTGAGTTTTTTATTTTTTTGTATTGAAATATGCGACATTCTGCTAACCTGCATCTCATTTTCAAGCAAATGAATAACATGTCAACCGGTGTAAAAATTCACTATGAACATTTATCCAAAGGAAGTGTGATGTCATCCATTCAATCGTGTATCTGCTGTTGGTTTAATCCTCATCAGGATGGCAGGGATTTAAAGCCAATCCCAGAATGCACCTGGGAATGGATTTGGCAGCGACTCAGTTCAACAATGTGCTGTTTGAATCCCAGTGAGTCACAAGTTCACCCTGAGCTCTGTTCATCTTTTCATACATCCATCCATCCATAGTTCAAGGCCTAAACTGTCCCTACATTAACTATAATTAGCTAATACGTTTGGTTAATTATCTGTTTTAATGATGCTTCATTTGCATTAAATCTCCCACTGTTGGAAAGTCTGTTTATTTCCCTTTAAATTGTGCCACATTTATAAGGAACAATGCACCAGTGGGTAAACAGTGTGGAAAACTTCCACATACTCCATGGAAAACTTCCCTAATCCTCCCTGCCAATGCCAAAGGTCGCCCCCCCGTCATCATTGAAGGTAACCTCGATGCAGAGAGATATCAATATGATAATCCAATATCTCCATTCTTAGGGACTGAACTCTCGCTCCAACACAGCAATATTTATCAGAGACTACCTCCACCTTTAGGACCTGAATGACCTGCAGTTCTGACCTCATAACCAATTGAATACTTGGGTAGTGTTTTAGTGAAGACCACCTAACCCAGGACCTGTGGAAATATAAATGCCTTATTATTAGTAGCTAAAACTAAGATATATTTGGGACTTTGCTGTTTATAGATTGATTTTTATTAGGAGTTTTTAGTTATCTTTTTGATAGTTAGAAAAAACCTTAACAGTAGCCTCTAGTATTATAGAGTCCAGTTTTTACACAATGAGTGTTTATTATTCAAGGTTAAAGTTTGCAAGTGTTTTCTGTCTGTATCGTGAGAAGCCGGCAGTGTATTATGGAAGCAAATCGTTACCATATTTCAAATGAAAAAGCATTTTCAGAAATGCTTTTTCATTTTAAGAATGTGGCTGCATTATCTGACCCATAAATTAAATTAGTAATCAATCATCCTATTTGCATTTTAATTTTCTTCTTCAAGACTGCTCATTCTTTCACTTAAAATGAAAAAGAAAAATACTTTTGAGATTTATTATTCAAAATGTACCCCAGCAAATAGATACGAAAAAGTCAATTTGAAATGTAAAATTTGAAAATGAAAAAGCATTTCAAGAAATGCTTTTTCATTTTAAGAATGTGGCTGCATTGTTTGACCCATAAATAAAATCAGTAATCAATCATCCTATTTGCATTTTAATTTTCTTCTTCACGACTGCACATTTTATGCCATAATCAAAAAGAAAACAAAGCAGACATTGCTTTTTTCGGTCTCTGGTACCACAACACTACCTGTAGGGTTGACTTGGGTACACAGTTGGTACCGGAGTTACTAACATAGCCACACTGCATGATTCTGTCCCACAGAGGTGTGTGACCAAACTGGTGACCAGTATGAAGAGAAACTGCCGGACGGTTGTGGTTGTGAACAGTTCAAACCTAAATCTTTCAATCTAATAAACGACACTAAACAAGACTCAGCAGAACAAGCTGTTTGACATCAGCAGAGAGGAATTGGAAAGCTTTCCATGGATGCAACCCATAAATTAATTTTGCTTAAAAATGTGGCAACATTTAAAGGCTTTATACCTGTACAGGATTTATTGTCAAGCAGCATCGTTACAACAAAGAAATAATCAACCAAACTCACATTTTCTCACTTTCTATTCCTAGTTGAGTTCACATTAAACCATTTTTAGTAAGATCAAGTATTCAGCAAAAAGTATTTAAATAAAAAAAAAAGTTATGTCACAATTTTATTAGCCTTATGAATGTGTCATGACTTTCAGTCTGGAATGCAGTGATCTGAAGCAGCCAAAAGGCCTGTGATAACTCAGGGGGAGCTCCACACACAGCTCAGGTGGGACAATCTGTTGACGGGACAATTATTAGTTGTGCACTCCACCAGTCTGTCCTTTATGGATGAAACTTACTTCATCCATCCAGTGTAGATGTCATGTAGGTTTAAACTCTCCACTGGCATCTCCACCTACACACAAAAAACAGAATAAATTAACACTTTTTCAGAGAATCACTGTGTTTTAAATGTATGTGCACGGCGATGCATGAAGAATAACGTCAAACAGCAGCAGGGCAGGTTTGTTTAAACATTACTGACGCTGCTGTGATTCTCTCAGAGGTTTTTGTTCACTCAATGATATTTTTAGTCAACGGTTGGGTCCTGAAATGTGAAACTTGTTGGTGACCGGAGATCAAGTTTCTTCCAGACAAAAACTCAGAAATGGCATCGTCTATAAACGTGTGTGCAGAAAAAATACATCTGGTGTGCAGAATTTATGAAAAATCAACAGAGGCATAAATAATTGAGTTATAAAAAGCCATCTTCACTTTCCATCAGCACACGGAGTTTGGTCAACAGTTTCAGTAAATGTTTACACTTTCAGCAATTAAAAACATCTGAGTTATAAAGCATATTATGTAAAACAAAAATATTCCTGCTTGTTAACTCACTTTAACTTACTAGGACGTGTTTGAATTTTGTGTTCATGCATTCTCTAATTATTTTATCCTGCAAATAACTGCACACTTAAGCAGTTAATCCCAAATTAATTAGTAAAACAGCTGATTGAATGTATAGAGATGCTGGAATTGCTCAGTGTGCAGCTGCAGGCAGTTAGTTATGCTCAAGCAGCTCCTGTAACATTCTGTTCTTTTCCTACAGGAGGCCTGAACCAGGAGCTCCACGGAAGAAGCTTCCTGGGAGCCACACTGACGCAAAATCAGGCTGCAGTCACATTCAAATTTGATTAAACTTATATAAACTGTAAGACGCGCATGTCAGCTCAGAAATTAACAATAAAATATCCAGTGTCATCCAATGTAGCTCAACTTGAGTAACAGAGAACCCCGCTCACGTTGGTGCGCAGCAGAATTTAAATTTAACTGAGGAGGAATCAGAGCAACTTCTCACCTGAGTTAGATGTTCCTCCAGCAGCTGGGCAGCTTCTCTGTAGCCGCTCACCTTCAGGTGTTGGTGGATTAAAACCAGCAGAGCAGCGTCCTCGTCTGAGCCCATGATGAGCCGCTGACAGAAAACACGCAGACAGAAAACACAGGAGCAAAATTTATCCAGGAATTAACAACACTTCACTTCATGCACGCTATCCTGCACGAGCACGTGTGCGGGACGAGGTGCAACATGGGAAAGGGAGTTTTTCTCCTAAGGGCATATTACAAAACGTTTTCTGAACGTTATAAAGCAAAGTTTACATCTGGGAGTAAATGTCACAAGGATCTACAGTTTATACCTAATAAAATAATATATGTAAGCTAATATTCCCTGTGTAAAATAAAATAAACACAAATAAAAGCAATATTAATGCCAATGTCAATTAATCGGTAGCATTATTTTTACACTGAAATTAACCTCTAATTACTTATACAATAATAAAAAGAATATGAATAAGGACTGTGTATATGGTGGAACTGCACTAACACTGCACTTAAACCTGAACACTGTACCTGTAGTGACTTGTTCTTAATTCAAATAAAACCAAAACGAACCTAAGCCACTGAGAGGCTGCTGACTGGCACTTAGTTGACGCGTCGTCCTCCTGGATCCAATGAATGAACACTTGAGGTTCTCTGATTGTAGAGCATTTATTGATCAGGCACTCTCAAACAACCTATAACCAAAGAATTTTACATTTTGCCGCAACGCAATGATCAACAACAAACGACGACAACGGTCAAAAACTGTATGTTTCCGCCGTAATCAGCACACCTGCTGCTCGGCTACCTGTGATTCCATTTAAATATAAGAAGCACTGTGATTTTCAGGTATTACACCAAACAAGAAAATAAACACAAAAAACCCTAAATATGGCTCTAACAGTACCCATGGTAAAACATGGCAGTGGTAGTATCATGCTGTGGGATTGCTAATACAGGGCAATCCTGGAGGAAAACCTGTTGGAGGTTGTAGAAAACGAGATTGGGATGGAGATTCTCCTTCCAGCAGGACAACAGCCCAAATTTACAGTTAGTACAAAGGAATGGTTTATATCAAAGCCCCGAACCACCAGCTCAGAGCGCTTATGCATCTGTTTTTCACACGGAGGTGTCTCCTGATTTCAGGACATCTAAAAGAAGACCTGCAAAA
Organism: Girardinichthys multiradiatus; assembly: GCF_021462225.1. Classification (NCBI taxonomy): domain Eukaryota; kingdom Metazoa; phylum Chordata; class Actinopteri; order Cyprinodontiformes; family Goodeidae; genus Girardinichthys; species Girardinichthys multiradiatus. Next base: position 39,705,062 of record NC_061799.1, read on the forward strand.
ATGATAAAGTCCATAAAACATTACAGCTTGTCAGATGAAGAATGAGACAGTAGACAAAAACATTTAAAAAGATTTATTAAAACACATGGAACAACTCATTTATAATCTCACCTTAGACATGAACAAGAGGAGCTGTTCTTCCAGACATACTGACCATTCCTCGGCCATCATTTCATCACAGGGAGCAACTCAAAGCTGCAAAATAAAACAGTTCCTGCCAGTGATTTTACTCAGTGCCAGTGAATCAGGCTCTAATGAATTCCACACCGACTCTTTCCGATTATTTCCTGGAAACCTGATCGAGGAATTCCAGCAACAGAAGCTCTCCAACAGGAAAATAAATTATTTCACTGCAGCATAGGTTTGGACAAATAAGGCATGTCAGAAAAAACTGTATGGTTTCAAATAGAGGGGGAGGAGGTATACTTTCCATTGCTGAATAAAAACTCTGAATACCTTCTAATATTTTTCATAACTACATTTAGTTCCATAAAGGAGGAACATTCCTGGCTTTCTCTGGGGTGCCAGCTGGCTCCCCTCCGTTGGCCCAGCCTCCACACCGGCACACCGGGCGGCTGATGTCCATGTTCCCGCCAGTCCATGTCCAAACAGGGGAATGACGACCGGTTATAAAAATCACAACCTACACACACACTAACATCCTAATAAACGGTTAAAAAAAAGAAGAAAAAAAAAACCGTTGTTTTTTAACGGTTCCTCCTGTAAAGTCAAGTCAAAATGGCGGATGTGAAGTAGGTCAACCTTCAAGTTAAAGCAGTAAAAGTATTCAAAACGATTTTAATGAAGCAATTCACATATGTATTGTGAATCAGCCCGTTTAAAATATATAATAATTAAAAATTACAGTTTTATCTGTGTAAATGTTCCAACTTTAATCTTTTTTTTTTGGGTAACATAATCTTGCTTTCCCAACGAGCGGGATTTCTCCGCAGTCTGTTGATAATTTCGCAAACTTATATTAAATTAAATTTATTAAAGCAAACAAAAAAATGCATAAATATTAATTCAATGCAGTTATATTTAAAACATTTTATATGTGAGAAAGTATCTAAAATTAAGTAGCTACTGATCCAGTATTTAATATGAAACATAAATAAAATATATTTTATGAACTATGCCTATGGCAGCTAGTTAGCCTGGCTTAGCTACCTAGCTACACAGGCTAATTCCTGCCCCAGGCTACTATAATATATACAATATACACCGAATATTTTATTTAATACGTTTTCCTTTTTAAACATGCAGCTGCCACTTTAAAAAACAACAGCAACAAAACAAACTCCTATTAATTTTTACAAGAGTAGGCTTCCTTAATAAAAAAAAAGAAACTGACTTAGTTTGTATTTCTGACTCTTGAGCAATTGATTCTAATAGTATTTCAGTTCCATCTGATAAAACGTTTTCAGAGGGAACAACCCACCAAACAAATATTTATTTTAGGAACCTTAAGGGAACATTGTTTTAAAGTTCCCTCGGGGTTTTACAGTGTATATCCCTTTAAAAATCTATTCCCTGAACATTCTCTAGAAGTTACAGATTTTGTGACCTTTGGTGAACCTAAAGGTAGCATTCATGTGACCTCCAGGGATCATCCTATGTAGGTTAGCAGAAGGTTAGTTGTAGCTTTCACAATGTGGTCTACAGGTAATCTTTCAAGGAAGGTCACTAAGACGTATATATAGCAAGTTTCAGAGAATTAATTCCAGCGACCCTTCAGCCAACATTCCCCACAGCTTCCCTGAAGAACATATCCTACTGTCAGTTGCAACTAACCTTCAGGGAACATCTTGTAAGAGTTCCTTGAAGGTTTGTTGCAACTTTTAAAGTGCACCCTTCAGCCAAGTTGTTTTTGAGTCAGTTGAATTTATTAAATGTATATTGTGCCTATTTACAGCAAATGTTATCTCAAGGCAGTTTAAAGAACCAATTGATCTGATTATTATTCAGTCATATAGTCCAATTAATCCATTTAAGTCCAGGGGAACGAGGTCTTGAGCCTTTTTTCAGCGGTCAGTGGGCAAAACATGGTGGGTACAGGTAAACCCTGAGCAGATTGCCTGTCATATTATTACATAAAGTACAGTCAAATTCAGTTGATCATACGCCAATTGGTGAAATATTATGTGTCTAAAGAAGCCCAGCAGATTGAATTGAGTTGTAATTTTGCAACAGTCCCTATTGAACAGGAATAAGGCAACACTATTGGGTCAGTATGAGCAGCAGTCTTTGGTGACTAACTGAGGGTTCAGAGAACAGAAAACTGACTGGCAAAACAGGGGATAACTGGGTCAGGAGTACTTTCTATGGTAAGAACAAAAAAAATCTAGAGCTATTAGGGTGGAGCTTGCTGGGTTCCTGACTGGTGGTTGGTTGGTTGGATGGAGATATAAATACATGGAGGTTTGGATGGCTTCTATTGTTTAAAAAAAAAAAGCCTCGGCATCTGCAGCAAAAATGGGTGTTTTATTTTGAAAGTCCGCCCTGGTGCTGTACGGGTGTCTGAGTCAACTTTACCCCTACTCCCGTGTTTCATCGGCGGCCAGGACTCTCAGACCGAAGCAAGGAAGGAAGGTTTGGGGGGGAAACTTGAGGACATGCGGCGTCTTCTGCAAACTTGTCGCCAACCAAACCGCGTCGGAGCAGAAAGAGGAGCGGAAATGTTTGGACTGAAGTGAACAGAGGAGGACAATAAGGAGCAGAAGAGGAGAAGAGCCGTTCACTTCTATTGATCCTTCATCGAGGTATTGATTCAGGCCTGATTTTTACATCACATTACATGTAAGAAAAAATGTTTAGGGACCTTTTTATTCAGAAAATGGAACCATTTCATTTACTTGGAACATAATAAACTGTTATATCTGCCTTATTATAGGATTATTATCACCGACCTCCTTTTAAACAGGATTAAGCAACTAATTAACCAGATAAAAAACAGGACAGCTGACTTTATCTAAGATGAATTAGTGCATTCAGAGCTGTCACAGGAGGTTAGTTCATAACCAGCACACTAACACAGTCAGGGTGGAAATATTGGCTCCAGTAACTCTCCAGCAGTGGGACCAGTTTAGTATGGTCTCCAATCAGGCGTTGCCAGCTGCTTCTCATCAGGTTTGTATATAAAACCCAACTTCATCTCCTGCACTGTTCTTTATACAAGTTCAAACATGTCACAGATTAGACAGTGATAAAGTCCTGAGCAAAACTATTTAGATTTTGCTTCCTAGCACACATACGTTCCTTTAGCATGTTAAAAACGTCTTGATCAATACATCCCCACACTTTCTGAAGGTATTTTAGAGTTTATTTAGAGTTTTAGAGTCGTGTCTTTTAAGAAATTGTAATAAAACCAGCAAAGACTTGATGCACAAACTGAGAGATGCACATTTCCTCACATCAGTTCCGTTCCCTGTAACTTTAAGCTCAGAAGGACAAAATCAAATTTTGGTTTTCTAATCATAAAGGACACAGCAGGCTTAAAGTCTGACCTCGGTGCAAACAATAACTTTCCAGTCTAGGCAAACTGTATTACCGTAATTATCTACAAAAATTTAGCAAATACCACAGTTTACTCGGGTCTTAGTTGGGTCGCCGCTGGTGCATGACTCCATTCACAGTGCCTTGTGAAAGTATTCAGACTACTAGAACTTTTACTCATTTTGTCGCATTATAAGCCACACATTTCACTGTTTTTATGGACTTTTATAAGATAGGCCAATGCAAAGTAGAACATTTTTATAAAATTCTATTATACAAATTTGAAAACTGAATTGTGTGCATTTGTATTCAGCCCCGTTTTTCTGCAGTTCCCGCTGTAAGTCCTTGGGGGTTGTATCCACCAGGTGTTCTTTCTTTTTCACCCATTTTTAGTTTACAAAGTAGCCCAAGCTCAGTGAAACCGGATGGAGAGCATCCATGAAGATCAGTTTTCCAGTTGTCTCACAGATTCTTAATTGGGTTTTGTTTCGGACTTTCACTGGACCAGCTTAACACATGAATATGCTTTGAGTTGAACCATTTCATAGTAGTTGTATGTTCAGGGAACGCTGCCCCAGCTTCAAGTGTTCTGCAGCTTCTAACTGGTTTTCTTCCAGGATTGACCTGGCTCCATCCATCGCCCCAGGAACTCTGACTAGCTTCCCTGTCCCTGCTGCAGAAAAGCCTCCCCCCAGCATGATGCTGCCACCACCATGTTTCATTGTGGAGATGGAGTGTTCAGTACGATGTGAAGTGTTATTTTTCTGTCACAGAATTTTGCATGTAGGCAAAGAAGTAAAAATATTTGGCACCTTGTTCCACGTATTTGCTTTAATGGTTGCTTGGTTGACTTTCTTCCTTCTCTAACAGTAAGACCAGGTTTGAAGAGTGCATGACTAATAGTGGACCTATAAACAGATTTTCCCACCTGAGCTGTTGACCTCTGAAGCTCCTCCAGAGTTACCATGGCTCCTCTTGCTTACTTCTAGGTGGACATCTGTGCTCCATAACAATACGTTTTTTATCTGGCATTCATCATCAAAGGATATATCTTTCTTCACTGAAAACTGAAGCCTCTGCATTGTCAGTCTCAAAGTACAGAAACAGTCATATTTACTGTGGTTGCAACTTCAGTTCTGAGTGTAGAGAAGACGTTCAGTATATTAACCAGTTGGTTTTCACAGGTTTACCCACGTTTAAAAAATCTTTCTGATTATGTTGATATTATTGTACAAAATGATGCAACACAACCAACGAGGAGTGTTTCTAACTTGGTTGTGCACATGGGAAAACAGACAAGTACTTTACTGTATTATCTCGGAGTTATCTTACAGTTATAACTACAGCACCTTCGTCCTGCAGACTCAAGCTGACCTGTTTCTGCTCTTTCTGACACAGCTAATATTTTCATCGCTCTTTACTGTTGTTATGCAGCTCCAGCTTCATAAAAGCTTTAGAAGCCCTCCTCCTGAGAGTTTCAGCTCTCACTCCAGCAGATAGATGTGTTTCAGGTCAGAGCTTCAGCCAAGTTGGCGAGTAAATCCCAAATGTGGTTTTATGATCTACACTCGCTCCTCCAGCGATGGCATGCTTGTGTGAAACTGTGCTCACGCAAACATTTTTTCAGCTCCACTTCCCCGGTTTTTTCTTCTTCTTTTCTAGAGACACTGCTGTATTGTTGAGTTTATTTTGTCCTGATTTCTTGTCTTGTAGGAGTCCTGCTGTGACGATGCAGGCAGCTGTAACTGTGCTGATCGTTCTCCTCAGCTTGGACTTCCTGTCAGCTCAGTCCCAATCAGACCTGAGAAACAGCAGCAATGTTCAGACTGGTGAAACTGGGCAGAAGACGAAGAATCAGCCACACATCATCTTTATCCTGATCGACGATCAAGTGAGTTTCTGAAAGAGTCCATGGAAATATATTTTTTTAGATAGAGAGTTGTGCAAAAGTTTAAAACCACCTCTGATTTATTTACTCTTCCAAGCATTCAAACTTTCAGGTTTCTGAACGTTTCTCTTCCCAAGGAGCCATACTTGAAATAAATATTTGTTAGCTTTAAAAATGGTCTTGATGATAGTCTGCACAATATACCATATCAGTGTATGTAATATGACACTGACCAGGGACTTTTGTAGGCTATTAGCATTGTTCACCCTTAACAACAACCAGTTCATTCAGGTTAAAGTGAACTACTTCATGTTCATTAGGGCACCCAATGGTAGCCTGGGTGTTTTACTAACGTATTTGAGCATGTGGACATTTAACAATACTGAAAAATTCAAGCAATATGAATAAACAATAAAAAAAAGGAAAATATATCTTAAAATATTTTGGAAAATGTATTAAATAAAAGCTATTTCTGCTGAGGCATAAATTAGGACACCGTCCACATTTACTCCCATCTAAAAAAGGCTAAAATCTCACAGGCGTATCACATTAGATGCACATGATGAAAACATATTTACTTAGCATTTTGAAGGCTTATCTTGTTTAAGCCTCAGACATTTAGCTTGGTTCTCCTGACTGTTGAAGTAAGAGTGAACACCATAGTGAAATCCAAAGAGCTGCCAGAGGCCTTCAGAGAGCAGATTGTAGCATCTTAGGAGTCTGGAATGGGATAAAGAGATCTCTAAAGAGTTTTAAATCAGCCATCTAAGCTATTTCACCCTGCAAGCAGACCACAAGATGCTAGAGGAAGTCTCCAAAAAAACCCTAGAATGTGATAATGGGATATGCAGTAGGTGATTGTTAAAAGAATTAATAGTTGGTAACTTGGCATACAGTGGATGATCGATCAAAGGAAGATGAATCTGTTGTGTCTGCTCTTTGTTGAAGAGCGAAAGTCCAAAGAAAAATCTTTAAGACCCTCAGAAAGCCTGAAAAAGCTTTGATCAAAGGCTCCTTTTAAAGATTTATGTGAATTTATTTATATAAACCATTAAAACAACAGTGTTTGACCAAAGTGCTTTCAAATTCAAGCAAAAAAGGCAACGAAAGTAAATAATATCAAAAACCACCCATAACTATCAGATACATTTGGGCGTCACAGGCCCCTTTTACACTGTGGGGATTTTCAGCCATTACCCAGGATTTTGAAGCCCTCCGTGCGTTTCAACACGATTCTACCCGAGTAATTTAAATTTTCTGGGTCCACGCTTTCCCAGAGAAAAGGTCCTGGTCTGGTGGTCAGACTTTCAGATTACCCCAGGGATGTTGCTCTTTTCTACTTTATACGAGATTCATATTTAAGCGTAATTTTTATATTCGAGAATGGACCAAAGGTAGAAGACAGGTGGATGGACGATGAGGTTTAGGGGAAAAAGCCATCCTGTTGTTTGAACAAATGGCGGAATACGGGCTTCTTGGTTCAGGCTTTGCTTGTTTGGCCTTGGGTTTCCTTTTACTGCCACCTTCTGGACTGGAGGTGTAGTGCAGTTTTCTTAACAACTTCCCCATACATCATTGGGTGGATTTAAATACATTTTCCACAGGCTTTCGGCGCAGGGGAAACAGAAAGCACACAAATTACCTAGGATTCCTTTTACCCAGGTAAGAAAAAACATTCATTTAAATCCCAGGACATTTGGTGGAATAGCTGCTATATTCTGCTTCAGTCAAATGCCAAGGAGAAAGATGGGTTCCCAGCATAGATTTAAAAGATTTAACATTGTCAGCGGTCCGGAAATGAGGGGGTAAAACTATTCCAGTGGTTTGGATCAGCTTTGAAAGTAGTTAGAAGCGCCTAAAAATCATTTCTAAAATGGACCGGGACCCAGTGGCAAGAAGCTAGGATTGGAAATGTCTTTTAACTTTGTTTTAGTACTTGTTAAAAGATGAGCTGCTGCTTTCCAGGCAATTGATGTAGTGTACTACTAATAAGCCGACATACAAGGCATTATATGCGAGATATGGTTTTACTTTATTAAAAAGGTGTGGCTGTTTGGAAGCAAACATAAAGAAATCAGATGTGGTTTTCAACATTTGCACAACACTATATAATAAAAAAATATTTCCTGATGAGGGAAGTCAATGAAATGTTGTGGGGTCATATTAAGGAGCAGCAAACTGTGAACTACCAACCTCAAACACAAACAAAATCAAATCAATCTGTAACAGGGCTACAATGACATTGGTTACCACAACCCCACCATCAAGACCCCAACACTGGACAAACTGGCAGCAGAGGGCGTGATACTGGAAAACTACTATGTTCAGCCCATCTGTACTCCATCACGAAGCCAACTCATCACTGGCAGGTATACACACCACATTAATGAGCTAAATGTGAGATTTTACAACAGATTATGGCAGAACTCTTTCCACAAGCCTCATTCTGTAGCATAAAGTCCAGTAGCTGTTGAATTTATTCTCACCTTGGGATAGGTTATCATTTTGTTTTTGATGATCCTCATGCTTGTTGGTTTTGTAAAACTGGTAATAAACATACATGTAATATTTTATCAGATTGATGTTTAAATAGAATAAAAACACAAACAACAAACTGTCAACTGAAATGAATGCATGACCGTTGAAAAAAGGCAAGCTTATCCTGTAATTAAAACAAGTAAATCTCATGCAAGGGTCTTAAACTTGCAGTCTCTTCAGTGGCCAGCAGGGGGAGACACAGTAACAAAAAAAAAGTTTCTTTAAGAAGTTGTCCATAAAAATAAAATTAGTGCCCTCTATACTGGATTTGTTAGCTACGAAGCCTTTCTGTAAGGAGTTTACAGTCTTAATCACTTGCTTTAAGGTCAACGTTAAAGTCTGAGGTAGAGGATATAGTGACATCTAGTGGCTCAAATATCAAACTGCAGCCAACTGGATCCTATTCAACAGCAATGGCTTTGTCTTCCTAAATAAAAAGGTTTCTTCAGAGGCCTCATAATTTTAAAATCAAATTTGTTCTGGAGGAATTCCTTCAGGGAATTAAACACAGATTTAATGTATCTTACACATGTCCGCCCAACTGTTGTTGTTTATTCTCAGTCATTGGTGTAGTTCTGAACTCACTCATGCTTTAACTGTTTATCCTGCCGATTACTTACAGCTGTGTTCACATGTGAGTTGCTTTAATGTTTAACAGATGCTTTAGAAAGACTGAGCAAACAACTGATAGCTGTTGAGTCCGAGGCTCTAATTCAAAAGTCGGATCATTTCTGTGACTGCGCAGCAGATGATTAATGTTGTTTTACTGTGAGGGATAACGGCAGATCTTGTTTTCTTTGAGATATCAGATCCACACAGGATTACAGCACTCTATTATCAGACCCAGACAGCCGAGCTGTTTGCCTTCACACATGGACACCCTGCCTGAGCGGCTCCGCGAGGCCGGATACTCCACTCACATGGTCGGGAAGTGGCACCTGGGCTTCTACAGGTGAGACGGAGCGTCTACAGGTGTTCCCTAATTATTCAATAGAAAAAAGAATTAGAATTAGAATTAGAAACACAAGTTTTTATAATTTTACGATTGCCTTATATAATTTTGAAGCTCCTTGTAGGACTTACTTAAAATATAATTATGTATGTTCATAATGTAGACTAAAAAAGATTTAAATTTAAGATATATACCCACCTGCCAAGCTTTGAGGTCTGACCTGATGATAAAAGTTTTTTTTCTAAGGACTGTAACATCTATAAACTCATTTATGTAAACTTTGTTTTAATGCAACAATTAAATATAACAGACATTGACCATAAAGGGAAAAAAGGTTCTGCAGGTTCCTTGATAGACGTTCTAGCCTTAAATCCAACAGCAAATAAAGAAATTACAATTACAAAAGCACCGAGGGACTGGCCGGGCACTGAATCGGTCGATTTTACGCTTGACCAGCCCTGATCGGCGATTAGTGGATTAGTGGGTTTTCCCGCTGAAAACATTTTCCAGAAAGCTGGATAACTTCTTTCCCTCAATAAAAGAAACCATTATTTGAAAACATTCAAGCGTGACGAAAAAGCAAAGTAGATAAAACCTGTAATGGGGTAAATACTTTACTACCCCTGACTGGCCAGTAAAAAACAGTTGGTTACCATGGAGACTGGATGCAGGCTAGTAGATGAGCCTTGATGATCAAGCAGTTGCACTGATACGTGAGATCCGCCTCCCCTCCATGTTCTGTTTGATATCCTAACATCTGCAGGAACAAAGCTTCATTAATTAAATTCTTCATTAAAGAGCAACATAAAAACTGCACTCTGATGCTAAGTTTACTTTCTTTACTTGTTCTTTAGGAAGGCCTGTCTGCCCACCAGAAAAGGTTTTGACACTTTCTTCGGTTCTTTAACAGGAAGCGTGGATTATTACAGGTTAACATACATTTACGTACTAACAGTGCAACAAATAAATCTATCATTTGGCGGGTTAGTTTCCCTCTATCTTCTTCTACCATCTCCATCTGTTTTTCAGTTATAGGTCTTGTGACGGCCCTGGTTTGTGTGGCTACGACCTCCATGACAATGAGCGTGTAGCGTGGGGCCAGAAAGGAAAATACTCCACGATGCTGTTCACCCAGAGAGCCCGAAAGATCCTGGAGAGTCACAACCTGACGGACAGGCCGCTATTCCTCCTGCTTTCCCTCCAGGTATCAATTTAACAGTATCTACTTCATACCTCACTGCAACGTGGGATTAAGGTTATCTCTACGTTTTTAGGTGGTTTCTACACAGCCTGATGGAGTTTTACTTTATGCTTGGATGTAAGAACACAGAGTTCATTGAAGTGTTTCTCTGCCTGTTTCTGAGCGTCAGAAACCCATTTGGAGAATTGTTTTCTATGTTTAAACAGCTGCATGGTTAAAACCAGACACAGGAAGAGTAATTTAAACTTACATTTGTTTATATGTGATTTTTTTTTCTCTCTTCAATGTCTGACTGTGACAGGGAGGCTTTGTGAAAAAACACATCTTGACTAGAGACTTGCCAGCGAGCAGACCTGAATTCAACGTTGAAGCTACACCTAGACCTTCTTTAAACATGAGTCAATGTTCATAGACGTGATTTAGACCTACATGTATCATCTACATGTTTAGACCAAGGAAAACTGGCTGCTCTCTAAGCTGAGACCAAGTCTGTAAACAATGCAAAAATGTCAGAAAGCATAAAGCAAAAGTCAAAGAGCTGCATTTGATTTAATATTACAAACGGATTTATTGTTTTTATAATGCTGCAATAATATCAGTGTGTGGGAAATGTTTATGTTTATGGCAGATGCTTTTATTGAAATCGACTCACAAATTTGGACAAAATGCAGTTAATATTAAAGCTAACAATAAGCTACTTGGAAGGAAGACCCCCAGTCAGGTGATGGAGGTGACATTGTAGAAATAGAGGGAAGTGCATCAAGGGCATCATGATCTTTAATAATTAATCTGTGGTTATTTGTTTATACTGTACTGATAGATCTAAACACGTGATTTAATCAGTTAAGCGGTTCCGGGTGTGCACTGACAACAAGATGCTTCCTTGATCTCATCAGAGAGTAAATTCAGGTTTGTTGCCGTAAGAAAAATGTCAGTTTTGCGGCGAGAAGCGTGACTTTCCAGCAGAACTATACTCAGAGTACACGGCACAGACAGAATGTCACAGAGGCAGATGACAAACAGTTTGCACTCGTCGATGATGTCTAAAACATGTCCACATTTAGAGTCTTAATAAACCTTTTAGACGTCTTTAGTGTTTAGGTGGAAGCCAACTATACTTCTCATGTTTTTTAAAGATGTTTCACTTCTCATCAAAATGGCTTCCCTTGTTCTGAAGATGGTTGGAGGTAACAGGCTTATAAGCTGTAGTCAGAACAATCACACTTATAGGGCAGTTAAGGTCACTTATGGGGCAATTAGGACATAGGATCACTGGCCCTACCTTCTACGTCTTACACGTCGAAAAAAACGTTCACTTTTGATCCAAATATTTACCAGATGTAGACGTCTAAGAAGCATTAAAACATTTAGATTGAGAATAGTCTATGGTGAGACATAAATAAAAAGTATAGATGATTTTTCAACAGGCGGTTCACACTCCTCTCCAGCCTCCCAAGTCCTACATCTATCCCTACCGAGACATGGCCAATGTCGCCAGGAGGAAGTTTGCTGCCATGGTCTCCACGGTGGACGAGGCGGTCCGCAATATCACCTACGCCCTCAGAAAGTATGGACACTACAGGAACAGTGTGATCATCTACTCCACTGACAACGGAGCCCAGCCTTTCACAGGAGGGAGCAACTGGCCACTACGAGGCAGAAAGGTCGAAATAATCTGGAGGCTTATGTTTTACTAGTTGTAGTAGTATTAGTTAGTATTAGGCATGGGCAGGTTACTGATATCTGGGTATACTAAGGTTTTACAAAGTTACAGTTTAAAATGGCAACATTTTTATCACACTGTTCTTACGATTTTTCTCCACCTGTATGGAGCATAAGGTAGTCCTGCTCCCCCACCTGTTGCTGCACAGCGATGGTTAGCTAGCTCAGAAGGCTTGGACATATTTTCCTCAACAACGGTAAAGAAAATTTAGCTGTAATGTGGTGGAAAATTAAGGAAATTACATTTTCAGACTATAGTCTGCAAACTATGCTCCACGTTGCCTTTAAGCAGCTGACCGCTGGCTCTACCGGAGCAGGTGGCCCAACTAATTGACTAGCTTCCTTCCTTCCCTTCTTGTGTTCTTCCTTCTGTCATCTTCCCTCTCATTTCCTTTATTAATCTTTGCATCCTTCCTTGTGCCCTTAAAGTCTTTTTGTCCTTCCCTCCTAACTTTTTATGTTGTCCTTCCTCCCTTGTGTCCTGTGTTACTTCACTCTCTCCTTCTTTCCTCTTGTCATTTCTTTCCTCCCATCCTTGTGTTTCCACTGCTTTCTTATCTTATATTCTACGTCTGTTCCTCTCATATGTCCTTCTTTCCTTGTCTACTACTTTCTTGTACTGTGCCCAACATTTTTCCTTCCTTCCTTGTGTCCTTCCTGCTTTTTTCCTTCTTTATGTCCTGTTTTTCCTTGTGTCCTTTCTTCCTTCCTTCCTCCCTTGTGCTTATTTTCTTTCCTTTGTTGTGTCCTTTCTTCTCTCACTGTTCTTCCTCCTTTGTGTTCTTTGTTACTTAACTGAGTCTCGTATTCTTTCCCTCCTTTCCTGTGTCTCCATCTTTGTGTCCTTCCAGCTTGTATCCTACCTTCCTTCCTCCCCTTCTTCCTTTCCTTCACTGTGCCCTTACTTCTTTCCTTTCTTCCTTTATATTATATTGTAGATATGTTTATACTGTTTAATTTGTATTGTATTGCACCGACTACGCCAAAACAAATTCCTTGTATGTCCAAAAACGTACTTGGCAATAAAGCTTTTCTGATTCTGATTCTGATTGTATTCTACTTCCTATCTCCCTACTGTATTGGTCCTACTTCCCTATCCTTCCTTCTTTCATTCCACATGTCCTTTTGTTCTTTCTTGTGTCATCCTTCCTGCCTTGTGTCCTTCATAACTTAATGTTTCCTTTGTTCATTCCTTCGTAGTGTCATACCTCCCTTTTTCTGTGTGTCCTTCCTTTCTTCAACATTCTATATTTAAAGCCTTTCCTCTATAGAAATATTGTGGTGAACTTTTAGATTTTAAAATGAACCCAAAGGACCTAGGTTTCTGGTTAAGTCTGTAATGTTTACATGAGAAATGTTTAGGAACCCTTCATTAATATTCCCAACTTGAAACTCCAGATATTCCGACTTTGGAGTAGAACTGGAATACACCAATACATTTTCACCAGTTTTTTAATGAACATTTCCCCTAAATGTGTGTCTAGGTGTTTCTAACAGCATCTGAGTGGCTGCAGCACAGATAAGAGAACTGATCTCTGTGCAGCATGAATCACTCCAGGTAAACATGGTGGCTTGTTTTGCAGGGCACTTACTGGGAGGGCGGCATCCGTGGAGTGGCGTTTGTACACAGCCCTCTGCTAAAACGAAGGAGGCGGGTTTCTAAAGCTCTGCTCCACATCACGGACTGGTTCCCCACGCTGGTGGGACTGGCCGGTGGCAACATAAGCCAGGTCAGTCATACAGCATTCATGGTAGAGATGTTTTCTGTTTGGAAACTGAATGCATTTCTTGTTTGTATTTTATTGCATTGTTTATGTCTAGAGGTTATTTAAAGTGCTTTCACTTCATGCATTAGTGATTTAATTATCCCATTAAATCAAACTAGAGTTTGTTATGCTTAGCAGTCCTAAAGCTTTAGAAACACGACACTATGACAGTAAAAGTGTCCACATTTCATTACCTTGTAAAAAAGTTTGAAGGTGAATTTCTAAAACCTGGTAGAAGCTTTGTATTTAAATAAACAAATACAAACCACAGAAAACTTGTCAAATGTTACTCCGTTCAGGAATTAAGGTGTATTTTCCCTGCATAAACCTTTGCTTGTGTATGTTTTTGTGGCTCAGAGCCAGGGTCTGGACGGGTTTGATGTTTGGCCCACCATCAGCGAGGGGAAGGAATCTCCACGTAAAGAGATTCTCCACAACATCGACCCGCTGCACAAATATCTGACTGAAACCAAGAGCTCGGACAACAAGCCCACAAAGAAAGCAGCTGCAGGTAAAACTAGTTGAAGTAAAAGCTGAAAAATGTTTTGGATGATAAAAATATTTCAGCTTACCCTGCATATCATTGTTTTATACTCATTCATTTACTTCCTAAAATGCTATTTTCCTGCTAAAACGGACAGTTTGCTATTATCTAACATAGCATTATCTGGCACCGTCTGCATGGCTTACATCATTTTTGTTTTCCTTGATTTGGCAGTGAGCCCAACTAAAGGAGCAACGTTTAAAAAGCCAAAGAAGCAGAAGAAGGTTGTGAAGCAGAAACTGAATAAAAAGTCAGGATTCAAGTTAAAAGCCACCAAGAAACCGCAGATCTTCACCCAGCCTGCCACAAAGTCTAAAAAGTCCAAACCTGTTTCCAAACTGAAGCAGAGATCTGGCCCAAAATCCAAACCAGCACCAGAATCCAAGACTAAGCCCCAATTCCAACACCAGCCCATACTCTACAACAAACCAAAGATCCAGTCCAGTGGTACTCCGTCAGCATCAGGCGCCTTCAACCACAAATCCAAAAGGACCACGTCACAGAACCACAACCTGTCCCAGTCCAGACCAGCTCAGAACAAATCAAAGAAACAGCTCAAAGAGCAGTTCAAGCTAAAGTCCAAGCAGATGTTCCTCCAGAACCAGAACATATCCCAGTCTGGATCCCCTACACCCAGGCTTCAACCTGCACCACCTCCATTATGGGACACATCTGTGCAGGCCGCCATCAGGGTTGGAGACTGGAAGCTGCTAACAGGAGATCCAGGTCATGGAGACTGGGTCCCTCTGCAGGTACTGTGAAAGTTCTTAAAAATCTTCTGTTTCACTTCAGAACAAGCTAAAAATAATCCTAAACATTGATCTGCAGATGTTTCCCACTCTTCCTGGTCGCTGGTGGAACCTCGAGCGTTCCTCTGCGCCTCGGTACAAGGCCTCCGCCCACAAAAATGTCTGGCTCTTCAATATCACGTCCGACCCGTTCGAGAGGCAGGACCTGGCAGATCAGAGGCTAGATGTGGTCCAGCAGCTGCTGGCCCGGCTCGCCTACTACAACCAGACGGCCGTGCCGGTATACTTCCCTCCCGACGACCCCCGAGCCAACCCGAGCAGGCACGGAGAGACCTGGGTACCCTGGGCGGACGAAGAGGAGGAGGGGAAATATCAGGGAGTTTATAAGAAAGGTAAGAATGCCAAGAAGAAGAGGAAGAAGAAGTGCCAGCTGTGCAAGCTCAAATCGTTCTTTCTGAAACTCAACACGGGGATGATGTCCAACGGCATCTGAGGGGTCAGATGAACAACTTTAGCTGTTGATTTAATAACAAAGACTTTATTCAAGATTTTTCTTGTCTTTGTTTTTCCTGGGTGGACAAATATTGGCATCTTGTTTTGCAGAGTGTTCATAAAGACACCAATGAGCCGTCAGTCGCTCTTATTAAACCTTTAAAGGGCCCGTCCTTTTAAATATTTGGGACTTTAAGTTTTAAAGACAGATCCATGGGTGCGGCGCGTGGTGTCGAGGTAGAGCGTATGGACCACTTATAGAGGCTATGAGTCTTTGACGGAGTTCCTGACCCTGTGACCTTTGCTGCACAGCTTTCCCCTCTTCCCTCTCTGCCCATTTCCCATCCAAATACTGTGAAATAAAGGCCAGTAGTGCCACAAAATAAAAATAAAGACAGATGATGCAGACATATTTCAGATGATATACAAAAATTGAATATCATGAAAAAGTTTATTTATTTCTGCAAATCAGTTCAAAATGAAACATTTATTTTGGTCATTTTGATGATTATGGTTTGCAGCTAATGAAAACCCAAAAATTTGAATAACATATCAGACCTATAAAAATTTACCTTTTACTGCAGAAATATCTGCCTACTGAAGAGTACGTCCATATAATCTACAGTATATGCATCACTACTACACAATTTATAGAAAGATGATGTAATATGAAATTTCCAGAAAGTTTATGTACAAGATTTGAGATTTTTTATGACGATTTTTCTTATTAGTTAATTTAAAATGCCAAAGTTCCAAGAGAAATAAACTAATAATGGTTAGATCCATGGGTATGAAATCGTTTGTTTACTGGGATGAAAAGCAAGTATGATGCGGCGAAATGGTAAATGTGGGTACAGTTACAAACACGTCTCACAGTTAAATTCAAAGATTGGATTTAACCTGAATTAAAAACCAGGCAAGTCAAAAAACACTTTGACAGACCTTCAGAAAGGAAGGAAAACAATGGAGATTAGTTATGTTTCATTTTTAAAATCTGCTGCTGAATCTCATCAAGGACCTCAGATCGACCTATAGTTGGTGCTCTTTATTAAATAGAAATGCCAGTTTACACATACTCAGCACTATTATTGTTCAGATTGTTTCGATTTTTCTGGAACCCACAATTATTTTAAAGTTCATAACACTTTGTAATATAACAATTATAATAATTACTCATATACCAGCTACCTGTAGAAAGATCTGTCAATTCCTGCTGTTTTTTTTAAGGACAAACTAATACAAATAATTCAATAAAATAAAACTCCTCCACCTGAAATTACTGCCTGAGTCCATAAATCATTTAAGAACAGTTCCATGTATAATATAATATTTATCCTTTGTTAATTCAAGTCAAAACTGAATTTATTAGATGAAAACATAAAAACCTCTTAGTATGTTGCTTAAACATGTTTTCTAAGTTTGTAACTGCTCATTTATGTTGTAGTTTCATCCTATAAAATGCATTCATTTAATGTACTACTTGGTTATTTATCAGTAACTTAAAACCTGACAGAGTTTGTGGTACATGAACTGACACTGTGTGGTACTGACATGTGTTTTGACACTAACTATAACTGAGTAATGATGTTTAACTGAACCCGAAGGTCATGGATCTGAGTGATTTAGTTTATTTTTGCACATTTAATTCACTCCCTCCAACCAGGAGTGAATTAACATTCATGTTTTGTCCTAATCCTGATTTTAATCCCGTTTACTGTCTGAAACCTGGCTGTTGTTCTCCATGTATGCATGCTTAGTAACAGGTTTCTGATAGAGTTTCAGTTGTGTCTGTCCGTTTGTCCCAGAAGCAGCAGGAATTCTTGTCCCGGTTGTGGATGCTGAATCAAATGTTTACATGTGTAATTTGTAACAAAGCAGAGGGAACGTTTTCTCATAATTCATCACAATAACTTTAACTGATTTTCACATTTTTGTCGTTTGTCGGTTTCTGTGCATTACATCTTGCCTTTGGATAATGTTGTTTGAATGTATCACCTAAGAAGTCTCTCAACTATGAATTTTAAGTTAATTTAAAAGTAATTACTGTGAACAGCAGAAATGTTCGTTTGAACCTGTTTTCTTGAGCTTTTTCAGCGTATGCTGGCCAAAGATTATTCATTTCCAATCAACAAGGAATCAGTTATTTAATTCATTCAAACTGAATGTGGTTTCTGTGAGTTTTATGTGATGTTTTAGACATGCAACAGGAGGTTTGTGAAAACTGAAAATAAATATCATTTAAATATGATTTCTATAGCTAATTTTTTTTTTAAGTTACACGGTGCTTTACAAGAAAGCCAAATCGGATGTTGAATTTACTAAAATGGGGTCAGAGAGAGGAGTCTCAGTGTCAATCTGTGACTTGGAAACAGTTGTAGATATGGATCTCAATGGTCTGGAGACCATGTTCCACATCAAGCTTGTGATCTATTTACAGGGGTGCCAAACTCCAGTCCTCGAGAGCTACAATCCAGTAACTTTTGATGCATCCCTCCTCCAACCCACCTGGATCAAATGGCTGCATTCCTTCATCAGCTTGCCATTCAGCTCTGCAGAGGCCTGATAATGAGACATTCACCCTTGATGTAGGATATGTGGGGTGAAATTAATTGTTAGACAGCTAATACTGGAACAAACAAGGCAGGGAGAATTTTGATGAATAGAATAATGTACCCGTCATCTGCCACTTCATCCGGAATCGGGTCGCGGGGGCAGCAGACTCAGTAGAGACACCCAGACGTCCCTCTCTCCAGACACCTCGTCCAGCTCCTCCGGAGGGAGCCCAAGGCGTTCTCAGGCCAGCCGAGAGACATAGTCCCCCCAGCGTGTCCTGGGCCGTCCCCTGGGCCTCCTCCCGGTGGGACGTGCCTGGAACACCTCCTGAGGGAGGCGTCCAGGAGGCATCAGGTATAGATGCCAAAGACCCCTCAACTGAGTCCTCTCGATGTGGAGGAGTGTTTAATTTCAGAAAGAAAAGATGCAAGATTGATGTAAGCATGTACACTAGATTGCCATCATCCATTGACATGGAAATGAAAACGAAAAAGGGTCCAAGTACTCATCCTAGATGTACACCATTACTCACCTGAGCTATTGAGGCATAATTATATTCACTGACAAAAAACCTAAACCACTTTGATGGAAAATCAACTTCATGGAAATGTAGGCCCTCCATCTGTACACCCACCCACCCAGTTCTGGGGAATCCTAAGGGGATTCTAGGCAAGAAGAGATATGTAGACACTCCACCAAGTTCCTAGTCTGGCCTAGGGTCAAAAGCCAAAACCATCTGAGCTAAATACTTAAATAGTCCCCTGGATGATAGAGCTCATCACCTTATCTGGTGAGCCCAGCCTCTCTGCATAGAAAGCTCATTTTATCCACTTGTATCTAGGATTTTGTTCTGTCAGACATGATTAAGGGTTGGATCTTAGATGAATCAGTAAAGTGAGAATCTTTCTTTTGTGCTCAGCTTTTTCTTCACCATGACAGACCAGAGCAGACAAGCCCCTGATCCATCTAATCACCTCCTCCATCCGACTATCACTCATTAACAGGAGACCAGGACACTTCTCCACTGGACTGTATTGTAGTCATTTAAATGTCAGATCAAATGGAGAAAGTTGCAAAGCAGTTGCGGTAAGTCAGCCCAGAGCTGTTGGACCAGTGTTTATGAAGCCAGGATCAACACTGGTGTCTCACTTCAGGCCCCATATGTCCAATGGTCACTGTGGTTCTGCAGAATGAAGATTCATTGCTGAACATGCAGAAGTCATGGGTCCACTGTGACGTGTACGTGCCTCACCTGGCCTTGTCTAACCTCACTATATGACCCCGGTGGACCCCCATGAAGCTACCTGATGAGTCTTTGTGTTTGGAGATCTTCAATCAACAGTTTAACCGTTAAAAACTCAGAGAGCTTACATACTAGTACAGGTTCTATTATAAAAAGTACGTATGAAATAATTTAGGACACAACTGCTTAAAGTCGTGGTAACAAAAACATTTATTTGTATGGAAATAGGGGAATAAATACTTATACTGGCAAACCTACTTTACTAAACTCTGCGATGTCAGAAGAGCGGGAAGTAAAGGTGAAGTGTTGATCAGAAGCCTTTTTGAAGTCAATGGTTGGTTTTTCCCTCTTCAGAAGACACCTAGTCTCTAAATATTTCTGAGTATTTGCTCAATAACAGAAAAAAGGCTGCGGCTGCTCTCCAGAAGCATGGAGGGCACCTGAGGGAAAAACTGCATGGATGTTTGATTTCTTCACCCTCGGCAAATAAAGTTTTATTTTGATTTTACTCTCTCCTTTAATGTTTGCCTGCGGTAACCCCACAGTAAAAATAAGAATTATATCTCCCAGTTTTCCTTTGTAATAATGAGAGAACAGAGAAAATAAAAACTCTTGTTGTTCTTGAAGGTAATTAGTGCTGAGTGTTTTGTCAAATTCTCTGAGATACAAAAGAAATCTCCATCTTCAGAGAGCTGGTTCTCATGCACATCCTAACACATTAGTCAGGAAACTAAATACTAAACCTACAGTTCTGATGCAGATAATAATTACTGGTGACTGAATTCTGTTAATATAAAATTAAATGAAGAGAGTAAAGTCACAAGAGGACACAAATTTATGGGTTCCGTGCACAACACCGGTTAAACCACTAGGTGGTGTCAGAGATTAATGATAAAGCAGTTAAGCGCCCCCCCCCCAACACACACACACACACACACACACACACACACACACACTGAGAAAAACACACAAGTGAAACAGGATTTTCCACGCTTGATTTTGGGGTTTCCTTTATCCCTGAACAAAGCTGGAATCATGTAATCCTCTGGGATTAAAATCCTATAAATCACAGAGCAGTCCGGCTCCTGACTCACTCCAGACAATGCCCACAGCATTTGTTTAGGAAAAATATGATTTTATTTTAATTATTCATTTTTATTTAGACTTTTACATTATAGCACTGTTGCCTTGCAGCAAGAAGGTCCTGGGTTCGATTCCCGGCCGGGGGTCTTTCTGCATGGAGTTTGCATGTTCTCCCCGTGCATGCGTGGGTTCTCACCGGGTACTCCGGCTTCCTCCCACAGTCCAAAAACATGCCTGTTAGGTTAATTGGTAACTCTAAATTGCCCTTAAGTGAATGAATGAGTGTGTGCATGGTTGTTTGTGTGTTGCCCTGCGATGGACTGGCGACCTGTCCAGGGTGTACCCTGCCTCTCGCCCATAGACTGCTGGAGATAGGCACCAGCTTTCCCACGACCCACTATGGAATAACCGGTAGAAAATGACTGACTTTTACATTGTATTAAACACACAGAGTTCATTAAGGTAATTTAAACTAAAATTATTTTTTTTTTCTGATCTGGGCTGCATGGTAGAATAGCTGGTAGCACTGTTGCTTTGCACCAAGAAGATCCAGGGTTCGACTCCCAGCCAGGGGTCTTTCTGCATGGAGTTTGCATGTTCTCCCTGTGCATGCGTGGGTTCTCTCTGGGTACTCTGGCTTCCTCCCACAGTCCAAAAACATGACTGTTAGGTTAACTGGTCTCTCTGAATTGTCCTTATGTGTGCATGGTTTTTTGATTGCGATGGACTGGCGACCTATCCAGGGTGTACCCCACCTTTCACCCGTAGACTGCTGGTGATAGGCTCCCCGGCGACCCAGTATGGAAGAAGTGGGTATAGAAGATGGATGTTTTTTGGTTGACCCCGTTGCTACGTGTGACGCTGCCCTAACCCTAGTAATAAATGGAGAGAAATTAACCGATGATAGAATTTAGACCGGATTCAGAAATTTGAAAATTATGATAAAATGTAGCAAAATTAAATTAATTGTCACACAGCATCAAAATGTTTGAACGTAGTTTATTTCCATGCTCATCATTATTTTGATTAGCTTATTATTATGTTTACTGGCCATGCTGATTGTTTTCATGCTGCATCTATTTCATATTAATTCATTTCATATGAATATTAAAATTCAGCATTTTTACAGTGATCTGTTTGCATAATGAGGTTTAGTTTGGTAAAATGACCAAAACAAAACGGAGAAAATAAGGTGGAGAAAACTGAACTAAAACAGAGGAGCAGAGCCTGCTGGTGGAGGAGAAGAGAGGAGTGTTGAAAGATAGATTGGTCCTGGGATCACGGTGGGAACAAACAGGCATTCCCAGCAGATCAATGGGTCGTTCCCTCTGCTTCCAGCACCAGCCTGGACTGTGAGCAGCTCTGGTTCCTGCTGCATTCAGAAGCTAGAGAGGAGACAGCAGAACACCAGAGAACTTCTCCACAGAGGCTGGAGATGACCATTTAGGCTGCTATTCATGTACAAACAACAAATACTTAATCATCTCATTTAAATATTCCTTCTATGTATATAGTGCTTAAATGTTTGTACTGTATCTCGTCTAGAATTTGTATTTATGTATAC
Organism: Girardinichthys multiradiatus; assembly: GCF_021462225.1. NCBI lineage: Eukaryota > Metazoa > Chordata > Actinopteri > Cyprinodontiformes > Goodeidae > Girardinichthys > Girardinichthys multiradiatus. The sequence continues at coordinate 39,726,852 of NC_061799.1, forward strand.
ATATATATATTTTTTTGTTGTTGAGTTTTTCCAATTTTTTCCAAATGTATTTTTTGAAAGCACTTTACTAATAATTGTGTGATTGTTATAGAAGTTTATGTAATCATTTACTCAACTATTAAGGGGGTGGATCCCTCTACGATCAAGCCGGTAGCGTTTTATTAATTGTCTGGAGAATATCTCTCCTTTCTCTCTGTCTTCCCTCCATCTTCTCTGCTTAAGACACTCTTAGGCTCACTAAAAGTCCTCCTCTTTACTCTTAACATCTCCTCACCTTAGGAGCTCTCTGTAGGCCTAAGATGCTTCGTGAATAACTTTTATCTTACCGAGAGGAAATTCTAAGAGAAATCTTAGAATTCCAGAAAATTGAAGATTTTTCTTAGAATGACGTCACTAGGAGCTACTTTTAGTCTTAGGATTTTTAGTGAATTTGGAGCCAGTACTTCTGTAGGCAGTGGCTGTTTTGATATGGGTCATATGGGCACTTGCTCAGGGCAGCATTAGAAGGGGCATGGGGTGACATGTTTTCTGTTGCTTTTTAGCAGTCTTTGGGAAGTGGGTTCCTCTGCTTGCTAATGAGAATACAAAGATTGCAGTATTTATGTGCTTTATGGGACAGCCTTGTTTTCTTTAAGTGTTCCACTGTTTATTGGTGTGCCATTGGTACGATCATCCTGTACCCTAAGGAGAACAACAGCCCCAAACCATAATGTTAATGTTGTTTGCATCATACTCAACAGGTCAAGCTGATGCCATAGAGCTTAATATTGGTCTCATCTGACCACAGCATTTGCTCCTAAACCTTTTCTGAATAAGGTAAATGTTTACTGACAAATCTAAGAAGGTACAGCTGAAGACTACAGGAGTTCAACCATTTACAGATTAGTGTGTTACCAATGGTGTTCTTGGTGGCTGTGATCTTAGCTGCCTCCATGTAGCTGTGGGCTGATCACTCTCCTTTCTCACGATCATCCTCACTCCATGAGGGGGGATTTTGGTAAATAGGTCCACTTCCAAATAAACGCACCAACAGCTTTCTTCTCAACAAGCTGCTGGTTGATGGTCTTCTAGCCTCGTCCAGCCTTCTGCAGACCAACGATCTTGTCCCTGACGTTCTTTGACAGCTCTTTAGTCTTGCCCAACATGATGGAGGGGTCCAAAAGGAAGAAACAGATTGTCCGTACAGGTGTGCTTTACTGTATACGTAAAGCCAATGGAGTTTGGAAGTATCTGTAATTGACTGATTGCCTTCTGTGGTCCAATCTGTCGGAGCCAAAGTTCTGGCTGTGTTGTTGAGGATCAAGTGTTTCTACCCATGCATCATTACCATGTCACATTTGATCCTATTAGTGAAACATACAGTTGTTTCAAGGGTAAATTGCACATATGATAAATTACTGTGTATTTCTTCCTTTTGAGAATGTCTGCTGATATTTCTTGTATCAAAGTCTAGTTTTCTTTCCCTGTGTTTATATTTCTGAACCTTTAACTCATTCAGCCAACTCAGAGAGTAAACTGCAACCTTTTTGTATGGATATTATGTTCCCAGATGAACCAGCACAGACAGACACCTTTCACAGTTTGCTGAACCATAAATAAAAAATGTTGATCATGCTTTGTTTCCTCTTTCACACCTAGAACCGTCTCCCACTCGCTCCCACAGGCATAATGCAGAACGGTGCACCCCATAATTCCTCCTTCATCCTGCTGCCCCTCCAGGGACTCCGGGCAGTACAAGCTCTGTGGAGCCGGAGAACGGGGGCGGCTGTGAAATCAGGATTCCCAATGCTCAGAGAGTTCGGGTTTTTTTTTTTTACTGTTTCTGCTGACACGAGGAAAAACTCCTAATTGAATTTTGTTCTGCAGCAACTTTAGTCTGAACATCACTTTCTACTTATTAACTATATATAAAAACGAGAGCAGTTGTGGATGTGGGTTATGTTCCTGAATAGTGATTCTCTTAAAAAGTGCAAATTGACTTTCTCAATGTGTTTTCATGTGATTTCTTTTTCTATTTCAAGGTTTTGGTCATGACTAAACCCATTATCAGTAAAACTGCATTTTTCTCATAGGGATTGCTTCATGTCCAGTTGTAACTGTTTGTAGCTGAGGATCGTTTTAGTTTTCCCTTAATGCCCTAAACCATCAGCTACCTGTTCTTCAGTGATGTTAACATTATCTCAGCATTGGGAATATAGTACGCTGTCCTGGAATTTGTAATGACCACAAAGGTTTTAGGACAGTAGTGTCCAGAGTGAAAACACAAGGGTCAATGTCATGCATGTTTTAGATGTTTCCGTGGTCCAACACACCTTAATGAAATCATTAGGTCATTACCAGGCCTGTACAGAACTTAAAGATGTGCAGAGGGGGTCATTCAGCCATTTGAATCAGGGATACGTCTATCACAGCAAGTCATCGGCCCTAGAGGACTGGAGTTGGGCCCTTCTTCTGTAGGATGTAAATTCTGACGTGTACGGGCCTATTAGATTCCCCCAGACAGATTCCTACATGTTTCTACATGTTTTTCAAGACCAAATACCAAACTTTATCAGGTCCAGGTAATTGTTTAGCTTCATCGTATTCATATATGTCAGATATTTCTACAATGGATGGACTTTCCAAATGGAACCTGAAGACAACAGACACACAGACGGACGGATGGTTTAGAGAATTGGATAGAGAAAAAGTTAGGATAACAAAGATTTTACATTCAATTTCCTTTTTTCATGCTTTTTCAGCCCTGGAAAAAACTCAATCAAACTCCAGACTGTTCCAGACTGTGTAAGAACCTGGTCAATAAGTGGCACCAAACACTAAAATCAAAGGGTACAGAATCAGACTATGAGACAAGAAAACAAGGATGCTTGTCAAGATAAAGCAAGGGGGAGCTGTCCACATGTTGAAAGTTTATTATTGAGTTATCCTGATGACAGTTGAGAAACCTAAGGTTTGTTGTAATTGAAAACTAACAGGTGCAATGGACTCAAGTCTAGCGTGTCTGCTTCCCTTATTGAAGGGAACCGGTTGGGATCATGAAAGTGGGGTTTTGTAGAGTAATTGCAAGCCTTCAGTATAGTACCCTTTGAGTCTGGGTTGTTTCAAATACCAGGAGTTCACACTTTTATAACACCTTCTTGAATTAGCTGCTTGCTTGTCTCCTTCTGACTGCTGTTTACTGCAGGTAAAATACTGACTGTTCCTAACTACACCAAAGAACCCCACATTAAATAAACTGACTATTCCTTTATCTTTCTTTACCTGCACATCAACCTAAATGAAAAATTAGGGTATTGGCAGATAAGTGGGAGAGGTAAGTCAGCAAACTGCAGAGCGAGCTAAACTCTACGTAGCAAACAAGATTTACAAAAAATCCTGCAGGATGTCAAAACTAACAAAAATTATATTTCTGAATGACAGGATGTTTTTTTGTTTTTTCATAGTAAAAACAATAGAATGTGTTCCTCATAACCTCCTATTTTTACCAAATGATAGTTCAGATGTTGCCCAGGACAAAAAAATAAATGATTTCAGCATACGCCATGCAAAGGCATAATATACCCTTTTACGTTTTGTCATTTTTCAGCTTTAATAATTTTACTTGGATTTTAGACAACAGACCAACATTAAGTAGTGCCGAGAGTGAAGAGGAAGGAAATGGAAACACGGTTTTTGTTGTATGTTGATTTGTATTCAGCCCCCATGAATGAATACTTTGTAGACTCACCTTTTACTGCTTTCAGCTGCAGATATTTTGGAGTATGTACGTACTTACAGGGTTTGCACATTAGACTGAATTTTTCCCATTTTCCTTCTTCCGAAAACATCTGAAGCTCAGTCAGATTGGATGAAAAACGTCGCAAAAGCAATTTTGAAATCCTGCCACAGATTTGTTACCTAAGTTTAGGCCTGGACTTTGACTGGACCATTCTAACACATAAATATGCTTTGTTCTACACCGTTCCATTGTAGCTCTGGCTGTATTTTTATGGACTTTGTTCTGCTGGACGGTGAACCTTCATCGAAGTCTCAAGCCTCTAACTGGTTGTCTTCCAGATCTTCCCTGTATTTAGCTCCATCCATCTTCCATCAAGTCTGACCAGCTTTTCTGCTAGGCTGAACAAAAGCATCCCTGCATCATGATGCTGCCACCACCATGTTTCACTGTTGGGATGCTTTGTACAGGGTGTTTTGTAGTCCAAAAGGTAGGCTAGCTGTTGTGTTGTACTCAATTTTAAGATGATAGATTAAAAAGATTTCTGTGAAATGTTGAAAGCCTGGGATGTTGTTTTACAACCTAAGCCTGATTAAACTTTCTCCCTGACCTGTCTGCTGTGTTCCTTGGTCTTCATGATGTTGTTGTTCTCAAATGTTCTCTGAAACCTCTGAGGGCTTCACAGAATAGCTGGATTTATACTGAGATTAATTTACACACAGCTTGACTCTATTTACTAATTAAGTGGCTTTTAAAGGAAGTTGTTTTCAGTGGATTTTATTTCAGGGTAAACGTGTAAAAGGAGGCTGCATACAAATGCAAACCACCCCTTTAGATTTTGTAAAAATGTTGAAACCTTGATTCCTTTTCCTTCCAGTTGCCAAGTCGGTATTTGGTGTTGGTGTATTGTATCAAATTCCTGATAAACTTTTGAAGTTTGTGGTTGTAAAGTGGGGCTGCACGGTGGCACATTTGGTAACACTGTTGCCTTGCAGTAAGAAGGTCCTGGGTTCAATTCCCGGCCGGGGGTCTTTCTGCATGGAGTTTGCATGTTCTCACCATGCATGCGTGGGTACTCTGCCTTCCTCCCACAGTCCAAAAACATGACTGTTAGGTTTATTGGTCTCTCAAAATTGCCCTTAAGTGTATGAATGAGTTTGTGTGTGGTTGTCCTGCGATGGACTGGTGACCTGTCCTAGGTGTACCCTGCCTCTTGCCCATAGATTGCTACAACCCACTATGGAATAAGCAGTAGAAAATGACCAACTGACTGGTTGTAAAGTGACAAAAATTTAAAAGAGTTTGAAAACTTTTGCAAGACACCACAAATATTCCCTCCACCTAATATTAAAAAGAAGACAACCAATAACATTCATGCCTTCATCCCTATGTGCTGCTGGTTTATAGAGGGTTTGGTCTATTTGGGCACTTTAGGTCAAAATGAAGGCATAAAAACACAGAGACCCTATCAAAGTAATCAGCAGGCATCTCTTTTTGCCCTCTTGACTCATCAGCTGTAATGAGGCTGCCAGTCCATCCAGTCTGCACTGAGGGTATCTGCTGTTCATTAGGCGTCTGTCTGCTAACTGAACGGCACAACTGTAGACGAAGATCCGACTCTAAACAACTCAACCTTTCAGGGATGCTCCTTTTATACCCAATCATGACGCTCACTAGTTACCATTTAACCTGTTCACCTGTAGAATGATCTAAACAGGTGTCTTTTGAGCATTCCTCAACTTTCCCAGTCTTAGGTTGTTGCACCTGTCCCTGCCTTTTTTTAGAGCGTGTTGTAATCATCAAATTCAAAATGAGTGAATATTTGCAACAACAAAAAAACCCCCCAAACTTTATCAGTTTGAACATTAAATATCTTGTCTTTCTAGTGTATTCAATTGCATAAAGGTTGAACTGGACATTTTCTATTTTTATTCATATTTTAAACAACGTCCCTGGAATTGTATGATTGTAACAGAGTTTTAAATACACAAAGAGGATCTGAGTAGCATACTGTTGGGGGGGGGGGGGGTCTGACTATTTAGTGTTGAGCCGTTCTGGGTAAAGATCAGTGTAGTAGCATGGAGATCTTACAAGAGACTGTCTGTAGCTATAGATGTAGATGCTATAGACTGTGTAACAATGAATTATTTGGTACATTTTTGGATATTGTAGACTGGATAATTGTGACAAATTTCAGGTATAAATATAATGTGACAAGTGGATATTCTAGACTGAAATGCATGAGGTCAGGATTTAATAAGCACCGGGTTCTTCCTGCTCCTTTTCAAACTAAATATAAAGGTGTTATTTTATGTTTGACTATTATTGCTATTTTTATTTTATTTCCTTCAGCTAAGATTTGTTGTTTACATGTGTGAACTGTGACTTCTTTTTAATTCATTCAGTTATGTTTACTAAAGTAGCCTGTGGCTTAAATACATACAATTTTGTATCACTCATTTTCCTTTTTACTAAACCAAAACCAAATTACAAATGAACAAGTTAACATTTACACATGAGCAGAAAAAGGAGGATTCTTGGAAGATTCAATGACAACAGATACGATAGATGAAGATAAAAAGTCAGACTCGGCTTGAATTTTGTCAAGAATTTAGTAAAGCAAAGTCATTGTTTTTGCCAGTGCCTTTTTTTTAGACAAAATGTAAATAAGAATCTAAATTATAACCAAAATTTCCTTTTATATTTAACTTTTTAACCATATTTTTTTTTCCAAAGGTCAGCAGAGAGATTTGAGCAGTTTTAGGGGGTACGGCCCAGACAATGCTTCATGAATCCCCGACTAACACAAAGGAATGCCTAGAGATCAATTAGGAATTGATGACAATTCCAGAGAATAAACTAGGAATTTAAGAATTAATTGAGATGTTTTGGGTTTTCTGCACCAATATAACAGAATCTTATTGAATGCAGGACTATTTTCTTTTTGTACAGTACTTTATGATCCTTCCGAGACTGATGCAAAGCAACAAGTCATGCTGATGTCTTTCCGCCTTGACATTGTGTGAACACACCTGTAGGCTTGAAGGCAGCGTTGCCCAAATCAAATGGCAGAATTCCCTCCTCAGCAGGTCATTGAGGTCAGCAGACGCCTGGTAACAAGGCGTTCATTTGATTCAGATGTGAAGCATTTAAAGGAGGTAGGATGGTAGCTGTGGACGACCATCCTCTGATCCCATCACTGGAAACCGCTTTTAAAGAACAGCCACGTTCACGGCCATTTAATTAGCAGCAGCTGGATACTACTTTCCTTCTGAACTGCTATGGAAGCAGCAAGAGTGCACTTGTTTTCCCAAATTACAGACTTCCTATACATTTGAGCTATTAAAACTGACTCAAAGTGAAGGGAGGCAAATAAGCTGTTTGAGGTGGAGAAAATATCTGCAATGCTTAGGAGGGGGTCTGAAGTCAGTCCTCAAGGGCTGGTGTCCTGCATGTTTTAGATGTTTCTATGGCTGATGTTCAGGGTTTTGCTGAACAGTGTTCACCTTAATCAGGTGTGTTAAAGCAGGGAAACATCTGAAACGTCCAGGACTCTGGCCACCTTTGATTTGTAGCAGTGTTGTCAAACTCCAGTCCTCGAGGGCCAGCGCCCTGCAACGTTTAGATTGGTTCCCAGTATGGCAAAGAACCAAATGGCTAAGTTACCATCTCAGTATGGAGGGAAGTTCTTCTAATGAACTAATCATTTGATTCAGGTTTGTTGAAGCAGAGACGCATCTAAAAGTTGCAGGACACCGGCCCTCAAGGACTGGAGTTTGCCACTTTAGACGGTTTCTCTTGGTCACACAGGCTCATGCACCAGAAGACAAACTGCAGACGACAGAAAACAAACGACACATGCTGGTCGAAACACATAATGCCCTGGATTTTTATTTCATTTTGTGACAATTCAAAAAGATTTCTTTTTTGTGTGTGGTGGTTGGGTCTACAAATACAAACAGAAAACAAAGAGTCATGAATGAAACTGGGCCACTGGAATGGGCATTGGGATTGTGGTACAGACAAAGAAAAACTACAAGTAGCCTTGTTCGGTACCAAACTCTTCACAGAAGAGAGCGCTTTTTTTTTTTTTTTTTTTAGGTTTTTATTTTTTCTCAAATGAAGGCACCTGATAGCGTGTGGTTCGTGGCCTTTCAGCCTTCAGGATAGGTTTCTTCTTTTTAAAGTAGAGAAAATGTCTAATTTCTTTTTAATTCATACATGTTTGTTTTTACATTGAGGCTGGAATGATAAATGTCAGTTACTGCATTTTTTTTTTACTCCCTTATACACACATTTTTATTTATTTATATATATATATATATATATAAATAAATAAAAGCAACAAGTAACCAAAGAATGAAGTCTTCCATGAGCAAATTTAAAATAAAAAGAGGGGTGATACAAAAATATTTATTTAAAAAAAAAAATGACAAGGAGAGACGTGGAGGAAAAACTGAAAACGAGGCCGTCTGGCAGAACCAAACGGCGCAAATCATACAAAAGCAGCATCAGTCAATTAGAGAAAACAAATCATATAGTGCTTAGATACGTCAGAAGCAGCAAGGTGTTCTGGGAAAGTCTTCATCCCAATTGTTTTGTTACTTGTCTCGGGAATAAGATGTATGGAAGAGCTGTGTGGAGACTTTCAAACAAACTTCTCGTCTAGCGGCCTGCCTGCGTGTGTGGGCGTTGGTGGGAGGTACAGTTTCTTTAACTAAAAACTGTCATGAATGAGGAAAAAATTATTTTTTTTGTAAACACGGCACAATAAATAGATCCAACAGCAGGTTCTGCACCATGCATGTGATGACTAACAATTTTCTGTGGAACAACTTTCACTCCTCGTATTTTCACCAGTTGCAGTTTGTTGTTTTCTCTTTTAATTTTATTTTTTTTTACTTTATATCTCGAGTGCAAAACATCACAAATGAACAATTCTGTATTCAAGTAATGTTATATACAAGAACGAGGGGGGCCTTGGGGGGCGGATATTACAAATATGCAGAACTGTACATATAAATTGCCATATTAAGAATTTACAGACGATCTCTTATTAACAGTAACAAACAGGGAAATACGGGAGGGGTGAAGAAAAAATTGTACGAGACGAGCATTGCAATTAAGTCCCAAAACGGTTGCCATGGAAACCCAACCTTGCCGTGCTCATTCAGCCACCACTTGCATTCACGACTAACAAATGATGCATAGCACCTAAAAAAGAAGAAAAGAAAGTAAAGAAAAACGACGACGACGGGTGACGTTTCCCTCGCAGCCGTCAGCCGGAGGCTACGTGACCTCCATGGCCACTGTGTTCTCTGACAGACTGTTCAGTGCTGGCTTGTCTTGTTCGAGATTCTCCCTGAAATGGAACAAAGAGAAACACTGTTAGCTCAAGAGTTTCTAAAAACTTTGAAGTTGTGGTTAAAATGATAGAGCTGGGTCAACCATCAGGGACGTCTTTCAGCTCGTTTATTCTGAGAACGGACTGAACATTAACTATGGCTGAATGTACTGGTGGAAATGTGATCTCAACTATTGGTTCAACAACAACATACATAACATTATTTTTGCTTTTGGGAACTCCTGATGCTGACAAAACCTAAAGCTGCACTGAAATAAACTATTTTGCCATTGTTTCTGTCAACATCCACCAGTCTCCAAATCATTTATCTGGACTTTGGTTCCTCCCAGGAATTTGAACCTGGGATCTTTGGTAGATGAAACAGCTTGTAATTCATCATATCTGCAGTAGAGATGCTCCCTGCTGTCTCCATGTTTGCAAATGAAGACCAGGTTCATGCTTCACATGAACAAACCTTTCTTCTCTCTTCCAGAGCTCACAGATGTTTAACAACTATTTACTAGTGGGTGTGACTGTTACACTAAAACACGCTGCTATACCTCACTGTTCTTGTGAAGTGTTGCTGTGTTTTCCAAACCTGGTCCTCAAAGCAATCTGACAATCTTTTGTCAGAATGTAAAGATTAAGATTATGAATTAAACTCAAATCTTGTTCCCATGAATCACATACAGGGGTTGGACAATGAAACTGAAACACCTGGTTTTAGACCACAATCATTTATTAGTATGGTGTAGGGCCTCCTTTTGCGGTCAATACAGCATCAATTCATCTTGGGAATGACATATACAAGTCCTGCACAGTGGTCAGAGGGATTTTAAGCCATTCTTCTTGCAGGATAGTGGCCAGGTCACTACGTGATACTGGTGGAGGAAAACGTTTCCTGACTCGCTCCTCCAAAACACCCCAAAGTGGCTCAATAATATTTAGATCTGGTGACTGTGCAGGCCATGGGAGATGTTCAACTTCACTTTCATGTTCATCAAACCAATCTTTCACCAGTCTTGCTGTGTGTATTGGTGCATTGTCATCCTGATACACGGCACCGCCTTCAGGATACAATGTTTGAACCATTGGATGCACATGGTCCTCAAGAATGGTTCGGTAGTGCTTGGCAGTGACGCGCCCATCTAACACAAGTATTGGGCCAAGGGAATGCCATGATATGGCAGCCCAAACCATCACTGATCCACCCCCATGCTTCACTCTGGGCATGCAACAGTCTGGGTGGGACGCTTCTTTGGGGCTTCTCCACACCGTAACTCTCCCGGATGTGGGGAAAACAGTAAAGGTGGACTCATCAGAGAACAATACATGTTTCACATTGTCCACAGCCCAAGATTTGCGCTCCTTGCACCATTGAAACCGACGTTTGGCATTGGTATGAGTGACCAAAGGTTTGGCTATAGCAGCCCGGCCGTGTATATTGACCCTGTGGAGCTCCTGACGGACAGTTCTGGTGGAAACAGGAGAGTTGAGGTGCACATTTAATTCTGCCGTGATTTGGGCAGCGGTGGTTTTATGTTTATTGGATACAATCCGGGTTAGAACCCGAACATCCCTTTCAGACAGCTTCCTCTTGCGTCCACAGTTAATCCTGTTGGATGTGGTTCATCCTTCTTGGTGGTATGCTGACATTACCCTGGATACCGTGGCTCTTGATACATCACAAAGACTTGCTGTCTTGGTCACAGATGCACCAGGAAGACGTGCACCAACAATTTGTCCTCTTTTGAACTCTGGTATGTGACCCATAATGTTGTGTGCATTTCAATATTTTGAGCAAAACTGTGCTCTTACCCTGGTAATTGAACCTTCACACTCTGCTCTTACTGGTGCAATGTGCAATCAATGAAGACTGGCTACCAGGCTGGTCCAATTTAGCCATGAAACCTCCCACACTAAAATGACAGGTGTTCAGTTTCATTGTCCAACCCCTGTCATATTATGGAACATCTTGTAACCTGGATGCATCCCTTCAAAGCTTGCATTAAACATCTGACACCTCAGTGGCTCTAAGGTGTTGTTCATGCTGCTCCTTTAGCGGTTTCATTTATCAAGGTAACTGATGCAAAAACATCTTGAATTGAGTTTAGACAGTCACTGATTCAAGTCCAGCTGAAACGCCTCAATCAGGACCTGAGATCTATTATCCAAGACTGGGGGGGTGTCTTTAGGCACTTGGATAATCGATTACGATTCATGAAGCTAAGACACAATTAGAAATCGACTTGAACGTTAGAGAACCCTCACAACTTCTCCATGAACCGCTGCTAGCGGGTCAACGGTACCACAACATGAAGAACAGAACAACCGGACTGCTACAGATTTTTCTTCACGAACATTTTCACCTTGAAGGAGAAGTTTAGCATTTTTTGTTTTTCATCAGAGGTAATATTGTTCCCACCATTTATATTTTTTGGATTTTTAACTCCACAGTCTGTTTCAATCTGTCATTTTAAAACAGAAAATAAAAATCTGCCTTCTGTTAAAATCGACCAAATCAGAAAGAGCAGCGTTGGAGCTTTACACAAATATAAATCAGTGCGTCTCTGGTTTCAGGTTTAGTAACCGTTTTCTCTGCCTCCCTCTCTAGTTATGATCAGTCCACCTTCACTGCTCCAACCAACACACCTGTTCCGTGTTTTCCTCACCTGGGCACCATGTCCAGCGGAGAGGCGGAGGCCGTGGCCACCTTGGGTTTCTGACAGTTGGCGGTTGCTGCGTGGGCGAGCTTTAAGGCGGATGTTGACATGGTGGTGCTCAGCGTGCGGGGGGCGTGGATGCGCTTGCCAGTGGGGATTCCCAGACGGAGGCTGTTGTTTCCAAGCAGGACCTGAGTGGCGGCGGCGTTGGCGGGATGGGCTGTGCCGTTGTTACTGGTGGCGGAGCTCAGGGTGGTGGAGCACGGGTGGAGCAAGGCGGGCGTCTGGGTCGTGGTGGGAGGAGCCGGGGCAGCGGGGGACGTTGTGCTCGAGAGCGGCATCCCTTTGTAGACACCTGAGGTGGAGGTAAAGGGGGGCCGGTGGTGGGGGGAGATGCATGTTGAAATTATTGACCATCTTTAAGCAAAATTAATAAATTCTACTTTTCTAAACGATTCACAAAGTCTCTTTAAAGCAGCCTCAGAAAACTACAAAATATTCATTTTTATATTAGAATCATTTTATCGAGTAAATTTTCTTTGTTTCTTTTTCTTCATGATTTGGTCCAAGCCTTTTAAACTAGACCCATCTGTATCATGTTCTCTCTGCTCAGAATGAACACACCTTTACTGCAACTGGACCTCTGAAGTTCATGTTTTACTGTTTCCCACTAAGTCAAAGTAGTTTTTTATGTTTTGTTTATATACCAATCTGCCATATTACCCCCCCAAAGACTGCACAGAAAATAAAAAAATCCAGGTTAGAGTGTAGGATGGCAGGAAAAAAAAAAGCCTATTCACACATTAAAAACTCGTTTCTATATTTATGGTGAAGACCTAATAATGGAATCTTAAAGGGAAAACATACATTTACAGTCACTTAAGGTAACTTTCTCTGTGGTTAAACAGATTTAAACAACCAAAAAGCATTAAATATTAGGCGTGAGGCCGAAGGTTCATTCATTCTGTCCAGAAGAAAGGAAAGTATCAGGATAAAACACATTCTGACTTGTAGCTTTTTACAGTCAGGGAAATTGTCCCTTTGCTACTTTCGGTTTTTATTTGATCATTAGAGACGTCTTTCCAACATTTTACGCACCGATATTCTGGTTTACACCATTTTGCCCTGGAAGTTCAATCAAAACAAGTTGGACTTGTGTGTTGGCAGCTTTCTCAAAGCTTCATGTGTTTCAGGCGAAGGCGATTAGTTGAGGTCAAGATAAAAGCTGATCTCAGTTAACATTCATTAGTTTTTCCCTCCAAAATCAATTCCTGAAAGCTCACTGAGGGCACCAGTCCGAGCGCAGACGTACCTGAGGAGAGGACGCCGTTGACTCCGCCCCCCAGGCCCAGCTCGTCCTTGGTTTTCAGAGCCAGCAGTTGTTCGGTGGTGACGAGGGCCGAGGCGGCGAACTGAGCACTGGCCTGGTCCAACGTGCTCGCCAGGCTCTGTTGGAGCAGGAGCAGCCGTGTGTTTAGAAGGACCGGTTTGAGCCCGGCAGGCAGACGGCTGAACGCGAGGCGGATACTGACCTGTGTGCTGTTGGCTTGGTGCTGCTGCTGGATCTGCTCCAGCTGCTGTTTGTGCATCAAGGACAGCTGATCCTGATGCTGCTGGTACTGTTCTGCTGTGAAAGCTGAAAACCAGAGGAGTTGAGTTAGTCAGAGCAAGAACGTTTAGGAAAATGGTTGTCCACTGAGGAACAAGCAACACAGTCCCATCTTTAAAATACTGATTCAGCAACAAAAGCAAACCTGGCGACAAAAACAATAAACAGGCTTTTTATTCAGCTGAGTAGATTTGTTAACCCAGTCATAATGTTGTAACTCAACACATAAAATAAGGCTCCATGAAGCACTGATTGCTGCTCCTTTATGTTTACATGCAGAGAACGAGTGGGAAGCTTCACATCTTCACAACCGAACCATCTTTGCTCACAAAGGTTTGATGAATAGAGTCTAACAAACAACTCCAGTCCAGCCTAGAAGACGTTCTCCAGGAATTAGTTAAAAAGCACCCAAACGACTCATCTGTGAATTCCTGTTAATCTTCCCCGATGTTAACACAGATCTGAGAAAGAAAGAGCTCATTCCGACTGTTTCATTTAATTTGGGAGAAGTTTTAACTATATGATCATGTTTTGTCCCAGAGAACCAATCAGTGACGTGTTTGTGGGTTTTTGTTAATTCAGAGGTTTGATGTTTTACTTTCTCTTATATTTGGCAGATCACTAACTCACTCAGGCGGTCATAACATTTTTCTTTTTACATTAACACGTTTTTCCATAAGTCCACCCCTCGCTTCTGACGAAGGTGGTTCTTTCTGGCCCGGCTCCTAGCTGCTGCCAAGAAAGAACCAGTTTATTGGTGCCAGAGTTTGCAGCGTGGAGAAACAGGGAACTGGTGCCAAGTACGTTCTAGCATTGACTCCTTTGAAAACCAAACCTTCTCTTTGATTAGCCAGATAGTCCGTTTGCTTTCCCAGTATAACCAATCAGAACCAGGGTTCACTGGCAAGCAAAACGAGAACCACATTTTCAGACTGACACCTGCCTAAATGAAACGGCGGATCAGAGAAAAGCGGACCTTTGGTGTGAATGTGCCCTAAAGCAACCTTCTAATGCAGTTTTTCTTTAGATTTTTCTGTAATTTTATTACATCCAAGTCGAAGGAAAGAAATTGTTCATCAAGCTGCCGGAGGAAATCAGCATTTTTCGCCTGCCTCCTGGTTTTTAGTGTTCATGTTTCATTGGGGTGAACACTACCTCGAGTCTTTTGTTTTGTTCTATTGATTTTTCAAGTCTTCTTTCACATTTCATGAAATGAAGCAGCTTTGTGCTTCTCTGAAGTAGTGATTTAGCTTTTCCCCGGCCAACCCATAGGTTTTCTATTCTAGATTCCCAGTCACTCATCTGAGGACGACATCTCCAGCATTTCAAATTCCTGCCATCTAAAGTGTCTCTAATTATTACTCATTTAACTGTGCTCTGCTTTAGCTCTACTTTAAGTGCTCAGCAGACCAAACCCATTACTTTGACTCAAGTCGGGGTATTTTCATTACTGTGCAGCTTCACTAACACAATCAATAAACAAAAGTCTGTGATGCATGTGAAAACAAGGTTTGGAACAACATCAAGACCACCTGGACCTGTGGCATCTAGTCTGTATGCAGCTCCAAGAGTCTCCGTGTCAACACCAACAGAACCAGCGTGTGCCATGAATTTATTCATCACATCCAGGTTTAAATTGACACCTCTGGGATTGGGTGGGGCGGTCAAACTTTGCAACAACTGAGCAATTAAAAAAACCGGAAAAAAAAAACAAAAACTTTCAAAAAGCAAATGGAAGTCAGAACCAGCCCTGGTTCTGCAAATAAAACCCAGCAAGCGAACAGATAATTAAGGCCGACTCTTTAACATAAGAGAAAACTAGTCTCTCCTTTTCCAGCCTATGAGAACAAAATGACATCATTCTGTTCTTGCAGCCCAGGTTCTTGACATCATCTGGGCAGAACCTTTATTTGCTTGGTGTTTGGAAACTATTATATAAAGATTGTGCAATTGGGGGGACCGGGAAGGTCCCTCCCAAGAGAGCTCTGTTCATGAACTGTTGTGAAATGTCCTGACCAGAGAACTTTGCTCTTGCCACCTCGAATAAAAAAAACTAATTTCTCTGTTCTTGCAGGGTAAGCGTTGGGCTTAGAGTCCGGCATCTGATTTTATATTGAGCTCAAAGTTTCTTCTATTAAACTATTTGGTGGAAGTGGACAAACATTGAGCTGCTGTCCGTTTTGTAACACAGACCAGAGAGGAAAAACATGTTCACCAAGTGCCGTACAGGGCTGTGAATATTGCCTAGTCAAAGTATCAACATCCCTTCAGCTTTCTCACACTTTGTCAGGTTACAATCATAAATGCTATGAGTGTTGGAAAACCAACACTACGAACACCCCAGACCAACAGGGAAAAGCGGCAGAGGCAGCATCATGCTGTGGGGACGTTTTTCTTCAGCAGGGACGGGAAAGTTGGCGGGAAGATGGATGGAGCCAAATAAAGGAGAATCCTGGAAGAAAACCTGCTAGCCTTTCTACGTCAGACTCAGGTGGAGGTACCTCTCAGAAGAACAATGACCCGAATCATACAGTCAGAGATACAACAAAATGATTTAAATCCAAGCATAGCCATGTGTTAGAACGGCCTAATCAAAGGCCAGATTAAAATTTAATTAAGAATCAATGGTGTTCTCTAAAGAGTTAATCTGGGAAGAAGGATGAATCTCAATCTGTAGATATGCAAAGCTGATAGACGCACTGCAAAGATGGTCGGTCATTCAAACATCAACTCAGGGAAACTGAACATAAATGCACACCAAACTTTCAGATGTTACATTTTAAAAACCATGTTTAATTTTCCTTCCTCGTCACCCTTATGCGCTACTTTGTGTTGGTGTTTCACATAAAATCCCAATAAAACACTGAAGTGTGCAGTTTTAACTGGGAGTGCACCGATTGCAGTTTACTGACCGATCACCAATCTTTAAAAAGCCTGACGTACCGATTCTGATTTTGGCCAATACTGATTTTTTTTATTACTTACACTGTCAGGTGTTATAAGGTCACAATACACCTTCAAAGTTCCAATCTTATTTAAAACACTGAGATTGGTTTCACATGTAAGAATCAGCTGATCACCAAACTCCCAAAACTAAGGAAATCAGGGCAGAACAATCGGCCGACTGATCAATTGGTGCAACCCTAGTTTTAACGTGACAAACTTGAAAAACAAGATGTAGGATTACTTCTGCAAGGTGCTGTAAAAACCAAAAACAATCAGAGCTGAGGAATTCAGCAGCTCTAAAATGAACAACAGGGAGCTACAGCCAAAAGGTTCAGGCCATTGTGCACTTACCAGGAACGGGTGTGGGAGCAGGGACAACCCTCGCCGGGCGCTTCACTCCAAACGGTTGTCCCCCAGATGACGCAGAGAGCGGGCGCTTCACGCCTCGACTAAGCCTCCTGAACAGAGGGTGGGCGTTGTCCAGCTCATGTAGTGGTAGTGTCCGTGGTCTAAAGTGCCTCCAGCGGCAGGACTTTATATTAGACAGTATCTGGCTGAGGTCCGTGGAGGAAGGAGTAGAGTTCAGGGGAACGGAGGAGTTGTTGGAGGAGGGGGAACTTCTGTCCGAGGTATTTATTTCTGAGGTACTGGCAAACGTGTTGGGCGCCAGTGAGCGGGAAGTCACTGAAGGAGGAGGAGGAGAAGGAAAAGCCGGTGGCGGGAGGTTGAGAGTCTCCGGGTCAAGTTCGTGGAACATGTCATCGTTGTCCGTGTACGCCCTGTCCAGTAAGACCCTGAAGGATGACAAATTCAGTCAAGAACGTATCTGTTATTTTAGAGTATAATTATATCAACCAAGGCAAACAGGGAATGACATCGGTAGTAAAGCAGATAGTATAACCAGAGGGAGAAGTTTCCAACTGACCTGCCGCCTCGCCCCGCACGCCGCCTCGCCATGCCCAAACATCGGCGCGGCACAGTCACTGTAGTGAGACTGTAACGAAAGCGAGCTTCTGCCAAACCGCCCTCCCAAGGACCGCTCCATGGCCAACTACCCACCAGATCCGGACGAGCCTGGACACACAAGGGACACCAAAGGTCAGCCGTTTACATTCCTAAAAAGGGAAGTACCTCTGCAGTCTAGAATCTGTGATAAAAACCTCAGCTGTAGGCTAATAAATCTACCACTGGAAGAGAGAGAACCTCGATCTTTTAAACACTGTTAACATGTTCGAACAGAGCTTTCATTCTTACAGCAAAGTACTGGCAGCCGGCCTTCCTGCGGAAAGCGTAGGCTCCATCGGGGTCGTTTTCCTCCTCCGCTTCCGAAGAGCCTGAGTGGAGCTGTGGACAAAAGAGGTCAGGGTTCAAGTCAAGTCTGAGGCAAAATCGTGCATTTACAACGATGTTCAGTTGCTCTCAAAGGAGCAAAGATTTATACCAAAACATAACCAGAGCAGGGATGGCAATAATGTTTGACCAGATGGTGAATTTTCTGCGGACGTTTACTCCTTCGGCTTTAGTTTTATTAATACAAGAATTCAAAGTAGTGCCAATACTTGAAGATAAATAGCCAGATTAACAGTTTATGCATATTATTCATGGCAAACTTCCAGAATTTCCAAGTTCTCAGATCCTTCAAATGCAGAAGTTCAATACATGGAATAAAGTCTAAAAATACAAAAAATATCTTACAGAAACTCTCAAGTCTTTTTTTAGTTTATCCTCGTATGTGGAAGAAGGAAATTTCCTGAGACCTTAAAAACACCAACATCAGATCCCATAGTTTTCCAGAGTACAAAGAGCCCTGCAAACTAGCCAAGCTGTGGAACTAATCATCATATCCTAGCAGATGTTTGCGCTTTGTAAAACCAGAACCGCACGTTAAACACGTGGATCAGACAGATGCAACGTCGGGTTCAGCTTCCAGTTCCCCGAGGGGTCACTGACCTGGGAGAAGGGCTCATCGTCAGAGCTGGGAAAGTCGTACTGGTTCAGGTCCTTAGCATTGAAGACAACAGGACCTGCATGGTGGGGCGCGCCCGATGACAACGGCAACATCTTCGGCTTCTTCTCGTACTTCCTCTTTTGCCGCGGAAGTTCTGCCTTCTCGGGCTACAACAATAAAAGAGGCTACTTAATAAAGTTCCTCCACCTTGAGATAAATTTCCCATGCTGCTGAAGTGGAAAACTTTCAGTCCAAGTCGAATTCCTAACAGCAGTTTCACCTTAGACTTGTAGTCCTTGGAGTCCATGTGGTCCTGGTGTCGGTACTGATTGGTGAGAGGGACCAGGGGAATGATCTGCGGCCTCACCAGCGCCCGCTCAGCCAAAACCTCTGCCATGATTTCTCCACCAAAGTCCGACATGGAATTTCTGGGGACAACAAAGAATCATCAGTCTCATGTTTCGGCTCTCAACTATATGAAAAGCAACAAATGTAGCGAGAATTATGCTTATCTTGCTTTAGATCATTTATCAACTCATTGCACCACTCTGTGAAACTGCATTTGTTTCGTCTCCAACAGAACTTTAAGGCTCCAGGTGGACTCACCGCTTCTCTACAATCTCCAGTGTGAGATGTAGCAGCTCTCTCTTGCTCTTTTCCCTCCTCTTGATCATTTCCAGGATGGTGACGGCTCGGCTCAGGTCCCTGCGAAGCTTCAGCATCTTCTCATAGGATGCCTCGTCGTTCTTACGGTTCTGATCGAATAAAAGGGAGATCTTCTTTAAACAAAGAAGTCAAACGATCATTCTGAATTTGAACATTTAATGAAGAATCTAAACATTTAACATCCATGGCCAATAAATGGGTTTAGGACTACAGCAGTAAACTATCCCACTTTTTGTTATTTGACGTCTGAAAACACTGCATTGATAATTACACTGACCAACTGTCACTTTCTGTAAATAAATACTCAAAATTAAAAAATTTTTATTTAGATTTGGAGAGGAATTTCATTAGTTTCTAGAATTAAGCCGTATTTCACTGTATAAAGCCGCCAAAAATAATTATATTCTCCAAAAATGATTTAATATAACAGGATTTCATTTTTCATTCTATGTTTAGTCCAATTTAAAGTCATGTTCTAAGAACAAGTCAGTTTTCTACAAACTGAGAACACTATAATCTGTACTTCAGTAAATAAATAAATTCACAGCCAAGAACTTTTATAACATGAACAGACATTTCTTGGATTGACTGAGATCCATTTGGTTTCCTAACCTGGCAGAACCTGCTTACAGCACGCACACAGAACTGTGAAGAGATGCTTATGTGAAGAACAAAAGCCGCTGCCTAACATGTAACACTTTTTCCAAAGACAATTTTCAAGACATTTGGACTCATACACACAATTCACACTTTCAATATTGTAGTTTCAGTCAAAATTCAGTTGCATCTAAAGGGTCGGATGTGGCCCACAGCCTGTAAAATGCACAGGTCCGACTGTAAAACACAGTGTAGGGAAATCACAAGATTCAACAATATTATGGCAACGGCAAGCATTCCTACATTTTTAAGGTTGAACCAAAACCTTAACCAGCCACTGCGTCAGGTTTTGTCCATCCCATACTCGCCCTAATTATGTTGAGCTCGTTCATTTGAATCAAACCACATTTGTTCCTAATGAGTGTTCCTATAAATAAACCATAAGAAAGACTTTCATTGCCCACACAGTTCATACATTCATAAGCACATGGGTCATAAGTTGCCACAAATCAGCTAATCAGGATGAAAATAAAAATGCCTCTAATGCAGATGTGGCTTTTGTAGCGCTTGAATAACAGCCTGATTGGATCATTTTTCAAACTATTGTAATAGTGCTTAGAGTGGATTACGCTGCTTGAAGAAAAGCTGAAGTTGTTAGGCTCTTCAGTCAACCACCTGGTGGCACATACATGCTTGATAAGAAGGTTGAGAAGAACCTACAGGCAGAGTTGGTCATCCACATTAATCAGCAATTTAATGTGATCTAAATTAGAAGGTTACTTTGTAATAAAAGTTGCAGCCAAACATTCCAGCAGCTCAGCAACATTTATCAGGTCGGGGCTCAGAAAAGGTTGTGGAACCATAAAAGCGTGTTAAATGTCTCAATCTCAAGCCGGATCACCAACACCTTCCGACTCAACAGTCCCCCTTCAAATACAAAGCAAACCTAAAATCCGGAGAAGCCGGACTAACCACATTTAAAAAACATAAATTATATGATTTAAAAAAATCAACTGGAGCCTGACCTTCCTTGTCTGCATCTTCTCTGTGCGTCGTCGAAAGGCCACGTAGGGGTCGCCGGTGCTGGAGCCGTCCCGTTTCTCCTGCTTGACGGTGGGGATCAGACAGTTGGCTTTGCTGTTTTTCCTCTTGCGGCTCCAGTAGTCGAAGACCTCCTTGATGAGCTCATCGTCTTCCTTCAGCAGCAGTTTGGCTTCAGGAAGACTCACAGGCTGGGAGGTAAAAACAGGAGGCATGTCCAAATAAGAGTTTATGCTTATTAGAAACAATGATTCTATATTTCAACTACAAATCAGTTCACCCAACTTGAACAAAGCCTCTCCAACTGTAGCATAATAGTGTGTTGTGTGCATTGTGTGTGTTTGAAAGCGGCGCTGACCTGCTGTCCGCTGCCTTTCTCCAGCCGGTCGATCATCTCCTCAAACTGAAGGTAGCTGATATCCATCTTCTTTTTCAGCTTGTTGACAAAGGCCTCATCATCTAAGTCCAGGTCGTAGTCTGGCTGCTCTGTGTCCAAGCTGAAAGCTGCAAAGCAGAGTCCACAATAAATTCAGCTGCTGCAGCAGAGGGGTGCTGCATGCAAAACACGCTTTTTGAGAATATTAAAAACAGCTATGACTATTCCAACAATATTTTATTCATCAAACTGAAGCAAAAAAAAAAAACACAGCCAGACAGATTAAATATTAGGCCCAGTAGCTCTCAATAATTTACATACAGTCTTTTGCAGCACTTTCACCATTCACCTTTGCTTCAGCTAGAACTCAACAGGAGTCATTTCATGATGCCAATTCACAAAAAAGGTGGTTGGAGATGGCTCCGTTTATATTTTTAGAAAAATGAACAAAGAAAGCAGGTCTAATTAACAAAAATTTACAATTTAATAGTTTTTCTGTATAATTACAGACGCACCATTTAGCTGGTGATGGTCCATTTTCCACTTGAACAACTTCACAGAAACCTAACAATCCTATCTCTTTCTAGTTAGTGAATGCACCACAACTCATGCCATGCTAACAACAACACTCTTACTGCAGACTTAAGACTCGAAGCTTTTTTCAGATTCAGTGCGGTGTCTATAAACCGTCACAAGAAGCAAAAAAGCCAATAAAAAGCTGTCTTTCAGGCTCCTACATCAGGGAATTAGTTGAGGAACAGTGAGCATATTACAGCATTTGTTTTATCCAGTTGAGCTTTCAATGTGTCACAGAACATATGAAAAATAGGTTTAGACTTTTGGAAAAATCTGAACTAAGCTAATGCTCTGCTTTCTCCAGGGAATGCACACTTAGTAATGCTACTTAATATCAGATACTTACTGTTAAAACAGTTATTTTAGAATAATAGTAAAACACTTTCTGGACTCTCACAGGCAGAGTGACTCTACCTCTGCTAATATACGGCTCGCAATCAGTAGCAGGAAGAAACATGTTGGAGTTACGTTATTAAAAGTTCATTAGAAATTTTGATTCTCTAAGAATTCATATGTGCACGTCATAGCTTTACAAAAGCGAAGATTGGAGGTTGACCACGCAGTTGATTGGTGCATCTCCAGGGACAGATTTCACAGCTATAAGCACAACACACAACAGAGTCCAACTATCCTACAGCCAAAAGAAACTCTGGACAAACAGACCGTTTGGATCTCTTAGAAACATCACAGTTGTACTCAGTTTGAAATGACCAGCTCTGTTGATGCAAAATGAGGATCAGAAGGTGCAACAGAATCAAAGAACATGTCCAAACTATTGTAAAGAAAACAGAAAGCATTGTGATAGCAGAACATGCTGAAGCTAAATACGGGCTGCAGCTCCGTTCATCAGGAAAGGAACACCAGAACAAAGAACTTCCAAGAGATCAGGACAACTGGGACAAAAAAAGTCAGGGTGATTATCAGACTTAATTACGTACACTTAGTTTGGCCTTTCAGATAATTGAAGAAACCGTTCCTGGAGCCAATGAAAAGGAAACACTCCAGGAAGTTCTTTCTTGACAATATGCTAAAATGAAATTCAACAGTGATACCAAACTCACAAAGCTGAATCCCCAGCAGCCCTGATGGAGTTTAAGCAGACAGCTTCATCTCAGAGGTGCGGCTGATCTGATGCTTCAGAAAGACAAACGCAGACCGAATCAATGTTTATTGAATTAAATCTGAAGAACACCCCCTCCTCTGACTCTCTTGGAGTGAAGTCACAGTAATATCAGAATGATTCAGATCAATGCACTTCATACAAACTTGCTCAGATCCCCAGACGGCAGTATTTGTTTAAATTCAGCTGGTCTCAACACCTACTACGACATCACTCTGGCTTCAAGATAACCGTTGTCAACGTTTGCTGTTTTTGGTTTTAAATGAAAACATCAGATTTAATTCGAGCACATCACTTTCAACTGAAGGCAGCCGTGGTTATCGACTGAAATACCAAACCTTAGAGAGGTTTTAATGACCAGCGGGTTTACTGCAGCAGGTACAATATAAAGGACTGAACTTTTCAGGGCTGAAAGTAACAGCATGAAACTTAACTTTAGAGTAAAGGTCCAAACTGAATTTTCTACAGGTCTCAGTGATGGACCATCAGAGAACCCATGAAAATCATTGCGACAGCTGTGAGCTGGACCACACATTTTTTTATTTCCACACTGAACTGATAGCAGTGTCGGGGTCTGAAATACAGCAAATTGCTTTTCTTTGAGAAACAATCGTGGAAACCACTTGTGACACGTTCATGCTTACTGATCGAAGCAACCCAGCAAACTCATTTCCTCTGATCTTACAGAACGAGGCAATCTCACAAACTCATTTACGCTGACAAGCACGTGACAACTGTGCAAAAGCTCAAACTAATGTCAGAAGGAAACCGTTCCAGTGGCTGTTATCAAATCAAACAGACTCAGGCGGGGGTGTTTACTAATGCCACCTTTAAAAACACGACCCCAGCTTGTTGAATCGGCTCCTGTTTCTACTTTCTGAGTCAGGGATGTAAAAGTCTGAGACACTTACGCTGTATGTGAATGAGCTGCTTTGGCATCTTGTAGTCTCCGGGGTAGAGGGAGTCGTAGTAGGTGATGTTGCTCTCTGCTTCAGGGACCGGGATGACCATGTTGTCCCGCTTCTCACCGTAGACCTGCTGCGCCGAGATGGCACGTTGGAGATGGTGTTCCTGTGGAAAAACACCACCAGTGGAGGTAAGAAAAATCAGCAGAGGCTTCTAGGACTTGTGCTAGAAATTATTCAAACTCAGTCAATTAAGCTGACAAAACCCCACTACTGGTTAATCATATACACGGGTACTACAGGGGACACCTTGTCAAGTACACAAACCTCACCACCCATTCCAGTGGACTCTTCACAGAGTCCCATCATGTGGGATCCTGTGATCGTGCCTTTGGGCTTAGATCTGTTCCCCTTCAGTATAATTCTCCAAAACAAATTCTGTTTCAGCTTCCCCACACCAAGAACTAGAACAAGCAACACTTGGATACAAGCTTTAGAAATGAAAGAAATCAGCCCAGATACAGGACGATTATACCTGGATCTGCAGGTCAACTAAAACCGGTTTTCTTTTGCCCTTTTCATTAAAAAGGCAACAAAATGAAGAGTTCCCACTACTTTCTGGTATGGAAACAACCAACAGCAGTACTTTAATGTTTTTCTATTAACCACAAAAACTGCATCACAGACTGCAGACAAATGCATTATACATGCTTACTCTTCGTCAACCGTATGGAAAAGAAATAAATTACAACAGTTAAGCTAGGTTAAGCAGCAGAAAACCACAAGCCAGTATCGGCCAAGAAAAGCTTTATCAGTGCATTTCTATGTTGGACTTTTATTTAGTCTAAAATGCTTTGGTAAAAAAACAAAAAAAAAACAAAAACCCTATTATAAGAGTCCTTGACGAACCCTTTTGTTGGTATACCCTAGAGCCGGCCCAGCCCAGAGCCGGCCTGTTGGAGAGAAGACGCATCTAAATGTTGCTGGTTCTTGAGGACTGGACCCGGGCAACCCTGATCTACCGTATGTGGTTATACCAGCTGAAGCATATTTTATTGACTATAACCATGAACACCTTGCAAAACTATTTTAAACTGTGCACATTAGTCAGGATCTTAATCTGGATTTTGACTCTCAAAAAACGACTCCATTTACAGCGGACCACGCTCCAGTCTGTCATAATTATGCCTTTCCTCAATCTTTCTTGGAAAAAACTTTGGAAAGTTGGAAGCTTAGAGGCATTCATTCTTTGAAACATTTGCATTTTAAATCAACAATCGGCCTCATTTGCCCAACCACACGAAAAGTCTGTCCCATCAACACATTTTTTCAGATACCTACAAATTAGCAACTATGTTTGCCAGAGTATCAAAGACTTTGGACATTTTCCAGAAGACATTCGATGTAACACTCCTTTGTAGGGTCTGCAAATTCCAAAAAGTTAAATACTGATTTTGTTACGTTATTCTCGGACACTAACTCAGGTACACAATCTATTAATACAGCGTGGGAGAGAGAATTGGATGTACAGATTGAGGACACTGTCTGAGAGGAGAGCCTCAGCAGAATACAGTCCTGCTCTGTGAATTTGTGACATCAATTAACTCAATTTAATATAATACACAGACTCCATTATTCAAAAACTAAATTACATAAAATGTACCCTATAATCTCTCCCTCATGTGATCGATGCAAGTCTGCTGAGGGCTACCCGGCCCACCTTTTCTGGACATATTTAGGTGGTTTTCCAAAATGTATGAATTTAAGCCTGATCCAAATATTACTTTGTTTGGTTATTCTTTGTCTATTCTTAAATGTAGCCTTTCAATCCGTATCAGTTTTCCGTATGAAGTGATAATTGCTAACAGACTGATCTTAAGGTTGTGGAAATCAGAAGTTGTGCCAACATTCAAGGAATGGCTCTCAGAATGAACTGGGGTACCGCATGTGGAACGGCTCTTATGATAAGGACAAGCCCAAGCCTTTTCAAAACATCTGGAAACCATTGTTGGACTTATTAGCTCGACAGGACCGTGATCCCTCCCGATATATGCAGTCTCAAATCACCACCTTGCCTGTTCTTATACATTTATGTGGAATATTGGTAATGGAGATACACCTGTGCTCTGAATACTGTGTATTCCCAGCTTTGTGTTTTCCTTTTTCTTTTCTGCGCCAGGAGTAAAAGTTTGTGGCCTTTCCACCAATAAAAACGCTCCAAACAAACACAGGCAACTAGACAGTTGAGGCTTTGGCTCCAGGAGGAGAATCTGAACCGCCTTCCAACCTGAACCATCTACAGAGAAAACTGGAGGGAAACTCTGCACCGTTTTCCCTCCCTAACTTTCTGTCACTTCCTCTCTTCTACCTGCCACCTGCGTGATAAGAGCCGCTGTTGCCAGGCGTGCCCAGAGGGAAACAGGCTGCAGGGCTGAAAAACTGGTTTATAAGAGGCCTGTTTGAACATTTCCAGTCAGGTTTAACCGCTGAGCCTTAAACTCACGCTGGGCTCAGGGCCAGTGGCAGGCAGACTGCCGACAGAAGGCCTTACTGAGACTCCATGAACAGGAGGAGGTGTGTATTTCCCTGAAGCAGATAGAGACAAAGGATTGTATCTGAGGAAGTTAGGAGTAAATGAGTCAGCATGTAAGAGAACAAGGGAGGGTGTCAGAGTTCATCATCATGAAATGTTGTCATATTAACGTCCTGCAAACACAAATACCAGGCGAGTCACGGATCATCCTCTGATAGAAAGGTACTGAACATCCACCGTCAAGTCCAATCCAACAATTGTCCAACTTAATCAGAGTCTTCACTGCAAATTTACATTTTCCCACCAATAATCTCACATCGCCAGCATTAGTCGAATTTCCACAAATATTCCAGCCAATGTTGCTTTTAGTCCTTTTATCAAAACTAATCTCAGATCCAGTTTTAAAGCTCAACAGCTTTGGCTAAGCGGCACACATCAGATTTCAGTTATATAATCATAAATGTTTGATATTTTTTACAACATAAAAAGGTAATCTTAATCATGTATTTCCACTAGTTTGTCAGTTATTAAATGATGGCAATGAATACATTAATTCCATGTCCATTTTACCAATTTGTGCATGAAGAAACAAGGCAACAAGTAAATAAAGGCACATTAAAAAGGTACTTTTTATCTTTGGTTTCTGCCTAAAAAAAACTTTGCATTTGAAAATGTAAAAAAGAAAAAAGGAGAGGAGAAATTAAAGTGCTAACATAAAGGGTGAACAGCATGTCTGAGCTGAATGTTTCAGCACTGCTTTATTAACATGCTTTAAAAAGGAGTTGGAGTCAATTTATTTGGAGAAAGTGGAAAAAACTACCAGGATTAAACCAGAGCTGCAGTATGTAAGCACACAGCAAATAGTTCTGGTCCAACAGAAGGAAGAACAGCTAAATTCGGGCCCTCTGATTTCAATGAGGCAAAGGAAATGGACAGAATCCAGGCCATGCAGTGTTAAAACCACCAGAGCTCGATTATTTCTAAAGGTCTAAGTATTTTTAGAACATCAGAGCAGCTTCTGGAAACTCCAACCCTGGAGCACAGAACTATGAGACGACAACAAATTTGTCGCCGTCAGAACCAGCGACCTGGACATCATAATTAGCATTATAGTAAATTAGGTAGACCACAATCATAATAGTATACTGCAGCATGTAATCCTACAGAAAAGGTTTGGTATTACAACCTGTTTAGATTCCTGCAGTGCACTTTGAGCCGGGCTTAAAACTTCAGTGGCTCGCGTACAGCTGGTCCAAAATGCTGCTGCTCGTCCTTTAACTCCAACCAAAAAAAACAACAGCAAATTTCTCCAGTTTCAGCAGCATCTCATTGGCTACCAGTTCGTTTTTCAATAGATTTAATTTCTATTTGCTTTTAAATGTCTTCATGGCCTTGCTCCTCGGTATCGGGCAGACCTGCTTCATCTGCACGCTCAGTCAGGTCAGCAGATCAGTTCTTATTGTTGGTTCTGAAGACAACGAGAGTACGGAGAGGTCACTACCCATACTCCGTCATCGCACTAAAACTACGCCACTAATCACCTTGACTTATCAGGCAGGCCGACTCAAATCTCCTCTTAAAACACATTTTTTCTCTCTGGTTTCCAACCCAGTTTCAGCTGTTGACGTTTGTAGTTTTAATGTTTGTTTTACTCTTTTTTTTATTTCTTGTCATGTTATTAACTCTTTAGGCTGTGCAAAGCACTTTGCCCAACTGATCTGTGCAACAGAAATAAAAGTTTGCACTCTTACATTTGTTATTTTTATTAAAAGAGGCAATTTCTTCACACGTAAAACTCATACACCATGATTTATTGCAGAAGTGCCCGAAGATGAAAAATCAATCCAATTAATTTATCCTATTAATCAGTTTTTTCCCCATCGAACTGCTGAAATGTATATATGAATACATGTTTGTGTTTTTAGTTGACTAAATTTGTTCTGTTTATAAAACCCAAAATCAGAATCAAGGGGAGAGAATCTAATGCATTTCATTGGGCCCGACTAAATGCTCTGATAAATCTAAACAGCAAAACAAGTTTATCCAATAATGTCACAAGCTTTCTGAAGTTAATGGCTTTAGACGTGTCCTATCCCATGAAGGCCCTGCAGTGCTGTTGTAGTGAAATCAGAGCAGACTGAAGCTTTACTGACGGATCTTTCTTCAATAAAACCCAGAATTATTCCATCTCTGATCAGAGCAGATAAATGTCAACAAAACAACTGAATTTAAGTCATTTTGTCCTGTTAATCCTGAAGGTTCAGAATGGCCAGTCATCAGCGTCAGAGTAACAGAGGTGCCTCTACCCCACCCGGTCCTGCACACTGCCAGTCAACTGGCTGAAAGAAAGTTAGTACACCTTTCCCCTTGGTTGCAAGAAAGAAAAATGTGGCTGCTTGGAAATGTAATGAAAAACAAACAGTCATGATGCAGAAACTAAATTAAAAGCAACCATTAGTCTGCTTTAAAACTGCAGTTAACAAGTCCAAAGCATACTTCCTGCCTGCAGGGTGGTCACAGCAGCAGATAGCCCTACTATTTCACCAGCTGACATCAGGTTATTGTTTGAGTTAATCTAAAGCAGATTTAATATCGTTTTCATTACGCAAACCAATTAAATTCTATTGAGCATTGATTCCATTTGTTTAAGTTTGTCTGACAATCAGATAAATGTAGTAGATAACCCAACATAATTTTAATTTATTTTTTATTTTTTCCCTTTTACTTATATCATACTAGTACAAGTCTCAGGTTTATGGAAGTGTTTTCCCAACTAAAAATTTGAATTGAAACATGTTGAATGCAACAGTTGCTTGTTTTTACAAAGCTAAGCAGCAATTTTCTGCTGTGGTTATCTCAGAGGTCTGAACAGGCTAACCCTTTCTTTTGACACAGGAAGGTTAAAAAGAAGTCGACTGAAATGCTTCAAATTAGCCTAACATGGCACTTAGTAAACTGGTTCTTCCAAGTAAAAATGCTATTCAAAGATTAAAAAAAAAGCAGTTAGCTAACAACTTCAGACCCCTGCCTACACAGAAGAATAAAGCAGAATATTTGTTTAGACTGAAGCTTTAATACAGCAGAGAGGATCAAACTTCATTTATAGAGCACTTTCTATACAGCCAAAAAGTTCTTTGCCGAGTCTACAAACAGACGGGCAGACATAAAAACACACGGGAAATGATCAAACCAAGAAAACAAGGAACAAAAATGGATATAAAATACATCAAACGACAAGGAAATGGGGAAAACCCATTAAGGTACTACAGTAAGGAAACCAACAATACATGTAAAACTTATTAAAACACATCAAAATATTTGAGACAAAATTAAAATGACCGAAAACTTAAAAAGCCAGCAGACAATGTAAGACTTGGTATTACTGCAAGTAACTAAAATAGATTTTGTTTTTGGTACATCAGACTTATTCCAGGGAAATAAAACTTTAGGTTGCCATCTTGTTTGAAGAAAATCTTTTCTATAAAATCAAAATATTTTCCCAAAAAGCTGAAAAGACAGAGAAAAGCAAAGATCCTAGAGTGATCGCAGATGGAGCAATAATCAAAGATGAGTGGTAGTAACAATCAGAGGACCCACATATGAAATGTTTCACTAGAAACTGAATGGAGTAAACACCACCGAGGCAGTGCTGATACACCTGCAGCATGCAGCTGGATTGTCCCATCAAAGCTTTAGTTAAGAGAGGTAATCCCCATTAATTGAGAAATAAACCCTTTAAGGATTATTGGTTCTGATCCGAGCTCAGTTATTAAACCTGCTCAACAAGCACACAGTACATCAAATTACAGAAAACTGCTCATTTATGTATGATTCTGACATTTTTACCTTTGACATCTCCACTTGAGATGCATTTAAAATCTACACCAGAAAAAGATGGTGCTTTTAATGTCGTTTTAATACATACAGATAATTATTTTTATGCACGGTATATCGGCATTAACAGGGGTATTGGCCAATTTGAACTATTGCTCCCTTAAATAAAACTGGGCCGATATCAACAACCGATGTTTATTTCCATCTTATTGCCTTGGGGGGAGGGGGTTACACGTTATTGTGATGCACCGCAGGGACTGTTCAACAGAAGCAGAGCAGCAATGTCAGAAGTGGGGTCATTTCTTCCCACCAATGTAAGCGTAGGGAAATATTGGTTAACAGCCATAACAGAAATATTAATACGGGATATATACACATCAGACCAAATCTTCATGTCAGTGCATCCTTATCAGAAAATGTAGTCATAAAAGCTTATTTTAGAGAAACAAAATATATCAAATTATGCTTCTTCTGAAAGCCGTTGAGACAAAAAAAGGAAAATATACTGAAGGCTCTTATATACAATCTGTAGGACTGAGACCAACAGAAAACACAATAGCAAGATTATCCCCATTTATGCATGAAATACATTTTTATTGAACCCAAAAGAGTGCATAAATGTCCATGATGCTGTTGGTGCGTTTAAAAGGCCAAATATGAGGTTTTTTTTTTTCTTTTATTTGAAAGCATTTAATTAACAGGGACTAAACAAGTTTCTAGTATTTGACCTGCTGATCAAAGATCAGAGTTAATCAGGAGAACATTGGCAGATTCTGATCTCTGGGCAACAGATTGGCCAGTAAAGCGTTTGGCTAGCTGTGTGGACTTTAACTGCCCTTTATGTCCTGATGGTATAGATCTCACTGAAGAAAAGGCTAAATAAAGCTCAGCGAACAACACGGAGGACATTTCAAGTATGTCCTGATGTACTGCAGCCATATTTTCTTTATCTACGCTAACATTTATTACTGTAAGCCCTTAATAAAAATGTAAGAACATCTGTGTGTATAACTTTTATGTCCCCAACTTAATACTGCCGAGTCATTCATGCAGTCGACACTAAACCCATTAGCTTCTTCCTCTACAATGAAGGCTTAATTCAAAAAGCCAAGCCTCGGCAGGCGCCAAACATCATAAGGAAAGGAGTTTGTTTGCTTTCTGTCTGTGGCCTCAAGGGAGCAAGCTCAGACGATCTCGCTTTCTCACACACAAACACACAGTTCAAAAATAGCTTCTAAAATGAGCACCATCAATCACTTTAAAAAGTGCTGAACAAGCCAACGCTGCCCCCAAAGTCTCTTTCACAGCGACGTTCTCCAACACTAAACTGCTCCTTAACATGTTAGACAGCAGCAGGGGGTCGTCCGGTAAGGCTGCTGTGGGGGAAAGAGCTTCAGCACAGAACCTGTTTAATGGTCTGTGTAGGAAGGACAGGATTTAACTTGCTGCGAGTGATTAAATTTAGTTTTCAGTTGCAGGGCAAAAGAACCTAAAAAAAAAAAAAAAATGGCAGCATGTGGGTCAGAGAGAAGAAAGTTAAATAAGTTCAGAGGCTAATTATTGACAAAAAGGGAATAAAAATGGCTGACAGTTTGAATGAATGGGACAGCATGCAGCCAGCAGAGTCTTTGGACAGGTGACGTGCTTCACATTCCCACCCTCCAAGGTCACACAGCGAGGAGCTGGTAGTCAGCCAGGATTTATCTGTGTGCACGTCGAAGCGAGTGCCATGTTTGGCAGAGAGGCAAACACAAGAGACGCCTGTGGGTTTCCCACCAGGCCTGCAGACACTGACCTCACTTTCAACCAAACGTAAACACAAGACCAAGTGCCTGGCCCAAAACAAACCGGCCACACGTGCTGCTGGAATTCCAGCGATCCCAGCTTTGTAGCCGAGACATGCTGCAGACAAGCAGCCTGAAAGCTACAAACCCACATGGTTCCACTACAAGGCGGGCCAAGCAACACGGACTGCTAGGTCCATAATTGCTGCACACACAAGAAGGCCCATCAATAAACATCTGATAAAAGCTTTCCATTAGCTGAGCACCAGGAAGCGTGAGGATGCTACACATTCAGTCTGCGAACCACTTACCACCGAGTGGGAGGGCAGTGTGGTTGAGGTGGTGGAGAGATTAACACGCAGAGCCGCCGTCTTCTCAGAACAATTTCAGCCTGTTTCTCAGAATAAGATTAGCGTTTGGATCAATAACTAATTATTCTACACATTAACAATAAAATGCCTCAGGACAACCTAAATACAACCGCAAAATAAAAATAAATGAAATAGTTCTTAGTTCACTACTGGGTAAAGTAATCATTTAGTTTAACATCCAGGGCTAGAGTTGATTTCTAGATGAGAAAAAACATTTAGTTGAAACCAACGAAAAAAGCTTGAAAAGTAAAAAGAATACTTTCCATATTAATTAATACATATTTAACCAAAATATTACCTTGTCTTGATTAAAGAGAAAGAAAATCAAGACAGCGCTTTGAGATCAGGGTTCTATTTGCAGAATTGAACCTGCTTCCAGATTTGTCCAATTTCTGCCAAATTAGTTTCCCGTGAATTTAGATCAAAGTATCAATAAAAACTTACAGCAGATAACTGTCAAGCAATGAGGTTCTCCAAATATGCAAACGCCACGATAAAATACAGACAAATAAACAAAAGGGAAAATCCGACACTGTAACCATCAATATTTTTAATCAAGAAAAACCAGGAAATCAATTTTGGGAATAGAAATATTCATCGTTTTCCCTGTTCTTATCCAGACCTGGAAAACTAACTCGACTCCTAGATTGCAGAAACGATGGGAAACAACAAGTAACCCTTATTTCCAACTATTTTTAAAACCCAAAAAGGCCGTTAAGCTGCTTGATTGGGGCATCTGAAATTAATAAATCTATCCAATATTTAAAAATCACTATCAAGCTTTAAATCATTAAATCCAATTATTTTTCCCCACCTACAGTCAATTTAAAGCTATAAAACTACTATTTTGGAGCCACTACTAGTTTTTACTCCTGGTGTTTAAATGTATAGGATGAATTATCCAAATAAGAATGCACAAATCTCTCAGAATATAGTTGCATGTCATTTTCTTAGACTTCAATATTACACCCGTTTCACTGATTGTGGATCTAAACCTTGTTGTCTTGAAGCCAACTGATAAAACGATGAATTATTGCCCCTGATTTAACCAAAACAACTAACAGTCATCAGATGATATTTACTTCAAATCACATAATAAAAAAGTCAATATGTGAAATGACTGACACTACTTAAATCCAGCCTGGATTTTTAAAAACGTAGTTTTTAATTCTTGATGCCGGTTATCTGTTTCTGCAAATAAACACACGTAAATATGGCCGTGCTCAGTTCAAGAAACACCCCTGTTTTAAACTGGTGGAGTAGCTAGAATAAAAAAAAAAAAAAAAAAGACAAAACAAGATATGGTTTAGCAAATAGTGGATCGTTTAGTGTTACTGTGATAAAATAAAAGATTTCCTGTACAATAAAACAATTCCTTTTCAGTGATGTTAGCCTATTTTTTCACAGCTGGTTTTACGCGAGAGGATGTTTTGATCGGCTCCATCACTATTTAATATTCATCTATGAGTCTTAATAAATAATACCCATCAGCAGGGGTCAGTTGGAATGATTTGAGTTGGATCAGGGGTCATAATCTGTCATTTATTAAGACTCAACTGGTTAGAAGATAAAAAAAATTATATATATATATATAAATAAGTAACTCTTTACGATGACCTTCCCCAATAATTTTTAAAAACTGCCTACCAATGGAAATAAACGGATATGAAATGTTTCTGTGTGCAAAATGGAAGAATGAAGGGATGAGGACTTCACAATATTAGGAAAACACGTGATAATGTTGGTAAATGTTGCGATGATGAAATGGTTTGTGGTGTTAATGTTGATCTGCTTTGGGTTCATTGCAAACACACCCCTGAAAGTGAGCAACTTATCCAGCTAGTCGAAAAACAGTAATTTCTTTCTTGACAACAAGGTTTAAGGAAAAAGTTGCTGTTTGCCCAATGCAACAACATCTTAAAGCGCCCCTAAAACATTTCTGCTACATTAAACACCAAATTTATTACTGGCATAAAGAGCCTGAACAAATGCTACATATAGCCAACAGTTTGTTATATTGATGTTGCATAGAATGATATTTCGACAACAATAAGTCTACAATATTTTGCGCAGCCGTAGAACGGACGTAGTGACAACATATGGCTACGAACTGACCGTGAGTCCATGGAAGCACCTATTAATAGAACGGACGTAGTGACAACCTATGGCTACGAACTGACCGTGAGTCCATGGAAGCACCTATTAATAGAATGGACGTAGTGACAACCTATGGCTACGAACTGACCGTGAGTCCATGGAAGCACCTATTAATAGAACGGACGTAGTGACAACCTATGGCTACGAACTGACCGTGAGTCCATGGAAGCACCTATTAATAGAACGGACGTAGTGACGACCTATGGCTACGAACTGACCGTGAGTCCATGGAAGCACCTATTAATAGAATGGACGTAGTGACAACATATGGCTACGAACTGACCGTGAGTCCATGGAAGCACCTATTAATAGAACGGACGTAGTGACGACCTATGGCTACGAACTGACCGTGAGTCCATGGAAGCACCTATTAATAGAATGGACGTAGTGACAACATATGGCTACGAACTGACCGTGAGTCCATGGAAGCACCTATTAATAGAACGGACGTAGTGACAACCTATGGCTACGAACTGACCGTGAGTCCATGGAAGCACCTATTAATAGAACGGACGTAGTGACGACCTATGGCTACGAACTGACCGTGAGTCCATGGAAGCACCTATTAATAGAAGGGACGTAGTGACAACATATGGCTACGAACTGACCGTGAGTCCATGGAAGCACCTATTAATAGAACGGACGTAGTGACAACCTATGGCTACGAACTGACCGTGAGTCCATGGAAGCACCTATTAATAGAACGGACGTAGTGACGACCTATGGCTACGAACTGACCGTGAGTCCATGGAAGCACCTATTAATAGAACGGACGTAGTGACAACATATGGCTACGAACTGACTGTGAGTCCATGGAAGCCCTTATTAATGCTGTGTTTATGTTCCAAAATAAGTCTGAATGAAACCGTTTTGTTCATCAATACAGCTGGACTACTGAATGCAACGATGTTGTCAAGTTGTCTTTTTGGCCATGATAAATTTTGTGAGGCTCAAAATTTAGGCACCAATTGGTTTATTGCCAAAAGACAGATAAATCTCTCACTTATCATTTCAGTAAAATAGTGAATATTGTGACAAATCTAAAAATTCTTAACTTGAGTAATTTAAGTTTGCATGTCAGCGAGAAAATGTAGAAACCAAATAATGTAAAAACGTAGAGTCAAAAAAAAAAAAAAAAAAAAAAAAAGCTTTTTAAACATTAAACTGTTTTGTCTGTAAGAAATGGAATAAGATAAAATGATTTGAAAACTCATACAACACTCAGTATTTTCTTCCAGGCCTGGAACTTGAAATTATCATAAGAAAAGGAGCAGATTTCATAAATTTCCTGACTGGATATGAACCATTTATTCCATATGTGGATTCACAACAGAGTCATCCAGAACAAATATCCAGGTCAACCTAAAGCAGATGCAACAACTACTATTCAAAGCACATTCCAACTAGAATCTGACACAAAAACGATCAACAAGCTGCTCCCAGCATCTTATGTTAATGTGTGTGTTACATAATCAGATGCTCCTGCTGAACAGAGCACAGAAAATGTAGCAACAGCTACCCCTGACCCCCCCCCACACACACACACTTTTTCCCCTACAAAGTGTCCTGATGTCTTCCAGAGGGCCACATGCCACCAGTCTGCCAGCCTGCTGTGCAATCTGACACACTGAACCCCTGACACCAAACGCAGGCTGCAAAAAAACACAAACATGCACCAGATTATAATAAGTGCAAGATCCTGCAATGATGCTGCCCAATTTATTTAGTTTCTTTTTTTTTTTTTAAACAACGGTAATCAGTGGCACATCCGGAAAACAATAGAATAATTTTACATATAAGTATAGCCATTTTTCTCATGTACAAGCCTGAATCTAAAACAACTTCCCGACCAAATGCAAGAGCAATGGGAAAGCACAGCTTCCCAGTAAAACTAGCTTGACCTCCCAGTGACCAGCAGTGAAAACAAACTAAGGAGAAATCCCTTCTTCTGAATGACAGATACACTTATCTGGGAGTAACACATGCGTTGTGATAACTCCCAATGTATTTACGATTGCCAAAACTACACAGGAAGGAGACGGCATTAACATATGAGTTCTACCAATACGTTATTTCAGCTCAGAAATGCGAACATGCATCCTGAAACACAAGCAACAGAAATAACTGATCATTGTATTCTGATCATAACAGTTTCTTTTTGCTAATACACGGCAGCATTGTTGACATTTCTGCAAACTGATCTGAGAGCAGTAGCGCCCCCTCGCATCGGTTCTCTGCAACTACGCCAACACAAGGCCCCCCCTTCCTCACACAAGACACAAAATGTCGGCATTGCTCAAGTCACATGACCCCTTTGTACTCAGAAACCCGGCTCATGCATAAATTAACCAGCAAAACCCAGTTATTTTATCAAAGACGGACTCTTTGAGTAATAATTTTCCCAAAACATCCATCCATGTCCCACAAACAAGCCGTTTACTGCCTAAGCCGTCGTGTTTCTCCTGAGAAAATTGGCGGCCATTTTGTGAAAGCCTGCGCAGGAAAAAAGAGGGGCGCCTCTGATCTTTTAAAAATAAAACAAAGCGCATAATTTCACTTTTCAAACTGTTAAAACATTACCGATTCCTCTTCTTTCTCCATCCCCGTCGGCATCTGCGGCACAGCCCGGTTAATGGATGCATATTCGTGTAGGTCGGGTAAATCCTCACAACGGAAGACGGGTAGTGGCTTGGAAGCGTCCAGCGCCCGTGCCCGAAACGACAATTTACTCATTTTTTCACAATTCCAGAAGCAATATAAATCTATC
Source organism: Girardinichthys multiradiatus (assembly GCF_021462225.1). Taxonomy (NCBI): domain Eukaryota; kingdom Metazoa; phylum Chordata; class Actinopteri; order Cyprinodontiformes; family Goodeidae; genus Girardinichthys; species Girardinichthys multiradiatus. The sequence continues at coordinate 39,763,804 of NC_061799.1, forward strand.
CGATCTCCTAATATTCACAACGGCACCGAGTGGAGCTTTCATGGATGTTTCTGTGCGGTTAGTCTCTAACGTTCGGAAGGTTCTAGCTTGGATTTAGGGCGTCGCCAGCAGAGCTGGGGGAAGGCCCGGATCTCGGTCGCTCTCTCTCGGACTGTTTTTTTCCGACGCTCCGCTCCCTATCGGTGGTTCAGTGCGCCATGGACAACATGGCGGACATTTAAAAACTCTTTTGCTCTGTTTCGCTCGGAGCGGTCCAACCCCCAGTTCGTGGACCGACCATTCCCACACGGTCCCGAGCGCTTGCGCGTTGCCGGAGTTGGGGGAAGGGGGCATTTGTTTGAAACCAACTCCGCTCCACACATACACATCAATTATTGAAATAAACCTTAGACATGGCTGAATAATATGTAGTAATGAAAAAATTTAATACAATTTTATTTAATATCTAAAAATTACAAGTATAAAACAATGAAAAAAAAATCGCATTTTAAATAATATATTTGTTTTAAATATAACTTATGGATTACAAAAACTTACCAGTTAAAAATAAGTCACATATTATACGTAAAATAAAACAAAAGAAAAACAATATCTAAAACTATATAAAAAGCGTAGCCAAATGTATAGAAAAACATATTAGAAATAACGATGTAAATATAAATGAAAATAAAAGATTTAAAGAGTCATACAAAAATAAGTCATTTTATTATAAATGAATAAAATATACAAAATTGAGAATATATATTAAATTGGTAAATAAATATCTCCAGACACACACACAAAAAAAATCCTACCCCTATTAAAAGCAAACTAATTTTGTGTGCACATATATATATATATATATATATATATATATGCAGTACAGGAATTCTGAGCAATTGTACCAGGGAAATATGGCTTGTTTGTTGTTTTCTCGTTTTATTTAGTGTGAAAACTACAGCAACATGACCTGACCAATTCCCAACTCTCAAGCACTTCAACACTACAGAGGCAACCATTGCTGGAAGAACAGGAAAAACCATTCAGATCCACCGAACCTCATCAGCAATGGTGCATAAAATAAGATAGTTACTCCAGGTGAAATGAGTCACAGCATGTCCAATGCTGCCTCCATCTGGGAGTACAGGGAAATGAACTAACACACATGCACAAACACAACCCGCATTAATTTCTCTTTGCAAATGAGTGTTTGCAACAAGAAAACAGGCTCACTCCCATTATGTGTCATTTCTCATTTTCACTGAAGAGCTGCTGGGACGGTTTCCCCATTTCATCACTTGGTTACTACTCAACATGGCCAAACCTCCCAGCCTTCAACTTAACAAAATCAGGAGAATATTAAACTTCCATTAAAGCGCCTTACCTGCTGCTGATGATGCTGTGATCATCCTGGATCCAGGCAGAGTATCAGAGTTTTTCTTTTCATCCTTAAATCCATAGACTGCACAAAGATTGTCTGGGAACAAACAGAAGATTTGAAATTTAAAATCTGATGACTGTAAGCGAATAAAAATAAAAAGCAGTACCAAATTGATTTGCATGTAGAGAAAATGACATTTAGAAGATGTTTGCCCATGTAAAGCAAAGATAAGACAGATCTTCCCACCAGCTGATCGTGATTGTTAGGCTTGTGCAAGCACACCTGGTGCTGTTCAGAGGCAGAACAAAAGAAACGGCTAAACTTTTTTCAACAGCCCATGAGCCCTGACTAAAGCTACGTAGCTTGTTGCTAAGTTAATAGTAAACAAAACCTTAAGGAGCAGGATAATTATTGGAAAATGCAAGATGACCAGCAAATTTCCTTGTCTGTTACCCACTTTGATCCTGATGAAACCCTAACCTGCATTAAATTTGGTCTCAGTACTCATGTTGGATATAAGATGAACATCTTATAACAAGGAGCCCTTTCTCCTCTGCAAAGGTTTCTTAGTCAGATAATCAATCCAGCAAGTTTAATGTTTTAAAAGTCTGGCAAGGAGACAAGCTGATATTTAAAACAAAGTTTATAGAGAAAACATCAACAAAAGCGAGAAATATTTCATCTGCAGCACTGACTCCATGCGTCACACAGACCACATCTTGCAGAACAACCTTTCAATATTTTAGGAATAATCTGTAGTTTCCCTTGAAAGGAGGTTTGTGGACTTTCATCACCAGTTTCAAGCTTGCTGTGGAAAAGCACCATCAGTGCTTCCATGTGTTAATTCGCAGTTTGACAGGATGCAGATGACAGGGTTTCTGTGCATAGGGCTAAGCACTGCTGAGTCTGCCATCCTGTGTGCTTCTCCAAGTTAAAATAATTTAAACCCGGCCTAGCACAAGGTGAGGATACCTCATCTGATGCAATCAGAAGGACTCATTGGCCTGCTCACTGGTAAATAACATGCTTGTGCTTTTCTTGGACAGCCTGAAGCCTTCAAAATGCACCCTGAAGATTTTACAGCTTCCTTCAGTCTCTCAGTAGCCAGTACAGGCAATCCTGGGCGCAATTTGGAGGTGTGGGCACTTTTTTCCAGCACAGAACGGAGCCCATTGAATATTTTAATGTACAAGGGGTTTGGTTTGTGGCAGGATATTTAGAGGCAGATGGAGCTTGGATCATAGCCACCTTTGCATTTTAAAAACTGATTTTAAGATTATTTTAATGGCTTTTAAAAGTATTCATGTTATTAATTCATTCATGGTCTGTATGATCAGTGAATTTGTTTTTAATATTATTAAAAACAATATTACTATTAATACAGCCCGGATCTGCGAACTGCCTTCCAGATGACCAGAGCGTAACAGATTACTGTCGAGATGAAAAGCAAATTTAAGACTCACCTTTTCGTTCGTTTTTCTGCTAAACTTTAGTAATTAAGATTATTTATTACTTATATTAACCTCATATTAAGTATACTGTTTCTGTGGTTTTAATCCTATTTAAGTTTGACTTTTAAACAGTTTTTTTAATTTGTTGTTCTAGCATCAATTATGTTAGAATCTATGTTTGTTACAGTTATTTTTTCTCTTCATTGTTTCCTTATCATCATAATGAACACTGACGCGTTTTCTCATCGGCTCCGGCTTATATATCTGTATATGCTCGCATGTCGCCATTATATCCCAGCCTACAGTTATTTCAAACCAATACACAACCCACCCATGAATTTTGTTGCGGAGCACACTTTATTATCCACGCAATTAAGAATTCTGGTCACAAAAAGTCTTTAATCTCACATACAATTCATTTGACATGTAAAATATTTTGTTGAAGTGAGCCAAACACTACAACCACGCTGTTGCTACCAAGCTGGCTCCTTAACCAGACAGCCTAAATAATTAGGTAGCTATCATCAGCTCGTTAAGACTTCTGTCACCTTACAAAGAGCAGGTAATAATAAAGGCATCGTTTTTTCTGCACGATACCAAAACCAATACTAAATTTAGCCTGTGTTGATTATATATTTTTGATTATGCATCAAAACCAAACCAGTACTTCTCATAACAAAGATTAGAACCAACAGTCATTATGTTAAACTATTTAAGCCACAGCAGGAATAACTGTTGCTTTTCTGCCTTAAATAAAAAAAATAAGTTAAATATTTGGTTTTAAATTTGTATAAATAATGTATTTGGCACGCTGGGTGGTCTTTCACTGGCCTTGCACTACATGGGTATTTTTCATTGGCTGAGATGCTAAACAGAACAAAAACCCGATGAGGAAAAGAAATGCATCAAGAATATGTGGGTTAATTTTACTAAATATTATCAAAATATTCAGCAGTAGTTTTAAAATGATAAAAATATTATCCTGATATCATCCCTCCCTCTGTGACACCATGGCATTTTAACTTAAAGTTATGGTAACAGTTCATGCCTGATGAAAACAATGCGGAAAATAACCGGGGGCCCACTTCGTTCTTAAAATGCCTCCTGAGGAACTCGTGAAGGTCCTGGAAAGACCATCTACAGGTCCTTCTCAAAATATTAGCATATTGTGATTAAGTTAATTATTTTCCATAATGTCATGATGAAAATTTAACATTCATATATTTTAGATTCATTGCACACTAACTGAAATATTTCAGGTCTTTTATTGTCTTAATACGGATGATTGTGGCATACAGCTCATGAAAACCCAAAATTCCTATCTCACAAAATTAGCATATCATTAAAAGGGTCTCTAAACGAGCTATGAACCTAATCATCTGAATCAACGAGTTAACTCTAAACACCTGCAAAAGATTCCTGAGGCCTTTAAAACTCCCAGCCTGGTTCATCACTCAAAACCCCAATCATGGGTAAGACTGCCGACCTGACTGCTGTCCAGAAGGCCACTATTGACACCCTCAAGCAAGAGGGTAAGACACAGAAAGAAATTTCTGAACGAATAGGCTGTTCCCAGAGTGCTGTATCAAGGCACCTCAGTGGGAAGTCTGTGGGAAGGAAAAAGTGTGGCAGAAAACGCTGCACAACGAGAAGAGGTGACCGGACCCTGAGGAAGATTGTGGAGAAGGGCCGATTCCAGACCTTGAGGGACCTGCGGAAGCAGTGGACTGAGTCTGGAGTAGAAACATCCAGAGCCACCGTGCACAGGCGTGTGCAGGAAATGGGCTACAGGTGCCGCATTCCCCAGGTCAAGCCACTTTTGAACCAGAAACAGCGGCAGAAGCACCTGACCAGTGCTACAGAGAAGCAGCACTGGACTGTTGCTCAGTGGTCCAAAGTACTTTTTTCGGATGAAAGCAAATTCTGCATGTCATTCGGAAATCAAGGTGCCAGAGTCTGGAGGAAGACTGGGGAGAAGGAAATGTCAAAATGTCAGAAGTCCAGTGTCAAGTACCCACAGTCAGTGATGGTCTGGGGTGCCGTGTCAGCTGCTGGTGTTGGTCCACTGTGTTTTATCAAGGGCAGGGTCAATGCAGCTAGCTATCAGGAGATTTTGGAGCACTTCATGCTTCCATCTGCTGAAAAGCTTTATGGAGATGAAGATTTCATTTTTCAGCACGACCTGGCACCTGCTCACAGTGCCAAAACCACTGGTAAATGGTTTACTGACCATGGTATCACTGTGCTCAATTGGCCTGCCAACTCTCCTGACCTGAACCCCATAGAGAATCTGTGGGATATTGTGAAGAGAACGTTGAGAGACTCAAGACCCAACACTCTGGATGAGCTAAAGGCCGCTATCGAAGCATCCTGGGCCTCCATAAGACCTCAGCAGTGCCACAGGCTGATTGCCTCCATGCCACGCCGCATTGAAGCAGTCATTTCTGCAAAAGGATTCCCGACCAAGTATTGAGTGCATAACTGTACATGATTATTTGAAGGTTGACGTTTTTTGTATTAAAAACACTTTTCTTTTATTGGTCGCATGAAATATGCTAATTTTGTGAGATAGGAATTTTGGGTTTTCATGAGCTGTATGCCAAAATCATCCATATTAAGACAATAAAAGACCTGAAATATTTCAGTTAGTGTGCAATGAATCTAAAATATATGAATGTTAAATTTTCATCATTACATTATGGAAAATAATGAACTTTATCACAATATGCTAATATTTTGAGAAGGACCAGTATATTATGGCAGATTTTTAACCATCTGGCTTGGTCTTAGTTCAGTGTGCAGCCGCCTTTATAACATTTGTCAGTGTTATTTCTCATACATAATGTTCACCATTTGTGATCGCTAATTAACAAACAATGAGGTAGAGATGCACAAAAAAAAAAAAATTCGGCTGCTGATTGGATCGGACTGTTTTCATACTAATTGGCTCTGAACAGTGATCAGCTGGTCACGAGTGCAGAAAACCAATCTACTTCAGGTCAGGCTGGAGGGTCGTGCTGACTGCCCTTTTCAGTGTGAACACGTTTACTTTACGTATACTACTTCCTTTGACATGTTCAGACAATGAAGTTAGGACTGTGACTACGGTTCTATGAACAATGGATGACCGCCAGAGCGCTCGGTCCCTCAGAATGATCGTGCTTTCGTGAGAAGATTAAGGGGCCGAGCTTCCGTTGTCACCTGGGGGGTCACTTGTGACCATGTTGACAGAAAATACTAAAAATAAAATACTTTCAGTGCTTAGCACAGCACCTCTGGTGGTCTGTAGGGATGAAATAGAACGGTGGTTCATCCATGCCACATGTATGTAGAATGTGCAAGTATGTATGTTTAGGTATAAACGTGTATGTATAAATGTACATGTAAGTATACGGACAGTAATTGTAGTTGTAAGCAAGTATAAGCATTGGCTATTCCTTTGTTGGTAAATTATCGGTTTATAAAATATATAGTGGTGTTTTTTATTTTATTTTATTTTCTGTAGTGTTGTAAATTTACCAAAATAAATCAAAATCAATCAATGCTGTGAGACAGAGCGACACGTTCAGCAGCCAACCTGAGTGAAGTTTAGCAAATGTAGCAAATACATATTAGGCTGTAATCCACAGTTAACAGCTTAAATGTTGATATATTTACATACAAAAGATTTCATTAGCAGGAAGAGTATGATCAACTGAAGAATGACTGCTGCACCTTTAAATGTGATTTCTGGATTAGGTTAAAAAATTGAAAATCATTTTCCAAAAAAATAAAATAAATGTATTTATAATCTTTACATTTTAAAAGATAGTCAGCTAAATACATTTTTGCTTCAAAACTGAATATTGTTTTAAATGGATATAACAACAATCTAAATAAATTAATTTGTCCTTTTAGGTGAATTCACTTACGACTACATTTGCCATCATTTTTACATGTTTCAATGTAAATTAAAGGACCTAAATTATTCCTGTATTGTTAAAATGCTTTAACTGTCTCAAGTTTTAACATGGTCTTGGTATCATTGGGAAAATCTTTAAAATGCAACCCTTTGGTCTGGCATTTAACGCCTAAAAATGTTAACATACCTGCTCATGATTGAGACATTATACTGGATTGAAAACAGCTTTCATGCCTCACATGCTTCCAGCTGGCACACAGAAGTGCCATGAGGGTGGGGTTTGTCCCACAATAGGGAAAGAGTTTGGATAATCACAGGAAAGAACTGGAAAACTCAGCTTTCCAGCTCTTGTATGTGAGCAGATATGATCAGTTCTGGTCAGTGTTTATTAATGATATCATTCAAGGATGTAGACCTGATCCCTACATTCAGCCTCCACCTGTTTTCAGGAGCTGGGTTTGTGCTGGTTAGATAATATTTGCAGTGAATGATCCAGGGCTGAGCAGTTCCAGGGCAGACCACAGGGACAGCCTGGCACTGTTCAGTCACACACCCAAAGCTGCATATGATCCAGCAGAAAAATGTTCCAGATTTTCCTGTCATCAGGATGAAAACTCTTCAAAGGAGATGGTGTTAAAAATAACTAGAGATCTTTTAACGTTCTCCACCGCTACTCCCTTCAGCTCAGCTTTACTCTCGAAAAATCCACTAAATCAGATATATATGATTATTTCAACATTTATTTATCAATTTTCTACATGTACATCCATCTCCTATAGGTCTGGTAGCTTCAGGGGCCGAAAAACTGAGTAGGAACTTGTGGTTTTGCTGTTGAATTGCATCCAGCTGACCAGCCAGGAATTTGATTGCGTGTATGAAATCATCCGATGCCAGAAAATACACTAATCACGACGGGCCTCCTTATTTTGGCCATTAGAGTTAAAAACACAGCAGGTAAATACTCACCGAGTGGATCTGTGTGGAAAGGTGGAAGCCTTCAGGACAGACGGAGAACATTTCTGCAAGTTTAACCAGAAGAAGAAGGAAAAACCGAGAGACACGACAGAGAACACGACGCAGCGAGCCTCAGAGGGAGTTAACATTAACGTTAGCCTCGGCAGGTTCTACTTAGTTTCATGACAGAACCGGTCGTTGAGAAGCAGCCGGTTCCCGTTGAACATCCGGTCCGTCAAACGGCGTCTTTCGGTCGGTAAAAGTCCGTATTTTCCTTCCGTTGCTCGAAACTAGAGAGCTGGAAACCAAAGTGCTACTGTTGGGGGTTAACAACTTTGCTGTGAAACACGCCATCTGATTGGACAGCCGAGACCACCAATCACCTGTGGAAAGAGTCCACAGGGGATGGGACGGAACGCGACTGGCTGGCGCAGACACCATACTAGAGATGAGAATTACGGTTCTTTTTAAGGATCCGATTCATTTTGTTAGCCAAACAAAAGGATGACGGTTCTCTTGGCCCCCGACCGGCCGAAATATCCAAATGCCGTAGACACGGGAGAGTAGAGGCTACACGAAAGTCCGGATCGTACGTTAGCGTCGCCGCCATGTTGCGAGTGGCATTTCTGCTGACACGTTCTTCTTTAAGGGGTTCAGCTAACTGTATGAATCAAAATCTTTTAACAAATCATAATTTACAATCGCAAATTGTGTATATAATTATATTTCTCACTAATATTAATACTTTATGAATAATTAAACACTTCTTTAAATAAATATTTCTTAAATATTAATATTCTTTTATGGGTGGTAACAGAATGCAAGAAGGTACCGGGATCGATTCCCGGGCTAGGCTCTTTTTGCATGGTCGGATGTTCTCCTCATGCATGGGTTGGTTCTCTCTGGGTACTCTGCCTTTCTCTAACAGTCCACAAATATGACTGTTAGGTTATATGGTTACTCTAAATTGTTCATGGGTATGAGTGTGGGTTTCTGTGTGGCCCTGTGATGGACTGTCCAGGGTTTACCCCGCCTCTCACCCAATTACCTCTGGAGATACACACCAGCACCTTATGCTTCAAAGACAAGAGGATATAGTCAACGGATGGTTTCTGCCCTGTTCCTTAAATGCTTCAAAAGTAGGAACTCCCACCATTAATGCATTTATATTTGTCAAAATCAGCCCAGTTTACATTTATTAGTAACTTAAGTATTTTCTCTATAAAATAAAATGATCCTACTTCATGTTGCATGTAAAAGGCCTGATAGAGATGTTTTAAATGAAACAATACAGGTTTACGACCATATGCATGTTGACCAACCACATGAAATCCACAAAAACTTTTCAGTACAGTAAATTTCACAGATCCCAATAAGAAAATAAAATGCTCCACCTTAATGTTTTGCCACTTATTTTCATATTCAATTTTTATCATGGTTTTCAGTTCACAACCTGAAAAACTACACCAAAGCATGCGCCTTGACCAGAAACAACCTGCTATAACTTTTTGGTATTTTTTACAAAATAAAATCAAAACTTAAGAATTTCCTCTTTCCTCAGCAAACATATGGAAGGTGCTTTGCTCAGATGAGGCCAATAAAACATTTTTTACTATTCATGCAAAGCACACCATCACAATGCTGAAACAAGCTGGTGGCAGCGTCATGCTGTGTGGATGTTTTTCTTCACGAGGGACAGGGAAGCTGATGAACTGAGTCAAATACAGGACAATCCTGGAAGAAATAAAAGTTTTCCACTTTCAGCAGAACAATGACCTTAAACCTAAAGCCAGAGCTACAATCAAACTGTTCGCATCAAAGAACATTCATGCGTTAAAATGGCCCGGTTAAAGTCCAGACCTCGATCCCATTGGCAAAGAATGTGCAAAACATTTAATACTCAATGTAACTAATTAGTCAGTCAGTCATTTTCTACCACTTATTCCATAGTGGGTTGCGGGGGAGCTGGTGCCTATCTCCAGCAGTCTATGGGCAAGAGGCAGGGTACACCCTGGACAGGTCGCCAGTCCATCACAGGGCAACACACAAACAACCACACACACACACTCATTCATACCCCTAAGGGCAATTTATAGTGACCAATTAACCTAACAGGCATGTCTTTGGACTGTGGGAGGAAGCCGGAGTACCCGGTGAGAACACACGCATGCACGGGGAGAACATGCAAACTCCATGCAGAAAGACCCCTGGTCAGGAATTGAACCCAGGACCTTCTTGCTGCAAGGCAACAGTGCTACCAACTGCGCCACCGTGTAGCCCTGTAACTAATTAATGAACACCAATGCACACCGCATTTTTCAGATATTAGTTTGATTCTGAAAAAACATTGAAACCTGTGTATCTTTTTCTTTCCATTAGTGTTTGTAATGTTAAAGTTCAAAGGGTATGAATACTTTTGCAAGGCACTGTAGTTTGCCAGCTTGAAAGAAAAATAAAAACCACATATTAAAAATGGGTTCAACGCAATGTTTATGCATAAATAGACATTTGATTAAACCTTTGGCTAAAAGCTAAATAAATATTTACTGTCAGGACAAGCAATTAAGGATTATCCCATGACCCTTTAACCCTGACCAACTAGCCATTTCTTTACATCCCAGTAAGGAACACAATTCTTCAGTCAGGTGGAGAGAAATGCATGAAATTACTGCTCAATCAGACCTTATGTTGGGGTAAGTTAGTTTATTTAATAAATAATTTGAGAAAACAGGTTTGCCTGAATGTCTTTGCACCACTGAAAGAAGGCACTTAAAAACAATGGTGACAGTTGCTTTAATGAAAACCCCTGTTTTTTGTGGATCTAAAACATTTGATCGAAGTAAAAAAAAAAAAAAAAAAAACTTTAAATGTAAAGTATTATCCTATGAAAACAAGGAGGCATGTATTTGATGCTGAAATGAAGGACCTGAGTTGGCTTTAAATTAAGCAAATAAGACCTGAAACAGTAAAGCTACGTTAAACTGACATCCTTTCAGACAGAAAAAACAAATTACAAATGATTGTTCAGCTGCAAGTTCATAGATATGGCTTTACACAGAACCGGAAAAAGTCTGTACACATTTCATTTCAAACACGCAAGCTTTTAAACGAGCGCTAACTGCTCAGGTGCACGACCCAGAACACAGGGAGACCTTTGGTCAGACAGCAGGTCGATCCTGATACCTTTGGTCGCCGGTTATTATTTGTCTGTGAAAGCCTGATTATTTCCTACTGAACAGAACAACCCTCCGCAGAACACTGATGGCTTTGCTATAAAACATAAAGGCACACCTTAGCACAGCTTTTCCATTAAAAGCCCAGTTATAAAAAAACACAAAAATCCAAACTTTTTACAAAGATAAAGCAAAGGAAATCAAAACAAGTTAAAAAAAACAAAATCATTTGGCAATCATGACGACAAACAGGGAGTATTGTTGTATAAACCCCCCCTGGTTCTTCTCCATGTACAGTGTAGTCATAAAGGAGGGAGAAGCTCCATCATTTCCCCTCGTACTTTGGGTTGACCACAGTTGTTACAGCACTTTTATAGATCGGATTCTCACCCTAAAAACAAAAAAGAAGAGCAGAAAGAGGTTATTTAGATTATGAAAATGTTCGTCCTTTCATTGCTTTTCTTTGGACTTTGGGTGCTTTTAGTCTTCAGTGTGGTTCTGGAGAACTGTTGATCAAGAACCCTTTCAAAATTACAAGAAAGTCTGTCACAATCCTGTTTTTATTCTCACTGAGGCCAATCTGAACGAAGAATGACTCGTCTATAAACACCGCTGCTGTGACTGCGGGAAAGATAGGCAGACCTTTCAACCAGTTCATTCATTTACTCCTTTTATGGTTGTGTTTTTGCAGCATATGATGACACTAGATGGCAGCACTAGGAGCAGAAGAAAAGGCCACTCCCTCAGGAAACATCTACAATCTTATTGACCTCCATGTTTTCTGCATATTTCTTTCAGATTAACCAACAGACTACAGGCTCTTACAGGCAGTATACACAATATCTGCAAAAATGGCAGGAGCACAAAGAAATCCTGAAGGGACATCTTTAAATGTTGAGATAGACTTTATTGAGCTCAGAATGGAGAAATTCACTTGTTACAGCAGCTCTTAGAGGTGTACGGTGCAGATAGTTATGATATGTGCAATCAAAGAAGAACAAGGTAAATGTGCAAGAATAAGTAATAATAATAGAATAAAAAAATAAAATAATGATTGTGCTAAAGCGACAATGCTTGGAGGTAGTTATAAATACAGAGGTTATTACACGAGTTGTTATGTGGTATAATTGAACTGTCTGACAGCGGTGGGGATGAAGGACATGCGGTGGCGCTCCTTCCTGCATTGAGGGTGTCTTAGTCAGCCACTAAAGGAGCTGCTGAGCTCCTCTACAGTCGGGTGCAGTGGGTGAGAGGTTATGTCCATAATGGATGCGAGCTTGGCTAACATCCTCCTCTCAGAGTCAAGTGGGCAGCCCAGGACAGAGCTGGCTCTCCTAACCAGCTTGTTCAGTCTGCTCCTGTCCCTCTCCATGCTGCCTGGGGCCCAGTAGAAGACAGCTTAGAGGATGGTAGAGGCTGTCTCTAACAGCTTTTCACATTTAGTGACTGAAGGTTATTGCCCATTCTTTAGTCAGATTGGATGGAAAGTGTCTGTGAACCAACATTTTTCAAGTCCTACCACATATTTTCAATCAGATTTAGGTCTGGACTTTGACTGGGCCATTCTAACACACAAATGTGCTATGATCTAAACCATTCTGTTGTATCTCTGCTTGTATGTTATGGTAACTGTCCTCCTGGAAGCTGAACCTCTGCCCCAGTCACAACCGGCTTTCTTCAATTCAATTCAATTCAGTTTATTTATATAGCGACAATTCACAACACATGTCGTCTCAAGGCACTTCACAACAGTCAGGTACATACATTCCAATTAATCCTAATCATTGAACAGTGCAGTCAGATTCAGTAATTTATTCAAATTGGATAAAAAGTTTTTCTATCTAAGGAAACCCAGCATATTGCATCCAGTCAGTGACTTGCAGCATTCACTCCTCCTGGATGAGCATGTAGAGACAGTGGACAGTCACTGGCGTTGACTTTGCAGCAATCCCTCATACTGAGCATGCATGTAGCGACAGTGGAGAGGAAAAACTCCCTTTTAACAGGAAGAAACCTCCAGCAGAACCAGAACCAGGCTCAGTGTGAGCGGCCATCTGCCACGACCGACTGGGGGTTTGAGAGAACAGAGCAGAGACACAAAGAGAACAAAGAAGCACTGATCCAGAAGTACTTTCTATGGGAAGGAAAAGTAAATGTTAATGGATGTAGCTCCTTTAGTCGTTTCACCAAGAAAGAAAGAACAGATAAACTCTGAGCCAGTTTTCAAGGTTAGAGTCTGAAAGAGAGCATATAGAGTTAGTTACAGTAAAAGCTCAGTCTATCGCCATGTCTAGGAGAGAGAAAGGGTTGGTTGTAGTTTCAGTTTCGATTATTTAGTTAAACGGCACTTATTTACAACAATGTCGTCTCAAGGCACCTCACAAAGGGTCCCACTGATGGTTATTGTTATACTAAAAACCACAAGGATTGGGATACCTCTATCTGTCAGACTGATTATAACAATTGGAAAAGAGAATAGGTAATACAGGTAGCAGAAATGGAGGGTGTGTTTGCACCTCAACCATAACTGAGCCGGTTTAGGCTAAACCTGATTCCCCTTTACTCCAACCAACAGGGAGGAAGGCTCCGTCCTTGATAAACTAAGCCACTCTAACTATAAGCTTTATCAAAAAGGAAAGTTTTAAGCCTAGCCTTAAAAGTAGACAGGGTGTTTGCCTCACGGACTAAAACTGGGAGCTGGTTCCACAGGAGAGGATCCTGATAACTAAAAGATCTGCCTCCCATTCTACTTCTAGAGACTCTAGGAACCACCAGTAAACCTGCAGTCTGAGAACAAAGTGCTCTGTTAGGAACATATGGAACCATCAGATCTCTGATCTATGATGGAGCTAGATCATTAAGGGCTTTATATGTGAGGAGGAGAATTTTAAATTCTATTCTGGATTTAACAGGGAGCCAATGAAGGGAAGCTAAAATAGGAGAAATATGATCTCTCTTTTTAATTTTCATCAGACCTCTTGCTGCAGCATTTTGAATCAACTGAAGGCTTTTAACTGCATTTTGTGGACATCCTGATAGTGAAGAATTACAATAGTCCAGCCTTGAAGTAACAAATGCATGGACTAGTTTTTCAGTGTCACTCCTGGACAGGATATTTCTAATTTTGGCAATGTTCTGGAGATGAAAGAAGGAAATCCTAGAAACCTGTTTAATATGGAATTTAAATGACATGTCCTGGTCAAAAATAACACCAAGGGTTTTATTTTATTATCAGAGGTCAATTTAATGCCATCCAGGTTAAGTGATCGACTAAGCAGTTTCTTTTTTAAAGACTCCGGTCCAAAGACGACAACTTCTGTCAGCACTGAGATCTAACAGGACAAGAACAGACACAAGTTCATTATCTGAGGCCATAAGAATATCATTAGTGACTTTCAGCAGAGCTGTTTCAGTGCTATGATGAGCTCTGAAACCTGACTGAAACTCTACAAACAGGTCATTGCTGTATAAATGCTCCAACATTTGATTAGCAACAATTTACTCAAGAATTTTAGATAAGAATGGAAGATTGGATATAGGTCTGTAATTTTTCAAGTCATCTCCATCAAGCGAAGGTTTCTTAAGTAAAGGTTTAATTACAGCTAACTTAAAAGCCTGTGGTTCTGATCCATTTACTAAAGATAGATTAATCATATCAAAAATGGGGCTGGTAACTAAGGATTAAATATTCAAAAGAGTTGTAGCTATTGATTGGTCTAGGACTAATCAATAAATCGGACTGAAAGATGGTTGCTACTCCTCCTCCGCGCCCAGTATTTCAAGAAATGTGAAAATTTAAATAATTAGTAGTAGTTGACTCATTTATAGTCACATAATCCTCTTGCTGCAGCCAAGTTTCTGTGAGGCAAAATAAATCAATCTGATTGTCACAAATCAGGTCACTAACTAGCAAGGTCTTTGGAGAGAGAGATCTTATGTTCAGTAGGCCACATTTAATTGTTTTATTTTTCTTTTCGGTCTGAGTTGTGTTTATTTTTATGAGATTTTCCTGATTTCCTCCTTTTAGATTATTTTTTAACCTATTCAATTCTAGGATGGCCTTTTATTTAGCTCCATCCATCTTCCCATCAACAGTCTTACCAACATGGCTCCTGTCAAACAGCAGTGGAGAATACCTCCGGCTTCCTTTCAAAAATCTCACCACCAGATTTGTGGTTTTTACAACTAATAGTTGTCCAGTCAACAGATTTTCCCACCTGAGCCATGGATCTCTGTAGCTCTTCCAGAGTTACCATTTCTACTTCTCTTGATTAATGCTCGCCTTGTTCAGCCTATTAGTTTGGTTGAGGTATGCAGTTGGTCCATCCTCTTTCCATGTTAAGATAATGGACTGAACAGAGCTCTGAGATGTTCACAGCATAACTTTGCAAGGCAGTGAGCATCAGAGCAGCATCTCCACAAAATGCCCCTACTGGACTGCAGAGATGAGAACTATACCAGCTGTAATGAAGCCAGCCTTCAGTTTAATAATAAAGTAATCTTTTAAGTCCTGTTAGAGGATTCTGTATAACCAACTCACCGTGTCCCAGATGGCGTTCATCTTCTCCTTCTCAAACTTGGCAAACTCTCTGCGGTCATGGATGATCATGAGCAGCTTCCAGATGAGCAGCAGGGCCAGGCCGATCATCACGATGCCTGCTACAACACCTGCCACGATGGGGATGATGTCAGGACCTGCTGGGCACTCTGAAACAGGGAAAACAAACACACTGTAGTCTGTAGTCCGTTTTGTGTTTCCATGCTTATCCTGACCTGGAAAACAAACAGCAAAAATACACTCACCGGCCACTTTATTAGGTACACCTGTCCAACTGTTGGTTAAAGCAAATTTCTAATCAGTCAACCACATGGCAGCAACTCAATGCATTTAGGCATGTAGACATGGTCAAGACGATCTGCTGCAGTTCAAACCGAGCATCAGAATGTGGAAGAAAGGAAATTTAAGTGACTTTGAACGTGGCATGGTTGTTGGTGCCAGACGGGCTGGTCTGAGTATTTCAGAAACTGCTGATCTACTGGGATTTTCACGCACTACCATCTCTAGGGTTTACAGAGAATGGTCCAAAAAAGAGAAAATATCCAGTTCTGTGGGCACAAATGTCTTGTTGATGCCAGAGGTCAGAGGAGAATGTCCAGACTGGTTCGAGCTGATAGAAAGGCAACAGTAACTCAAATAACCAGTTGTTACAACCAAGGCAAGCAGAAGAGCATCTCTGAACGCACAACACGTCGAACCTTGAGGCAGATGGGCTACAGCAGCAGAAGACCACATCGGGTGCCTCTCCTGTCAGCTAAGAACAGGAAACTGAGGCTACAACTCACACAGGCTCACCAAAATGGGACAATAGAAGATTGGAAAAATGTTGCCTGGTCTGACGAGTCTAGATTTCTGTTGCGACATTCAGATGGGACGGTCAGAATTTGGCATCAACAACATGTAAGCATGGATCCATCTTGCCTTGTATCAATCGTTCAGGCTGGAAGTGGTGGTGTAATGGTGTGGGGGGTATTTTTTATGGCACACTTTGGGCCCCTTAGTACCAATTGAGCATCGTGTCAACGTCACAGCCTACCCGAGTATAGTTGCTGACCATGTCCATCCCTTTATGACCACAATGTACCCATCTTCTGATGGTTACTTCCAGCAGGATAACGCACCATGTCATAAAGCACGAATCATCTCAGACTGGTTTCTTGAACATGACAATGAGTTCATTGTACTCAAATGGTCTCCACAGTCACCAGATCTCAATCCAACAGAGCACCTTTGGGAGATTCGCATCATGGATGTGCAGCCAACAAATCTGCAGCATCTGTGTGATGCTATCATGTCAATATGGACCAAACTCTCTGAGGAATGTTTCCAGTACCTTGTTGAATCTATGCCACGAAGGATTAAGGCAGTTCTGAAGCCAAAATGGGGTCCAACCCAGTACTAGCAAGGTGTACCTAATAAAGTGGCTGGTGAGTTTATTTTAAAGCAAGAAACCCTAAAAACATAAATCACAATCGACTTTCCACTGGAAGGACGACCTAGAAATGCACTTGTCTCTTAAACCAGGTTGAAGTAACACTCTCCTCCCTCTTCTGGACTGGATAACTGCTGTCAAACAGCAGCTGAGTAAAACACTTTCTTCCTAAATGAACAAAAGAACGAATGTATTTTATTTTTCACAATGCCACCATAGATGTCAGTGCTTTTCCTCCTAAATTAAACGACACCGTTAGAAACTTGGGGTTAATATTTGATCAGGAGTTTAACTAGAAAAACAAATAGACTCTATGGTCAAGTTTTTCTCATCTGCATCTTCTGGCCAAAGTTAAGCCTTTTTTTATATCACTCCGACTTGGAATAGGCCATTTATGCTTTCATTAGCTCTAGATTTGATTATTGTAATGGACTCTATATAGTTGTCTCCCACTCGTCTTTAAACGTCCAGAACACGGCTGCCTGTCTTTTAACCAACACCTCTAAACGTGAGCACATCACCCCGGTCTTATCCTCTTTAGACTGGCTTCCTGTCCTTTTTAGAATTGATTTTAAACTTTTATTTATTCTTGATGGCTTTGGCCCACCGTACCTTTCTGAACTTTTACATCCTTCTGAATATGGCAGATCCCTGAGGTCATCAGATCAACCATTAATAGATGTTCCTAAACATTGGGTGACCGGGCTTTTTCAGTGGCAGAACTCCGACTCTGGATCCAACTTCCTTTAGACCTTTACTTCACCACTGACCCAGGCATCTTTAAACCTGAGCTTAAGACTTATTTTTTTCAGCCAGTCTTTATATACCAGTATATAAAGTATATTATTTTCCTGCTGTTTGCTTTTAGGGTTGTATGTGTTTTTTATATTTCGTGATCTTACTGTTAAGTGCTTTGATCACCTTAGTTGGTTGTTTTAAAGAGTTATGTGAATGAATGAATGAATGAATGGAAAAAAGGATGGATGGATGAACAAACTGACAAATGCTAAACAGATGGATGGACGGACAAAAGGACCCATAAAGGGATTGACGATTAAACGGACCCATGGGTAAAAGATGGATGAATGAGAAACAGACAGACGGATCAGGGATGGATGGATTACCAATCGATGGATAGAAGGAATACAAATAGAGAGATAGATAAGGGATGGATAAATGGACTAGGATAAACAGATGGACGATAAAATGGACAGATAGGCAGATGGATAAATTGATAAAGTGATGGATTCATAGATGGATGGATGACAAATAGATCAACAGACTGGAAGAGATAGATGAACAGATGATTGGTAAACTGACAAATGGATGGAGAAAATAGACAGGATGGAAGAAAAAGATGGACACACAGATGCTTAGATAAATGAACTAGACAATACGACAGGGAATCCAAACCTACCCGGCTTCTCAAACACATGAACCTCGTTGGTGTCGTTCCTGACGGCGAGGGTGAAGTAGAACCAGCAGTCGTTCTCGTCCCTCTCCTTGCAGATGGCGCGAGGGAAGGGCTGGTCGGTGGGCTGCGGTAGTTCTTCTGTTTTTTGCACCCTAACCAGGCGGAAGTTCTTACAGTCCTCCTTACACGTGTCCTTCTTCTCACCAGTTTGGAAGGTTAGACACTGCACACAATCCCTGAGGAGAGACACGCATATTGCAGAGCAGCATTTCTACAGCTGTAACGGAGAGCTTGGAGGTAAACTGGTATGAAACACGGTGACTGAAGACTGCAACAGATTCTATCTGAAGATATTAATGACCAAACCGGGAAAAGGTTTAAAAAAACAGAACTGGAGTTTATGTAGCAGAAGACGTTTCGCTCTTCGTCTTCAGGGCTTTCTCAATTTAAAGCTAATGAGGGAGACGTTGCAGGCTTTTACGTCTTAAACTGTAAGAACTGAAGTCCAGTTGTTTTTATTTTTTAAACCTTTATTGGGTTCGCCAGGTTCTGGATGACTGAGAATCTTCACCAGCATATATTAACAATCAGTTTCATCACTGTACCTGCCTACATAAACTTTCTGGCTGATTGAAAACCCAATTATTTTATATTTTAGGCCTTTAACTGTTGTGCTTTCCCCAAATTCTCCTCTGGACACATTTGTAGCAAAAATGTAACAAACAACAAGAAAAATGCTTTTAAATCATTGTACATCCATATTGTTTCTGTAGCTTTTCATAAATAAATACAAAAATATGATTGATAATATTTAAAATATTTTATAATTATTATGTAAATGTAATTTTACATTTCTTTGAAAACACATCTGGCTCCTTAATACTAAACAAAGCTGTGAAATGACAAACTGCAGTTTTCCAATAATGATTTATCTATAAAGTAAAAAGGATTTGCCCCATAAAACCAATACCTGGTTGCGTGACACTTGGCAGCAACAACTGCCATCAAGCGTTTGTGACAGCTGGGTTTTATGTGCATGAACGGCTTTTTTCTTTTTCTTTTAGGGGAATGCCACAGAAATTCTATCAGATTTAAGCTAGGACTTTAACTAGGCCACTCCAAAAACATTCATTTTGTTGAGCCATTCAGAACTGGTCTTGCTGGTGGGATTTTGGTCATTGTCCTGCTGTTAAAACCCAGAGTGTGCTTGAGCTTAAGGTCACAACATTTCAGGGAGTCGTCAAAGTCCTGAAGCAGCCCCAGATCATCACATTACCACAATCATCAAAAAATTCAACCTAGGTCACTAGGTACATAGAATGTTGGGGACAGGCCTTTGTGTTGTTTCTGATCAGCAGTGGTTTTGACCTTTAAACTCTCCCATGGACATCATTTTTGCCCAGTCTTGTACCTCATTTCAGACAGATAATTGTCAGTGACTTTTGTTTATCATCCATTCTTGAATTTCTTTAGATCGGGGCATAATGTGTTGCTCGTTTGAGATCTTCTAGCCTACATCATGTTGTCAGTAACCTCTTTTTAGTCTTTAATCAGTTTAGATTACATTTTTAATGCTCACTCATAAAACCTATCTATTTTGTAATAGGAGAGTTGGTGAAGAATCTTTGACAATTTCATTAACAAGAACAAATCTTAATTTTGTTTACAAATTTGCTACAAAACATGTCAAGAAGTTAAAAATGCAACAGCAGAGTATGAAAGACAATTAAGTGTTAAAGAAATTGGATTTAAATTTTTTTAAGTTTTCGCCTACAAAAAAAAAATAAAATAAAAACATAAATCATACCACAGCCAAAATGGCAAACAAATCACAACAAAACCTTGGGATGAATTTCCAAATTTTTCTGACTTACTTGTGCTCCGGGCAAACTCCTGGACAGGTTGGACAGACCTCGCAGGTTGGCCCCTGAAATTTGGAGTCTGTGCATTTGCAGGTCCCACATTCGCACTCGCCGCGTCCGTTACAGATCTGCCCGTTCCGGGCTAGACAGGTGGAGGTATCTATCGAGCAGTCGCAGGCGCTGCCCGTGTAGTTGGCTTCACAGATGCACTTTCTGCACTCGCAGCGCCCGTGACCTGGTGAAACAGTGGGAATACACCAACTTAATGCAGAGAAGACATCAAAGTAGCAGACTGGGTAGGTTCTTTTCAAAGTGATTCGTCACTGGTCCTGCAGTGCACCCAAACATCTCAGATCTGACCTTTCATCTACAAGATCGTTTTCTCGCAGGTCACTTCAAAATGTTCCTGCTGGTGAGCCCTGGCAGCCTGTCACACCAACAGAGCTTTACTTGCTGTTCTGGGTTCTTTCATGACCTCCTAGGTGAGTCACCAAGGCGCTCTTAGAAAGGTTATGTGGGGCTGGCCACTCCTGGGAACGTCAACTACCGTTTCAGTTTTTCTCATTTGTGGATAATGGCTCTCACTGTGGTTCACTGGACTCCCAAACCCTAAAAAATGGCTTTGTTACCCTTTTTAAACTGCCAAATCTCAGTCTTTTTCTCATCACTTCTTAAATCTGTTTAGATCTGGGCATGGTGTGCTGCTTTTTACATTTTTTTAGCCTACTTCATGTTGTCAGACAGGTTCTGTTTAAGTGTTTTTTTGATTAAATAGGTCAACAATTATTAGGCCTTGGTGTGGCTAGGGAAACTGAACTAAAATTAACTCACTAATGATTTACCCTGAGAAGCAGTTCGATTTTCACATAGGACCAAGAGGGCTTGCCCCCACACTCATACCTCAGAGCGATTCTGACAGAAATACTTTTTCACATTTTATATAGTTTAACGCAGCATAAAAACGCTACAGTCCTGACCTCCGCAGAGCTTGTTGTTGAAGCGGTCGCAGTTGAAGTTGTCACATTCGCAGTACTGCCCGCTGTAAACCTCTGCAGGATTATCCCGCTTCTTGCATTCGCAGGTACCACAGACGCAGTCGCCATTGTTGCTGCAGATGTCTGTGCCGTTGTCTTTTCGGCAGTTGGCGTCCAGGTCATCGGTCCGGACTTCGTCTTTGCTGCACTCACAGATCTGCCCGATGCGTCCTTCGTTACACCTGAAACAAAACATGAGGGTAAGTCAATTTAGAGTCAAAGTTGCAGGTTAGAAACATTTTGCCAACAAAAAGAGCACTCCCTACTTGCAGGCTCCACACTCAAAGGTGCCGCTGTTTTCGAAGCACTTCTTGCTGTTAGGCTCTCCTTTCGCGGCACATTCACAGTCACAGATGAAATCCAGAATTACTTCCACCTTCTCAGTGAAGCCCTGAGGTTTTATCATAATGACCTCCTGCTTCCCAGGAGATGGACACTTCTGGGATTCAACGGAAATCTGAAAATGGACCTGAAAAACCAAAGGGAAAAGCGTTTCTTTAACCTGTTTGGAAGAGTCACATTTTAACACCTAGCAACAAAGATTCCAGGCTTTCAAGGTTTATGAACAAGTTTTTCTGCAGATGCCTCTTCCTGATCCTCATTACCTCGTCTCCGATGGAGATGTTTGAGCACTTCCGGCCGTCCTCTCCCGTTCCAACCACGTTGTTTTTGCAGATGGACTTGTAGGAAAGGGAAACTCCCTCCGGCAGCTTACCGACAGGTTCAAGAATAACCTCAGAGGACAAAGACTGCCAAGAGCAAGAAAAAATAAAAAAATAAATTTAAAGAAAATGTTTTTAGCTACATTTTTTAATCTTGGATTTTATGGTTGGTGTGTCTGTTTTAGAGGTCATAGTTGCATAATCATTAACATTTATGTCACAAGTAGTCTTAAGTTAGGAGCTCATTAAAAATAAATTATCCCAGTAGAAAAACAGAAATCAGTTATCAGGTTAAAAATATCAGGTGGAATTGGGAAGTCTTTCATCTTTTTAGCATGTGTACAGTTCATTCAGGCTGTGAGAGAGGCATTTTCAGAAGATAACAGGAAGGATGAATGACGTACAACAAAGTGATTTTGCATGCTGATTTGGACGTGTTGGCAGCCTTTTGGAAATCTCAGAATTAGGTTACGGGTATAAGTTCTTTACAGTATACACACAGAGACTAATGTTTAGAGTAGGTAAGAAACTCGCTCTCACACAGTGTGACGTCGCCTCTGCTTCAAATACATAAAAATGACAGGAAGGCTAGATGAGTTACTTTAAATTTTGCTCTTATCAACTTAAAACGGAGGTCAGAAATGGGCCACTGGACTCGGTGCATGTCTAATTACAGGTCCTTCTCAAAATATTAGCATATTGTGATAAAGTTCATTATTTTCCATAATGTCATGATGAAAATTTAACATTCATATATTTTAGATTCATTGCACACTAACTGAAATATTTCAGGTCTTTTATTGTCTTAATACAGATGATTTTGGCATACAGCTCATGAAAACCCAAAATTCCTATCTCACAAAATTAGCATATCATTAAAAGGGTCTCTAAACGAGCTATGAACCTAATCATCTGAATCAACGAGTTAACTCTAAACACCTGCAAAAGATTCCTGAGGCCTTTAAAACTCCCAGCCTGGTTCATCACTCAAAACCCCAATCATGGGTAAGACTGCCGACCTGACTGCTGTCCAGAAGGCCACTATTGACACCCTCAAGCAAGAGGGTAAGACACAGAAAGACATTTCTGAACGAATAGGCTGTTCCCAGAGTGCTGTATCAAGGCACCTCAGTGGGAAGTCTGTGGGAAGGAAAAAGTGTGGCACAAAATGCTGCACAACGAGAAGAGGTGACCGGACCCTGAGGAAGATTGTGGAGAAGGGCCAATTCCAGACCTTGGGGGACCTGCGGAAGCAGTGGACTGAGTCTGGAGTAGAAACATCCAGAGCCACCGTGCACAGGTGTGTGCAGGAAATGGGCTACAGGTGCCACATTCCCCAGGTCAAGCCACTTTTGAACCAGAAACAGCGGCAGAAGCGCCTGACCTGGGCTACAGAGAAGCAGCACTGGACTGTTGCTCAGTGGTCCAAAGTACTTTTTTCGGATGAAAGCAAATTCTGCATGTCATTCGGAAATCAAGGTGCCAGAGTCTGGAGGAAGACTGGGGAGAAGGAAATGCCAAAATGCCAGAAGTCCAGTGTCAAGTACCCACAGTCAGTGATGGTCTGGGGTGCCGTGTCAGCTGCTGGTGTTGGTCCACTGTGTTTTATCAAGGGCAGGGTCAATGCAGCTAGCTATCAGGAGATTTTGGAGCACTTCATGCTTCCATCTGCTGAAAAGCTTTATGGAGATGAAGATTTCATTTTTCAGCACGACCTGGCACCTGCTCACAGTGCCAAAACCACTGGTAAATGGTTTACTGACCATGGTATCACTGTGCTCAATTGGCCTGCCAACTCTCCTGACCTGAACCCCATAGAGAATCTGTGGGATATTGTGAAGAGAACGTTGAGAGACTCAAGACCCAACACTCTGGATGAGCTAAAGGCCGCTATCGAAGCATCCTGGGCCTCCATAAGACCTCAGCAGTGCCACAGGCTGATTGCCTTCATGCCACGCCGCATTGAAGCAGTCATTTCTGCCAAAGGATTCCCGACCAAGTATTGAGTGCATAACTGTACATGATTATTTGAAGGTTGACGTTTTTTGTATTAAAAACACTTTTCTTTTATTGGTCGGATGAAATATGCTAATTTTGTGAGATAGGAATTTTGGGTTTTCATGAGCTGTATGCCAAAATCATCCGTATTAAGACAATAAAAGACCTGAAATATTTCAGTTAGTGTGCAATGAATCTAAAATATATGAATGTTAAATTTTCATCATGACATTATGGAAAATAATGAACTTTATCACAATATGCTAATATTTTGAGAAGGACCTGTAGAAGTGGTGTGCTGATGGTGCAGGAGGTCTTACATTATAGGCATCAATGATGAGTTTGATCACGTTGCTGGAGTTGGCAGACAGCGTTCCAACAGCAGACTTAGGAATGAGGTTTTTCAGCTCCTGTCAGAGGGATAAGAGGAGGCGTGTTTGATAAAAAAGTCTTAGTTTTGAGTAATTTGGGAAAACAGCTGAAAGTTCACCTGGTAAACCGACTGGAACTCCTCAGTTACAGCAAAGATTGTTTGGATATTGTGTTCACTTAGTTTCTGGACCAGATGAGCAATGGATGGGTAGTCCTGCAACAATACACATCAAATATTATAAGAGTGATGCGTCCATGAGGAGGGAAGGACACATTTAAATGAAGAAAGACCACTTACATAGTAGTGGCTCATTGTGTACATGTTGTTCTCCAGATGACACCTCCCGTCGTTGGGTAGGACAATCCCACCCAGTTTTCCATCTCCTGCGAAGTGGAAACCAGCATCAGTGGAGAACACAAGCAGACGGGTGACGTTCCTCCAGCCAATCTGCTCCTGCGATCAAAACAAAAAAGCGCAACTTGTTAATGCAGAAACTCCCCAAAACGCCTTCTGACTGAACAGCAGGAGTAAAAAGCTCACCTTGCACACAGCCACCTGCATGATGGCGTCAAACCCCCCCTCTGGAGAGTCCAGGTTGCCAGAGATCTGCTGCTGGCCCACAAGGTGGTTGAATTCGTCACCTTTGTTGGTCAGTGCCAGGACGTTCTTGTAGCTGAAGGGGCTGGTGCAGTTCTGGTTGCCTGTGCAGGGGTTCAGCAGCCTTGCTGGTGTGGTACTAATGTAGGGCATGACTGTCTTCTCAACAAAGGACCCGAAACCTGGAAGGGATTTAATTAAAAAAGGATTATTTTAGCAAGGACTACAGATGTATTGATCTGTAACCCTCAGTTCCAGCTCATTTTTTATGTCCAAAATAAAATCTCTGCTAGACAATGGATGGGTGAACAGACAATCTGGCCAAGAAACCAAAGGATGGATAGACAAACTGATAGATGGATTGTTTTGTTCTTTAAAGATAACTAGGGGTGAGTGAGGTAACAAATAACATCTGGCAAATGAAGAAAAAACAGCCAAAGAAAATAAAACCATTGTTAACATTAAAGTGGGACTAAACCCAATGTAAAAGCATAACCCCTCCCCCAGACAAATTTTTTAAAAATGCCCTCAAAGCGGGCAGCGCCAAGAGACACTGAAGGGCACGGCCAGGAGTGGGGATGAGTGGAGGGGGTAAGGCAGTAATGTGGTCAAGAGGACGATGGTGAGCACAGCGACACTGGTAGTTTCACCACAGACAGGTCTTTTAAGGAGTAGGATTTTTAACCCACCTCGTCATTGGAGTTTGAGGGAGGCTTTGTGGAGCCCAGCGGACCTGAGCCTCATCAGTTCGAGTTGCTGACTCAGCTGACTCACGGAGGCAGTGGAGGACTTGTTACTATGTTACTATAAATGAGTCAACTCCTACAAATTATTTAAATTTTCACATTCCTCGAAATACTGGGCGAGGAGGAGGAGTAGCAACCATCTTTCAGTCCGATTTATTGATTAGTCCCAGACCAATCAATAGCTACAACTCTTTTGAATATTTAATCCTTAGTTTTCCTCATCCAAATTGCAAAGCACTAAAACCACTTCTGTTTGTTGTTTTGTACCGTCCACCAGGCCCTTACTCTCAATTTTTAGATCAGTTTTCAGACCTTTTATCTGATTTAGTGTTAAATACAGATAAAGTTATTATAGTGGGGGATTTTAACATTCATGTTGACACTGAAAGTGATAGCTTAAATATAACATTTAATGCTATCTTAGACTCAATTGGCTTTGCTCAAAACATTAACAAACCTACCCACCTTTGTCTTCATTCTCTGGACCGTGTGCTGACATATGGCATTGAGTGTAAAGACATAACAATATTTTCTCATAACCCTGTCCTGTCTGACCATTTCTTAATAACCTTTGAGTTTAATTTAACCGAGTACTCCACACCTGAAAGAAAATTTCATTACAGTAGATCATTATCAGACAACCTTTAAAGAATCTGTTCCACTTTTGATCTCCTCATTATCACAGAAAAGCACAGTGGAGGGCAATAATTCTGTTTCTTCCCCTTCACAAATTGATTCTTTTGTTCATAGTGTTTCTTCATCATTGCGTGATGCATTAGACAATGCAGCCACCTTGAAAAAGAAGTTAATTATTCATAGGAGGCAGGCTCCTTGGTTTAATTCAGAGCTGCGTACTTTAAAGCACAATGTTAGAAAATTGGAGAGAAAATGGCGCTCTACACACCTAGAGGATTCCTACTTAATCTGGAAAAATAGCCTACTGTTGTATAAAAAGACACTTCACCAAGCTAGAACAGCTTATTTATCATCATTAATAGAAGAGAACAAGAATAATCCTAAGTTTCTCTTTAGTACAGTTGTTAAACTTACACAGAGTCATAGCTCTGTTGAGCCATCCATTCCCTTAGCTCTCAGCAGTCGTGACTTTATGGGATTCTTCCAAAATAAAATTGATTCTATTAAAAAGAAAATCTTTGACATACTCCTGAAGATGATTACTTCATCCTTAGCAAGTGAGACAACATTGGAAATAACTGTAGAACCTGATTTGTGTTTGGACTGTTTTGATCCTGTGAAGCTTCCTGAGTTATCAGAAATATTAGCTTCATCTAAACCTTCAACTTGTATGTTAGACCCAATCCCAACCAAATTATTTAAGGAAGTGTTCCCTCTGATTACCAGCCCCATTTTAGATATGATTAATCTATCTTTAGTAAATGGATCAGAACCACAGGCTTTTAAGTTAGCTGTAATTAAACCTTTACTTAAGAAACCTTCGCTTGATGGAGATGATTTAATAAATGAAAGACCCATATCCAATCTTCCATTCTTATCTAAAATTCTTTCAGTCAGGCTTCAGAGCTCATCATAGCACTGAAACAGCTCTGCTGAAAGTCACTAATGATATTCTTATGGCCTCAGATAATGGACTTGTGTCTGTACTTGTCCTGTTAGATCTCAGTGCTGCATTTGATACAGTCGACCATAATATTCTCTTAGAAAGGCTGGAATATGCTGTAGGGATCAGGGGAACAGCGCTAGGCTGGTTTAAATCTTATCTGTCTGACAGATTCCAATTTGTTCATGTAATTGATAAATCATCTTTAAACTCCAGGGTTAATTGTGGAGTACCACAGGGTTTAGTACATGGGCCAATTCTCTTTACTATATACAGGTCCTTCTCAAAATAATAGCATATTGTGATAAAGTTCATTATTTTCCATAATGTAATGATGAAAATTTAACATTCATATATTATAGATTCATTGCACACTAACTGAAATATTTCAGGTCTTTTATTGTCTTAATACGGATGATTTTGGCATACAGCTCATGAAAACCCAAAATTCCTATCTCACAAAATTAGCATATTTCATCCGACCAATAAAAGAAAAGTGTTTTTAATACAAAAAACGTCAACCTTCAAATAATCATGTACAGTTATGCACTCAATACTTGGTCGGGAATCCTTTTGCAGAAATGACTGCTTCAATGCGGCGTGGCATGGAGGCAATCAGCCTGTGGCACTGCTGAGGTCTTATGGAGACCCAGGATGCTTCGATAGCGGCCTTTAGCTCATCCAGAGTGTTGGGTCTTGAGTCTCTCAACGTTCTCTTCACAATATCCCACAGATTCTCTATGGGGTTCAGGTCAGGAGAGTTGGCAGGCCAATTGAGCACAGTGATACCATGGTCAGTAAACCATTTACCAGTGGTTTTGGCACTGTGAGCAGGTGCCAGGTCGTGCTGAAAAATGAAATCTTCATCTCCATAAAGCTTTTCAGCAGATGGAAGCATGAAGTGCTCCAAAATCTCCTGATAGCTAGCTGCATTGACCCTGCCCTTGATAAAACACAGTGGACCAACACCAGCAGCTGACACGGCACCCCAGACCATCACTGACTGTGGGTACTTGACACTGGACTTCTAGCATTTTGGCATTTCCTTCTCCCCAGTCTTCCTCCAGACTCTGGCACCTTGATTTCCGAAGGACATGCAGAATTTGCTTTCATCTGAAAAAAGTACTTTGGACCACTGAGCAACAGTCCAGTGCTGCTTCTCTGTAGCCCAGGTCAGGCGCTTCTGCCGCTGTTTCTGGTTCAAAAGTGGCTTGACCTGGGGAATGCGGCACCTGTAGCCCATTTCCTGCACACGCCTGTGCACGGTGGCTCTGGATGTTTCTACTCCAGACTCAGTCCACTGCTTCCGCGGGTCCCCCAAGGTCTTGAATCGGCCCTTCTCCACAATCTGCCTCAGGGTCCGGTCACCTCTTCTCGTTGTGCAGCGTTTTCTGCCACACTTTTTCCTTCCCACAGACTTCCCACTGAGGTGCCTTGATACAGCACTCTGGGAACAGCCTATTCGTTCAGAAATTTCTTTCTGTGTCTTACCCTCTTGCTTGAGGGTGTCAATAGTGGCCTTCTGGACAGCAGTCAGGTCGGCAGTCTTACCCATGATTGGGGTTTTGAGTGATGAACCAGGCTGGGAGTTTTAAAGGCCTCAGGAATCTTTTGCAGGTGTTTAGAGTTAACTCGTTGATTCAAATGATTAGGTTCATAGCTCGTTTAGAGACCCTTTTAATGATATGCTAATTTTGTGAGATGGGAATTTTGGGTTTTCATGAGCTGTATGCCAAAATCATCTGTATTAAGACAATAAAAGACCTGAAATATTTCAGTTAGTGTGCAATGAATCTAAAATATATGAATGTTACATTTTAATCATGACATTATGGAAAATAATTAACTTTATCACAATATGCTAATATTTTGAGAAGGACCTGTATATGCTTCCAATAGGTCAAATTATCAGGCAGCATAGAATAAATTTTCACTGTTACGCTTTTCAGCTTTACTTATCCATAAATCCTGATGAGCCCAACCAGTTAGATAGACTACAAGCATGTCTTGAAGACGTAAAAACTTGGATGACTTTAAATTTTCTGCTTCTAAATTCAGACAAGACAGAAGTTGTCGTCTTTGGACCGGAGTCTTTAAAAAAGAAACTGCTTAGTCAATCACTTAACCTGGATGGCATTAAATTGACCTCCAGTAATAAAGTAAAACATCTTGGTGTTACTTTTGACCAGGACATGTCATTTAAATCCCATGTTAAACAGGTTTCTAGGATTTCCTTCTTTCATCTCCGGAACATTGCCAAAATTAGAAATATCCTGTCCAGGACACTGGAAAAACTAGTCCATGCATTTGTTACTTCAAGGCTGGACTATTGTAATTCTTTACTATCAGGATGTCCACAAAATGCAGTTAAAAGCCTTCAGCTGATTCAAAATGCTGCAGCAAGAGTTTTGATGAAAATTAAAAAGAGAGATCATATTTCTCCTATTTTAGCTTCCTTTCATTGGCTCCCTGTTAAACCCAGAATAGAATTTAAAATTCTCCCAGATTTAGTCTGTGAGGCTGACACCTTGTCTACTTTTAAGGCTAGGCTTAAAATTTTCCTTTTTGATAAAGCTTATAGTTAGAGTGGCTTAGGTTATCCCGAGCTATCTTCTTTATTTTTTACCTCCGTCTTCTTCCCTCCCTGTTGGATGGAGTAAGGGGGAGTCAGGTTTAGCCTAAACCGTCTCAGTTATGGTTGAGGTGCAAACACACCCTCCATTTCTGATACCTGTATGCTGGCAACAACTTAATGCTCACCTCTACCGATGATCCACATAGCCCTGTCTATTAGTGTTTAACCCTTTCTCTCTCCTAGACATGGCGATTGACTGAGTTTAACTGTGACTAACTCTATGTGCTTTCTTTCAGACTCTAACCTTGAAAACTGGCTCAGAGTTTATCTGTTCTTTCTTTTTAGGAGAAACGACTAAAGGACCTACATCCATCAACATTTACTTTTCCTTCCCATAGAAAGTATTCCTGGATCAGTGCTTCTTTGTTCTCTTTGTGTCTCTGCTCTGTTCTCTCAAACCCCCAGTCGGTCGTGGCAGATGGCCGCTCGCACTGAGCCTGGTTCTGCTGGAGGTTTCTTCCTGTTAAAAGGGAGTTTTTCCTCTCCACTGTTGCTACATGCATGCTCAGTATGAGGGATTGCTGCAAAGTCAATGCCAGTGACTGTCCACTGTCTCTACAAGCTCATCCAGGAGGAGGGAATGCTGCAAGTCACTGACTAGATGCAATATGCTGCGTTTCCTTAGATAGAAAAACTTTTTATCCAATTTGAATAAATAACTGAATCTGACTGCACTGTTCAATTGTTAGGATTAATTGGAATGTATGAACCTGACTGTTGTGAAGTGCCTTGAGACGACATGTGTTGGCGCTATATAAATAAACTGAATTGAACTGAATTGACAAAATGAGTCCTGTTTCTGAGTGTTAAGGTGGTGTTATCAGCATCATTGCTAACATGGGCTAACGTTCAAAGCAGTAACAAACTTTCAGAAAGTTTACATTTACATGTAGGTTTTTATTCTCTTCAGTAAAGCATACGATCGAAGGAATGAAGTATAACACGCTCGCAGTTCCAACTCCTGACTCGCTACGCCGGCGTGCATCTTAGTGAGATGGTTTTATATCCTAAGGCAGGAGCTGTGATGTAGGCAAGCAGTACCGTTTGAACCAATAGGCAAATTCAACTGCAGTAGCCACTGTTCAACCCAAAGAAGGCAGCACTGAGGGTTTCAGGACAAACATTGCAGAATTAAACAAGCTTACATGAAAATGTAAAAAATTGACCAGTAATCCCAATTTGGGAAATTGATCTGTTTTAATACTTTTCCTGTGGCGTAGGAAACCTGAACTGTTTTCCACTCACCAATTCTAAAGTCTGAGGTGATTTTCTGCATTTCCTTCATGAGGTCAGTGCCAAGGTTCTTAACATTTTCCAAGTCGTCCTTCATGGAGAAGGAGAGGTCCATAAGGTAGTACAGATCAATGGGGTAGTCCTCAGCACGCTTAAATTTAAACTGGAAGGTCTGCGGCTCACCTGAAAAAGACAAAAACACTTAAATCTATTAATGTACTGTTAGCTTTCCACAAATCAAAGAGAAAACATATCAGGATTGCTCCTGAAAACAAACATTTAACAAATTTAACTTATTTCTGGATTTTATTATGAAAACAGAAAAAATCTTTACCAGATCTGAGCCTCAGGGTGAGTTTCTGAGGCTGGATCTGGGTGATCTGTTCAGGCTTCAGTTTCTCAGACCGGTCCTTGCGAACTGTGACTGGTGTGTTCGTGTTAATGGCGACACTTCCACGTGGGTTTTCAACTTGTTTACACTTTCTGTCCTTCAGGGACTCCAGGTCATCGCAGCGAGCTGACTTGGGTGCACCAACAGTGAGGAAATTCTGCAAGAAGGTAAACTTGCTGTTAGGGAAATATTCACATTTGTATTTCAAATCTGTTCCAACTTCATGATCTGTGGTGTTCTCTTTTGTTGTTGCAGTTTTCACAATAAATGTTCACGGATGCCAAATATAACTGGCAAAAGTACAAGACTACTGTGCATCGGCCCACAATAGAAAAAAAGGTTTAATCTAAAACATTTCAAATTTCAGCAGGTAGCAATTTGTGGTGCATTTTTGTCTCAGATTTTTGGAACCTTGTATGTTGTAGGGCACAAGGACCTGGATAAGAACTGCTGCATAGACAAACTTCAAACGTTCTCATTAAGTGAAGTAAAATATAATAATATTGCTGCAATGTGACCGACTATGCAATCAACCATCTACTGTCACCACATGCTTGCTCAAGAGGAGGTATTGCTGCCAACCTATATGATGCAATCGACCACCTGCTTTTTGCCAGTGGTTTGCTGAACAGAAGAATGTGCTGCAAACAAAGATTTAGGAGACTCTTTTTCATTGCTTGCGGACAGCTTTTGAAAAGCCCAGAATGTGTTTCGATACATATTTAACCGGGTAATTTCACTTTCAAAAGGGCCTTACTTTCATGGGTAAATGGTCCTACTCTCAGGTACAACTTCTCCGATTTCTCCGGGTTTGGTAAAAGGGGCGAAGTAGTGTGCAGCGAGGCATGGCACCACCAGCTGCAGTGAGAGTACAAATCTATCATTTTTATACTATTAATTTGTCATAAAAAGTAGTTTTAATATGTTTTTAAGCAAAAAACTAGACCTCAAAACTTCATCTGTGCAGTGCATCAAGAAGGAGCCTACTTTGTTCTGAGTTTGCGGAGCTCCACTTACAGGCTGGTCAGGCTGCTAAGCTAATCGGGCAGTTGGACTGGGACTTCCCCACTAAACGCTGCCTGATGTCGGCCTGGCACTCTGGGATTTCCCTCTCCCTGTTATCTGTTTGTGGCGGCTCAAAGTGAATATAAATTGTTGTCTTTACATTCACGTAAACCTAACTTAGTGGAGTGGTAGCTATTATTTTCATGGTTTAATGCAGACAGCTCTGTCGCAGGAGGGACCACAATTCCAGGTTTGGACGCAGTTTCCCAAAAGCTCCCAGGAATCCTCTTCACCCTGGTGTTTCCATTGTCTACTCATCTACTTTAAATAAATATCTGCTTATGATTAGACAGTCAATGTATCAATTCCCTGTACATCTGGACTGATTATCTCTAATCATAAAAAACATTTTTCTGTTTATGCTGTAGATAAATGACATGAGTTTACCCAATGATATCATCAGATAAATCAGTTGAAACAAAAAATATTTATTAGCCAATTGTCTTTTGAAGAGAGCAAAGGTGTAATCCCATCTGCTGGACTGAAGGTGTGCTGCAGTTTCTTTCACAACTTCCCAATTTGTCATTAGACCGATTTAAATAAATGGTCTGTGGTTTTTCTAAGCAATGGAAACAGAATGTACACAATTCCCCAGGCTTCCTATTGTCCGGGTAAAACGAATCCAGGGGCTTTTTGTGGAAAAGGGGTTAATACAAGCAACCCTACATTGCTTGGTGTAGCCACATTCTTGTGCTGCAAAGCTAATAATAATAACACAATCAACCATCCACTGTCACTACATATTGCCCAGAAGAGATATGGCAGCTAATTTTACTATTGATGTAATCAATCATCAACCACTCCCCACTCAGGGAGATGGATTTCTGCTGCTACATGCTTGTTTCTGTTATTTCTCCAAATAAACTCAGCAACTTTTAGAGGAACAAAGTAGTTTATTAAAATCTCATTAAAATATTTCACATGAACTGCTGTAGAGTGTCTGACTTAAGGAGGAAAGGGAAGAAACCACTGTTTGAGAGGGAAGCTCAGAGAAAAATATCCTGCTTAATGGATTCCACAAGGCAAACATCCAGAGGAAGAACATGAGACAATGAACTCAGTCAGAACAACAACAAAAACTGTGTTTTGACCCAATTCTTTGAATGATGACAGTTCAGGTCTTCCTCTCCCCTCTACACCAACTAAAACATAACAGATAAGATCAATAAAAATCTGTATAATACACTCAGAACCAGTGCTGTTGTGGGTTATTTAAATATAAAGTTCATTGCTGTGTAGATAAATTTTCCTTAAAAACAAGGCAAGATATAACAGGAATCAAGCTCGACAAATGTGAACAATTTAAATACTTGGTGTGTGCTGACATGCAGGATAATGCTGACCAATCAGAGCGCAGCATAATAATAATAGGACAAGCACGTTGAGATCATAATCACAGGTATGAAAAGACACTGATGAAGCCAATTTGATGCCGTGTTGCTGCACGTACCAAACTGCAGCGCCCCTGCAGAGCAACTTGTTTGGGTGCCGTCTCTTTAAATGCTATTGAGGCACTTCACGGCCCGCCCCCAGAAAATGTTTAACCAGAAAATGTCAATAACAGTGAGAAAGGTTGGCTTTAGCATTAGACCGACAACATGTGGTCTAACAGGCAGTATGGGAGAGGTCACCATTATTTAAGCTTTATTAACAAGATGGAAAAGAGATTGCAAACAGCAGTGTAAACTTGATTTGCATGTTTAAACAATACTGCAAATGGGATTTGTACATCAATATATTGCTACTACGTAGACAAGGTTTCTTATTTATCCATAAAGTCCTTCAAATCTTAAGGGAATTCAGTGTTTATTTTGAAATTTTTTTTAAATTAACCACAGTTATTACTAATGTTTTATTACTTATTTTAATTGTGCTTTTAGTTTGTACTGAAACAGATACCATCTCAGAAACCAGATTTATAATTTGAAACAGTATGGTAATAATTATGCAAATAGCTTAATAGAGAAAAAAAATGCTGCGATAATTTTTTGGTCCATATCACCCAGGTCTAATTGCCTTTATCTTCATCTATGAAGTAAAAACGTCATTGCTGTTTTTTAGGGGTGTGTTTGTATCTCATATTATCAGACCCTGGACCCGTTGCTCATTGCAACCAGCATTTCTAAGTCTAATACCATCAAATCTTATTTTTACCATGGACAGCCCAGTGATTCCAGGTTATGATGATTGCAAACACCGACCACTTTACTAAGCATATCTCGCTGGTACCGGGTTAAGGCCTCCCCACTTCCTTCAGGGCTGCCTTATTTCTCTGTGGCTAAACTAAAAATGGTGTTGGAAAGATTCCTCAGAGATTTTGGTCCATCTTGACATGCTAAAAAAAAAAAAGAATCATGCAATTGCTGTAGGATTGTCATCTGCACATCCATGATGCACATCTCCCCTTCCACCACATCCTCAAGGTCCTCTGCTAGATTAGGATCCGGTGACTGTGGAGACCAGTTTAAGAAACCTGTTTGAGATGATTTGAGATTTGTGACAATAAGTGGGATAAAAACAAAAACAACAACAAATGTTGCAAAGAAATATCTGGAGGAAGAATAAGGAAAATTAAATTAACATTAAAGGTTAATTATACACTGGTTACATTGGGGTTTAGTTTTTAACGGATTTTATTTCTTTATTTGTAGTTTATAATTAAACAGTACTCTGCTTTGTCTGCCAGATCATTTAAATTTAGGAAACACTTTTCTGACATTATTGTCTTTGTGTCAGTTAAGATATAGTTATCACATTAAACATTAAATAACTATTATAATAATCTGTACTGCTAGAAATAAACACAGCTACTGCTTTAAATGGGACATATCATGATTTTAAATTCGTCCTTTTCATCAATAAATCATTCAGTTGTGGTCAATATAAAGTGGAGCTGCAATGCTTTGGTCTGAACCCCTGGTTATTGTAGCTCTACAGGTTCCTCTTTTACTCCTAAACTGAGAGCGACTTGTTTGGGTGCCGTCTCTTTAAATGCTATTGAGGCACTTCACGGCCCGCCCCCCCCACAGGTCATGGTGCGCTCCCCTTTAACCTGTTTGGCCATTTTTTTGGTTTCATAACAATTACCTAGCGCTGCAGAAACAAGACAAAAACAGCAAAAACAATGCAAAACTGTTTATGTAATAATAATAATATTGAAAACAAGCAGTATGGTTCTGTCCTCAAGGAGTTAAAAGCAGCACACAGCGCTAACATGAGCAGAAGGCACGACACTACTGCTATCAGAACAATGGCCAGGACGTCATATCAACACGCAATGAAACTATGTCTAAAATAAAGTTCGTTTTTATTTCAGCGTTATTTGCAGCTTATCGCTTTGCCGCATTTCCATAGACAGAAGGAACTGACCCCTTAATCAGATGAAGTCTTTCAGCAAATCCTTCTGGATACTGGTGGAGGTTGCTGAAGAACTTAAGGGAAATTTCCACACTGATGTGGGTAGATTTCCATTAAAAAAAAAATTTAACCAGGCACTTTGAAGAGGTTCTGATGCTGGGGGACGGTGTAATGAATAGTGTGGGTTAAAACACCCAACAACCAAACCAAAGTTATCCTCTGTCAGCTTAGGCATACTTGAGCTGGGACTACAAAAACACAGCAAGAAGACATTGATCAGCTGGAAGTCCATTACTTTATTTAGCTGTTTGGCAGCAAATACTGTGATGTAACAATTCGAAAAATGTAAAAACATTATAGAGAAAACTGAAAGGACTGAAAAATATGGCCCAAACAGAATACAGGTCCTTCTCAAAATATTAGCATATTGTGATAAAGTTTATTATTTTCCATAATGTCATGATGAAAATTTAACATTCATATATTATAGATTCATTGCACACTAACTGAAATATTTCAGGTCTTTTATTGTCTTAATACGGATGATTGTGGCATACAGCTTATGAAAACCCAAAATTCCTATCTCACAAAATTAGCATATTTCATCCGACCAATAAAAGAAAAGTGTTTTTAATACAAAAAACGTCAACCTTCAAATAATCATGTACAGTTATGCACTCAATACTTGGTCGGGAATCCTTTTGCAGAAATGACTGCTTCAATGTGGCGTGGCATGGAGGCAATCAGCCTGTGGCACTGCTGAGGTCTTATGGAGGCCCAGGATGCTTCGATAGCGGCCTTTAGCTCATCCAGAGTGTTGGGTCTTGAGTCTCTCAATGTTCTCTTCACAATATCCCACAGATTCTCTATGGGGTTCAGGTCAGGAGAGTTGGCAGGCCAATTGAGCACAGTGATACCATGGTCAGTAAACCATTTACCAGTGGTTTTGGCACTGTGAGCAGGTGCCAGGTCGTGCTGAAAAATGAAATCTTCATCTCCATAAAGCTTTTCAGCAGATGGAAGCATGAAGTGCTCCAAAATCTCCTGATAGCTAGCTGCATTGACCCTGCCCTTGATAAAACACAGTGGACCAACACCAGCAGCTGACATGGCACCCCAGACCATCACTGACTGTGGGTACTTGACACTGGACCTCTGGCATTTTGGCATTTCCTTCTCCCCAGTCTTCCTCCAGACTCTGACACCTTGATTTCTGAATGACATGCAGAATTTGCTTTCATCCGAAAAAAGTACTTTGGACCACTGAGCAACAGTCCAGTGCTGCTTCTCTGTAGCCCAGGTCAGGCGCTTCTGCCGCTGTTTCTGGTTCAAAAGTGGCTTGACCTGGGGAATGCGGCACCTGTAGCCCATTTCCTGCACACGCCTGTGCACAGTGGCTCTGGATGTTTCTACTCCAGACTCAGTCCACTGCTTCCGCAGGTCCCCCAAGGTCTGGAATCGGCCCTTCTCCACAATCTTCCTCAGGGTCCGGTCACCTCTTCTCGTTGTGCAGCGTTTTCTGCCACACTTTTTCCTTCCCACAAACTTCCCACTGAGGTGCCTTGATACAGCACTCTGGGAACAGCCTATTCGTTCAGAAATTTCTTTCTGTGTCTTACCCTCTTGCTTGAGGGTGTCAATAGTGGCCTTCTGGACAGCAGTCAGGTCGGCAGTCTTACCCATGATTGGGGTTTTGAGTGATGAACCAGGCTGGGAGTTTTAAAGGCCTCAGGAATCTTTTACAGGTGTTTAGAGTTAACTCGTTGATTCAGATGATTAGGTTCATAGCTCGTTTAGAGACCCTTTTAATGATATGCTAATTTTGTGAGATAGGAATTTTGGGTTTTCATGAGCTGTATGCCAAAATTATCCGTATTAAGACAATAAAAGACCTGAAATATTTCAGTTAGTGTGCAATGAATCTAAAATATATGAATGTTACATTTTCATCTTGACATTATGGAAAATAATGAACTTTATCACAATATGCTAATATTTTGAGAAGGACCTGTATAAAGATATCTACACAGCACCTGGAGAGACTAAATTAAACTTTTCTGCCCTCCTACAGACTGCAAGTACACAACAATATGTATTTAAAGATTCAAAAAGTGGATTTTGCATAATATGTCCCCTTCAAAGAAAGTTCTGTTTGCCAGAGTGACGGTCATCCTGCTGGAGGAAGCCATCAGAAGATGGATAAACTGTGGTTGTAAAGTGACGGCCAAACCCAGACCAGCCTGTCTGCCTCCAACAACCATTCAAAGACACTTAAATCCCTTTTCTTCCTCATTTCGATGCTCGGTATGAACCACATCCAGATTAGGGCCGGACAATATGTCGCGAATATAACGTCATCACAATATCAGTGTGTGAAATATTCATATCGCTGCTAAGGACTGTTTGGAGCACAACAGTTTTTGCATTTTTCATGCTAATGTAATATTTAGCCAGTTGGACCGCACCTCACGGCAGGACATGCTCACACTGAACAAAGAGTGATGGAAGCAGAGATGAGAAAAAAAGGAAAGGAGAAAACAAATATCACACCTGATATCCTCATCACAATATTTACCAGTATTACCGCCATCACTAGCAGCTCTAACCTAGATATCTAAATGCTTTGAGTTGCTGCCATGTGATTGGCTGAGTCCCTTCTTGTTTTAACAACCCAGCATGACATTTTTAGAGATAATTAGGTGATTGTGGCAAAATAAGTTCTCTTTTTCCTTTAGAAAAGAAACAAAACTGTCGTTTGTTGTAAATGTTTGATATCTGAATTTGTCTGAAATGGGTATTTGAATTGGCCTTTTAGAAAAAATATAGGCCATATAATTTAATGCACACGATGACAGCTCCTAAAAAGCCAACAAAACCAAAGATATTTCACTGATACACTTTCCTCAGGATAAAATAACCCCTGCGACAGTTTTAGTGATTGAACTCACTTCATCTGTGCACCATCCGCACATCTCGGAGACCTGGATGCATTCCCCACATGACTGTGCGTTTGCCTTGATGCATATGCTCCCATCTGAAAGAGAAAAGTTAATCTGAGCCAAGGCCAACAACATATTTTCCATTAGCTCACTAACCCAAACCAGCTGCTGCCCAACAAAGAAATCCCTTCCCAGTTCAGAAAGTGAGTCATGATGGGAAATGTTTCAGGCAGTGGAGTAACTGATGATGTCATGGAGAGGAAAAGAAATAGATATCCTTAAAATTTTAACCGAAATGATTATAAAACCATGATGATAGAGGGAAAATGTGCATATATAAATGCTTTATGTAGTGCCCTGGTAAAGTTTTCATGCCTCTAGAGCTATTTCCCGTTATATTACGTAGCAACAACAAACTTTTGGTGGAATAAAACCTTATTTTCACAATTTCTACAAATTAAAATAGGCCATGTGAGGCATGCATTTGTACCCCTTTTACTCTGATACCCTTCAACAAAACCAACTACCTTCAGAAGTCACCTAATGACTTGACGGAGTTTATCTTCATTCTAGTATCAATATATCTGCTCTTTGAAGGCCTCTGAGTGGTGGAAAACTAATCCTTCCCATCACCCTAACAGCACCATTCATGCTGTGAAACATGGCGCTGGCAGTGTCATGCTGTGGGAATGCTAGACGGATGGAGCTATATCAGGGAGATCATGGAGGGAAATCTGCCGGAGGCTGCAAAAGACTTGATACTGGGGCAGAAAAGAAATACACCTATAAAGCCGCTAAACTCTTCCTTTCACTTCATAATTAACAACAACTTTGTTTTGATCCATCACATAAAATCCCAACAAAAGAAAATGAGGTTTGTGGTCATAATGTAATCCAACATGGAAAAAGTTCAAGGATTGTGAATACTTTTGCAAGGCACAGCATAAGTGTTTCATTGTAAGCAAAAACGATCCTGACAACAGATAAATGAAGACTGTGCTGGTAAATATTTAACAGCTGATATTAGGGCTTCTTACCTTGCTGAGCCAAGCTGCCTCTGAGGACCGCTGATAAAACTGCTATAAAAAGAACCTGGAGATTCATCTGCAAGAGACAAAAGTAAAACATAAATGTCACCGATGAGCAAAAACATGGAGGCTCAACATCTGAGCAGCACCCTTCTTACATCCTGAAGAACTTGCACATTTCTATGACATGTAAGTGGAGTTTATAGTAAAAAGAAAATCAAACGCTTAGTCAGATTTCTGCCTTAAATAAACAGTACAGTGTGTGAATTTGTTGTGGTTACAGGTTTTCTGTCACCTAGGGCCAACTACTGCACAAACATCACACATACGCGGCGCCTGCAAGCTGTGATCACACCATTTGCCTGAGTAAACACCACAAACAAAGCTTCTTAACACTTCAAATGTGCACTTAGTTTCTTTCTCGTCTCCCTGCAAAATGTAAGCGTTACAAGACGATAAATGCACATGTACCTTTAAACAGAGCATGCAGGACCTGCAGGATATTCACAGAAGCCTTCAGTTATTTTTATTCTCAAAGATTAGAAAAATTGTAAACGTCTCCATAATATAATGGTGTGGAACAAACTGGTTCCATTATTCTCTGTCGGAGCAGTCAAAGTCGATGAAGGACTTCAGCCATTAGATTCAGATATGTTGGAGAAGGAATCCATCTAAAAGTTGCAGGATGGTAGCTATCGAGGACTTGGGCACCCCTGCTGTGAAACAAACCTACTGTACTAAACTTCCCAATGTTGACTTGGTCTGGTGTGGGGTTCAGGTAGAGACGGCGCCGCTTTGATCCGAACCCTTCACTGCTGTGGTAACTGTAATCCGAACAAGAGCCAGCAGAAAAGAGACCAATGGGGGAGGACCATAGCTCGAGGACATGCTCTCCATCTCACAACAGAGTCAAGCAGCAGACATGTAATGACTGCAACAGATGTGCTTTAATGATACCCAAACTATAAAGAAATAACTGTGGTGCTTTACAGAGTTGCATGGCTCAAAGTGCAGCAACACCAAGAAGAGCTTCAAACTAAACTCTCCAAGAATGAACTTAAATTTCAGGACGACCTTGATGCTGCATCCAGAATAGGACACAGGTTAAACGTTTATGTGGCCTTATTTGGTTAGGCTGTCAGTTTCAGTGAGTCCAGTGACACATTTCCTTGAGAAAAAGGTAGAACAACCCTGTGTTTATTTCCCCTGCAGGAAATATTCAGTTCATAACAAAGTCAACAAATGAGCTAATCGGACTCAATGGATCTTTATCAGACTGGATTGTCTGAAAAAAACAAGACAAAAAAAAAGTTTTTGTTGCCTTGTGAGGATAGTGACTAAAAGCAACCACATCCTGTTAAATGTGGCCTCATGATCAAATTAGGTGAATGTTTCTTTTATGTGTTGCTGAGAAGATCACAAAATCATGAGACAGAATCAGCTTGCAATAACAGATTGGTAAGGCAAGTCTCCCATTTTAGAGCCAGGATGCTTATAGATGTTAAAAACATAAATAAATAATACTATGCTTCTCCAATTCTAGTGACAGCATAAAAGTAATTTAAAATCTGTTTTAGACAACATTTATACTTTCCTTCCCATCCGACACATGTAGCTTCGGTGTGAAGTGGCTTTGAAAGGCCAAACGACATGTCGTGGGTAAACTGGCTGCCAACAGGACTTACTGAGTTTGGGCGCAATTACAAATTTTGTTTTCAGAATAACCTTTTAAAAAGCAGCAAAACCTTCACAAAGAAAACAAGGC
The DNA here is from genome assembly GCF_021462225.1 of Girardinichthys multiradiatus. Taxonomy (NCBI): domain Eukaryota; kingdom Metazoa; phylum Chordata; class Actinopteri; order Cyprinodontiformes; family Goodeidae; genus Girardinichthys; species Girardinichthys multiradiatus. The sequence goes on from NC_061799.1 coordinate 39,805,311, forward strand.
TCGGTTACGTGGAGCAAAGTGAGACTTGCCCAACAACTGCATGGCTTGCCAATATACAGCAGGCAACTCAGGTGACAACTGCTGTGACACATGCCTGTGAACTTCAGAGTGGATAAAAATAACAATCTGAATGCTGCCCGAATGTTTACGTTTTTATCACAAGTGGTCACCTCCCACTGTGGTGTGGTGATTACAGTCGGACTGGGATCGCCACAGATGCTTTTCAATTTCTTCACATAGTGCCGGTTTGTTAGATCTCAAAGCTGTTCTCAGACAACATTTCTCCCGACCTCTTCCTCAATGAATAAATCACAATATAAATCTTCATTTTATGAACTTAAATCTGAGCTGAAGACTTTGGTGGACGTCGTTTTATGCATTGCTGCCCAGGTTCTGTTGCGCACTCAACTGTCTTGTGGTCATCCAAGCCCCCTCCGCGGTCTTCTTGAGTAAATTTCTGGATTTTGGTCTTTGAAATAAACATAAATCTAAGCTACAAGCCTGAAGACAATTAAAAGGAAAAAGCTGTAAAAGTGATGATGTATGCCAGTTAAGAAAGGGAAAAACAAACTAACAAACAAGGAAAAATAAAAGCTAAACTCTGATAAAAGAGGCATTGTTGCCTTGTTTCAAGGCATTGTGCATCATATGCAACAAAAAGCATAATTTCATTCAGACCCACCCCAGCTGTGGAGAATTTCTACACCATTAACGCTCCACCCCAACATTCCCAAAGACCAGCTTTGTTTGCTGCACTGGGATTTGCCCCGACACAGGGCTGTAAATTGCAGAGCGATGACTGAGTGACTGGAAGGCATTCAGACTCTCCATTAGCTGGAGGAAAAGCATTCACTGCACTGCTCTAGAAGAATAAATATTACCTGACTGAACTCATTTAAAAAGTACTTTAAAAGCATAAAAACAGGGAAAGACAGCTGTTTCACTCTGTGACTGTACCAAAACCTAATAATCCTCATGTTCCTAATGTGGCTTTAATTTAAAGCACATTTATGCACAAATCTGCTAACAAACACAGATTCAACAATCAGGCTTTTCCAGCTAATACAGATTTTAGGTTTTCTTTGACGTCTGACCTGCCGATTCTGGGTTTTTTTCAAAGACAAAAAGAACATAGAACAAAATAAGCAATTATATGTTTGTATATTATATGTATATTCCATATCAAAGTACATGTCTCTAATCTTTATCTGATTCTTATTCATCTTTAAAAGTGCATCAAAGGACACGCTGCTGGCAGATGGATTTTTACACCTAAAATAGTGGGAGTTCTTATTTTTCCAAGGACCTGTTAAAAAGGATGAAATAAAAATGGGATTTTTCAGTATCACAAATATGGGCCGATCAAGAAAAAAAAAAACAGATTTTAAACTCTTGTTAGGAATAACCTTTATTAATATGACTCATTGCTGTTTTTCCCATTTATACCATAGTGAAGTAAAGTATAAGTTCTAATGTTTCCCTTTTGTTACAAGAGGATAAGAATGCTCATCGACACACATTACAAGGATAAATGGCCCAAAGGTTGTCATAAATGACCTGAAGCTGGGCACTGGGGTAGATAGTGGAGCAGCTGGTATAACTGGTTTGATTAGAAAACTACAGCACACTTAGATTAAGGATGGACACCCGCTACTACACAACCTACCAGATAGACACCACAATGGTGACACATAGTCTACTGATAATCACTGAGGGAGGGAACATCCATTGCATTGGAGAGCCAGATATAAAACTACATGTGACCTTCTATCGAGGCTCTTCGTCACCCTCTAACAGACGGCGACGGTCTGAGACGGGAGCCTCAGCGCTGATCTCTGTAATCATTCCTCTGCCTCACAAACAAATTTATATACCATCATCTTAAATGGAAAAGATTAGATAAAAAAAAGTATTAACATCCAGCAACCTTTTATTCCAAAACAGACATAATCAGACAGGTTCATTAAACTTGGCTGAGGATAGCTGGGGCTTTTAAAGATAGCTCTTGTTCTTGATGGAAATAGAATAAAAACATTTTCTAGACCAACAAAATACAAAACATTTGACCCAAAAAGTTCAGAAACTGTAAACCTTTCCTTTATTACGGCAAATGTCTCGCACCCTTTTTTGGACCTACAATAATTAGCTCTTTTCTACCAAAATTTTACTACTTTGTTTCGTTAAAATATTGCATGCTTAATGTACTGCTGAGCAAGTAAAATGAAAATAATTCACAGTAAGATTATTTTCCGTTGGAGCACTTTCAACTTAGCGATTTTTACCCCTGGTGCAAAACGTTTGGACAGCTCTGCTGTATAATCTCAATCTTCTCAAACCTGAAGCATAAAAAACTGCGGAAAGGGCAAATTGTTTTAATTTAACCAAAATGGGACATAAACCTGGTCTTTCTCACACTAAGACCTGACAGCTTCCCAGGCAAATGCTGGGAAATGTATAGACTGGGTAAACTGCTCCTTCAAACTCTGAACAAAAATAAAGGAGGGTAAAATGAATCTTAATGCATCCCTGGATCAAATAACATTTAATTTGGGGAGAAAATATTAATACATATGGGTGCTGTTTAGGTCCTGAATTAATATGATTGATTCATTTTCCTGTCTTTCACTGATCTTCCTGCTTTAGCACCTTTTCTCTGAAACTCAGGTCTGACAAAGCAGGGAATCTAATATGTAGAGGAACATGAGTAAAATGTCCTAATTATGACTTTGTATGCTCAGAAAGACACAGTGATCATCACAACCTTTCATTACACCTCAGCTCCTGTTTCTAACAACCAGAGCTCCACCAGCTGAGACAGGGATGGTCAGACATCATAGCTCTGGATGTCAACACAAAGATCTCACCTCTAAACACATGCATGGTGTAATTATATTAGTAAAATTCTGAATAAAATAGAATGAAGAGGCTAAAATTTTTCACTCACTTCTGAAGCCACGTAAACCCAAGAATAGTAAACATTTTGATTATGATCAGAACGCCTAGACTTACAATGTTAAAGGATGTAATAGCCCTTTTTCCACCAAATCTCCCAGGATTTAAATACCTGGAGATTTTTTTATTACCCTGGTAAAAGGAATCCTGGGTATATGTTGGGCTTTTGTTTCTACTGCTTTGAAAGGCAATGGAAACATATTTAAATCAGCCTAATGACGTATGGGGAAGTTGTGAAGAAAACTGCACTATACCTCAAGTCCAGCAGGGGGTGGTAATAAGAATCCAAAGGTCAAACAGGCAAAGCTCGACTGAGAAATCAGTTTCCTGCCACTTATTTAGAAAACATGATGGTTAAATATAAATCTATTATAAAGTAGAAACCAACAACAACACGCAGGTCCTAAACACGACGGGTGAGCGGAAGACTGAACACTACAAGAAAGGGTCCACCAATCATCGTAGCCCAATCCATAATCCCGACCCCTCAACAATCCCGAGCTAATCTGATCTACCACCTGACCAGGACCTTTTATCTGGGAAGATGTGAATCTGCGGAAGGCTCTTAAAATCCCGGGTAATGGCTGAAAGTCCATCCAATGGAAAAGGGGCTTTTGTTTCAGTTCACACCGAGGCCCATCTGAGCAAACCCACATGTATGTCACAGAAAACAGCTGACATTAAACGATCAGGTACAGTAGATCATACAACCCTCCTGCAGCCTTTTAAAGTCAGCAGTGAAATACCACTTTGTCTTTGCTTTTCTGTGGATTCTTTAAAAAAAACACAATTATTGGCCCCAGAATGTGCAGTGATCCCATTACTTGAACATTTAATACATCTAGTCCCGGACAGTCTTTAAAAAAACGCAACTGAAACCAAATACTTTCCAAGCCATTGCTTCTGGTTCAGTGTCTGCAAGGGGAGGGTCACACATTTCAGGACTCCTCTGATTCAATCTCCAATCTGGACCTCAGGGTCCAGAACATGGCTTTTCTATGCAAATCTACTGAAAACATATCTCCGTTCACTGAAAACAAAAGAGCTTCGGCCACCTCCGTTACTTTCTCTCTGCAAATGCATTGCTTTGATTTAAATGAAAACATGAAAACAATGGCAATATTTCCAACCACTAAAACATTGATTTCTGTTTGAGGCACTAAAACATGTGATGCACATTGCAAACGTTCCATATCTGGACCACAAGTATTTAAGACAGGGTCCCTATTATTTTTCACTATTTTTCTTGACTCAGTTGTCCAGGTTTGGACTCCTCAACAGGATTCACACATATTTACTATTTCAGAATTCCAGACTTTTCCAGACTTACATTTCCTGGTTTTCCAGTGAAGGGTTGTGAACGACGTTCCTCAAAAGTTACAGTTTTAGAAAATGTAACATGTTTTTAGATTATTCCTTTCTCAATTTTCCATATCTTTCACAAAAATCTCCAGTTATTTTAAATGCTGTTGTTAAGCATTTTACAATTTGAAAATTTTAGAGTCATCAAAACTTGAATTTTCAGATTTCTGTCAATGTTTAAGCTACTTTTAAATGTGCCTACACATTTAACATGTACATGTGAAATTTGTGAGTTTTAAGGCTCAAATGTTCCATGTGTCTTCATTAAATACTCTGGGTTTTTCACATTAGGGTTCCTGCACATTTACCTTTCCAAAGGTTTAATGTTTCTGAAATGTCACTGAATATATGGTCCACTTTAAGGTTCTACAAATGAAACATTTTAAATTTCCGGATATTTGGGTTTTCTAAGGAGTTGTTGTTCTATTTAAAACAGGATTTCTATACACTTAGCGCTTAAATGTTTCCAGAGTATAATTTTTATTGGGCCACTTTCAGCTAAAACATCACAGCAATATTTTGATCTTTTCAGAGACAAAAAGTGTACATTTTTAGTTAATGTTTGGGTCATTCATCAGTCCTCAATGACTATAGACCTGTTGCCCTGACATCCCACATCATGAAGGTCCTAGAGAGTCTCCTGTTGGCCCACCTGAGTAAGCAAACAAACTTTCAGGACCCCCTTCAGTTTTCTTATTGCTGTGGAGTTGGAGTTAAAGATGCCATCATACACCTGCTTCAACAAACCCACTGTCATCTGGACAAAGCCAGCAGCCCTGTGAGGATCATGTTCTTTGATTTCTCCAGTACATTTAACACAATCCAACCTGATTTGCTTTGTCAGAAACTCCAGAAGACTCAGATGGAGGCCTCAACAATCTCCTGGATCAAAGACTACCTGACAAACAGACCACAGTTTGTGAGACTGAAGGGTTGTGAGTCTAACCAGGTAGTCACCAGCACAGGAGCACCACAGGGGACTGTACTCTCACCATTCCTCTTCACTCTGTACACCTCAGACTTCCAGTACAAGACAGACTCCTGTCATCTGCAGAAATACTCGGATGATTCTGCAGTCGTGGGGTGGATCAGAGATGGACAAGAAGCCGAGTACAGGGAGCTGGTGGACCGCTTTGTGGCATGGTGTGGAAACAATCATCTCATCTTGAACGTCAATAGATCAAAGGAGATGATTGTAGATTTTAAGAGAAACAAGAATAAGTCAAAATCTATTTCCATCATGGGAGAAGAAGTGGAGGTGGTGGAGGAGTATGTTGGGACCCAGCCATGGATTTCAACATTAAAACTCCAGTACAAACTTTTCTGGAACTTTCAAAATAAATTGCATTTAACTGACTTCCAGCAACTGAGGAAAGGGGGGTAGCAGCAGACTTCCCATGATGCCTCTGTCTGAATAAGAGCACCCCCTCTCCAACAAGCTGACCTCTTCCACCCAGGACTCCGCTGAGAGGCTGGCCGGAGAGACAAGCGCGCTGATGTCTCTTTGCTGGCAAAAAGACATAACTCTTCAACTGGATCCAAGAGTGTCATAAGATCACGCAATCATATGCACCAGTTAAGTACGAGTGAATAACTGTGTGTGTACCCAGTATTCATCCATAAAAAGGGGAAATTAAGGTATAAGCATTGCCTGACTCTCTCTCTGAGGCCTGCAGAAGCAAACGGTGTTCCAGAGAAGCCACTGCAGAGACGCAGTCTCCCAGTCTGGAAGGAAGACAGCAGAGACCGCATCACTGTGGTAACGGTAAGTGTGGTTGGCGGACAAAACGAACCGTCCTTCATCCACAGCTGGAGGTTAGCTGGAAGCTAGCCCTTTGTTCGCAGAACGCCCGCAACTTCAAAGACCCCCCAAAGCTAAGGAAGTTAGCTGTAGCTAACCATTGTTCACTGTGGATACCTTTTTCAAACTTCATCGTCGCTTGGACAACGTTCCTCACCACAGTTCATGAGGTTAAGTGTTTGAGCAGAAAAACATAGAAGTGATTTAGATTGATATGATCTAAACGTTTTTCATTTTATGAAGTTTGGTTTTGTTTGTGTTGAACTCAGCTATCTTGGTGCTAGCAGGCTATCTGCAGCACAGATTGTGGTCTTTCTATGTTTTTAAAGTTAAGACACACTTTATTAAAGGGTGATTTTAAACAGAAGATTGATCATAACACGCCGTCCACGCTCATGCATTTTAACCCTTTTATTAACGGTATTTTTAAAAGGTGTGTGTTTGATTCTGGTGCTAAATAATATTTACCCAGAAAGGTTTAGTTTTCAATCCAGTAAATAATGTGTCCCTAACATAATTTTACTAAATTTGATAACTAGGTAAACACCACTAAGCCCCATTTCTCCAGACAGATTTGGCTCTTTCCAAAATATTTCCTTAAATATTTCACCACTCCCTTAATAATATTTCTTTAAATATTATTTTAATAAATAAAGGCAGCTAATGAGACCCCGTTGAGAATTAGTCATCCAGAAGGTTGGTTTTATTCAGCAGATCATTCTTAAAACATTATTTTATTAAAATAATATTTTATCTGATCTTGCATTGTGAAGGGTTGTCTAAACGTTTGCTGATTATTGTCTAAGTTTGTTCCAAGACTAATTTAACTTCACTTCCAGATTCTTCAAAATAATCCTTGGTTCTCAAACATAAACATTGCATGGTAATGTTGCATCACTCTTTCGATCATAATTTCCAATCATCTTTAATCAACTTGTTTATATTGTACATAGCCCATTAGTCTTCGTTATTCTTTAATTCTGCTTGGTAGTTTAGTTGGATTGTTTTAGCAAAGTAAAGAGTTTGTTGATTGAAATATGTTTGACTTTGAGTTGACTTATTTTTGTTAATAAATTCTTGTATTTTAAGAAATTGTGTGAATTCATTCCATATATGTGCAGAGTTTATGCTGTTCAATAATGTCAGAGCTCATCTCCCACCTTTCTATTTTGTCCTAATACCATCGCCTTACTGGGCTGGTATTCACAGGACAATCCTTAACAGACCGAAATATTATTTGATAAAATATTAAAATATTAATATTAAATAATATTCTCAGATTAATAATCCTAACAAGTATAAATACCTCAGTGTTCACCTGGACAACAGACTAGAGAGTGGAGATGCAACTGTGAAGTCATCTACAAGAAGGGACAGAGCAGACTGTACTTCTTGAGGAAGCTTAGGTCCTTCAGTGTTTGCAGCAAGATGCTGCATATCTTCTATAAGTCTGTTGTGGAGAGTGTGATCTCTTCTACCATCATCTGCTGGGGAAGCATCATCAGAGCCAGGGACTTAAAAAAGCTCAACAAGCTGATAAAGAAAGCTGGCTCTGTTCTGGGGACTCCTCTGAAACCTCTGGAGATCATTGTGCAAAGAAGGATTCTTCATAAAATGAAGAACATTATGGAGAACTCTGAGCATCCTCTTCATGAGACTGTCCTACAACAACAGAGTGTCTTCAGTCAGAGGCTTCTTCAGATCTGCTGTAAGACGGAGCGCTACAGGAGATCCTTCCTCCCCACAGCCATCAGCATCTACAACTCTTTGAAGAAACCTACATAATATGAGCTACAACAACATTTAATTTCCCTTTGGGATTAATAAAGTATTTTTGAATTGAATTTTAACATGGTTAATGCACATTTACTACTGTAAAAAACTCTACACTTATTAGGGATGGGTACCGAGTTCAGTACTTTTATAGGTACCGACCGAATTCCATCAGTACTACTGAGTACCTGTTTACGTAAAATATAACGGTACCATGTTCCGGTATCTAAACGCATCATATCGGTTCAAATGTGAGAGGTACCCCACCCCTAACTCTGATCAAGTCAAAGTTACAAATTTCTCATTAAGTTTTTGAGTTATTTTTGGCACAGTGCCTAAATGTTTGCAATTTCTAAAATCTTCACATTCAAAAGTCTTCATTTCCACATTCTTTAGTCAATATTTGAGCTATTTTAATATCCGATCACAAAAACAGTGGATTTTCTTAAATTCCCAAAAAATGAAAAAGCCCAGATGGTACATAAAAGATGACTAACAGGAAAACACATCCCTCAAGGGAAAGAAATAACAGATGACTATTCATTTTTGGGTTCTCAGCCAGAAACTGAAACTACAAACGTGATTTGTTAAACTCAAGGCTTGACGGATAAAACGGAAGGTCACAACGTAGTGCCTGTACATTTAAGATTAATGCAAATAGCACTTAAATCTTTATGAATATGCAATGAAACATTTTCTAAAAGATTTTAGAGGCTACAATACAATCCTGCAGCATTAATAAGGTTTACTCTATAATCCACCTCAACCCCATTCAATCCAATCAGTGATGATGTTACATCAATCAACTGTAGTTTCGTGCTTAACTTGTAAAAAAAAAAAAAAAAAGTAATGAGGTCAGACTTTCATGCATTTTAACAGTCTGCAGGAATTCAAAAACTTTTACTTTAATGCAAAAAGGACACATTTTCAGCACATGATAAATCCTGCTGTTGTAGCATTTAAAGTATGTTTTTAAACACAGGATGCGCCATGAGGACACAGACTCAGGCATGTATCACACCATGGTGTTCTCAGGGATGCCCAGTAATACTGAACTTTTTTAACAAACTGATAAAAAAATTATGCTTTTGATTCTGATAATATATCCAAAACTATGTAAAACATGCAGCTTGGAGTACCCAGAAACAAAGTTTCTTTATCTGGAGGTCTAAGGGTTAAGGTGTAGGATGTATGTGCATAGTATTGAGCAAAAGAGTTGGATTACTTGGTTAAAACCATAGCTCAGCAGATTTCTTGACCTCTCTTTGACTTGTTGCATCGAACAGAGAAACATGGTGTTGCTAAAGGTTCAGAACATCTGTCTACACCTAGTTTTCCATAACCAAGGCTAGATTGAAACACTGAACGGCCACAGTTCAAGCACAGGTCTAATAAGGTCTTCCCTATATGGCTGAGTTCATGCTAAATGACACCAGATCAGGCTTCAACAGCACCTTCAGAAACTGTTTCCAGCCAGAACTCATAAACCACCTCCAATATAAAAAGAGCATAAAACCGAGATGTGATATTTCTGAACAGGTTGCACAGTAAACTTTGTCATAAAGACAAACTACAGCATGCACATGTCAAGGAATCATCTTTGCCCATGCATGCACCCTGCGAATGAAGACGTAAATAAATGCACCAGCTTGTGGTGTCTCTGTGATTGCTAGGCTGGCAGGAATAAAGGTTAACCACATGGTATTTACCAATGGTATCAGTTCTCAAGAAAACAGAAATGCACACTGAAACCACTTCCATTGGTTTAGGCACTGCGAGTCATTTTAATTTTTCAATTCAATTCAATTCAATTCAGTTTTATTTATATAGCGCCAATTCACAACACATGTTGTCTCAAGGCACTTCACACTACGTCATACAATTAAATTACATTGGCTTGACAGCAAATAAATACTTACTGGCATTTTAATGCGTCAAGACTTCTCCATATTATAATACCATATTTATAATGTAACAGTTTCAACTAAAAGAGCGGTAAGCTCTAGAATAAACACAGTCATAAAAGGCCAATTTAGTTTTCTTTCAGACCTAAAACTTCATAACATGCTTCTCTTTAATGGATAATATGTTTATTATCCCAAACTCTTATTATAACCCCTACTTTTACATCTGCTCTTCCATTTTTAAAACCCTAAAAATGCTTCATTAAAGCAGAAAAGCAAAGAAATGACCTATTTATTGGTAATCTATCAGAGTACTTTCCTTTGACCTAAATAACCACAGCACTAACTTTTTATTGTTAGTTTTCTTTATCTTAATATCTGCAAAGAGTGATTGTGCAGAGCCATTGTTAAAACTTGGGTCCAGCTCAGTCTGAGATGTTTTTCTTTAAAGCAATTACTAAACTTTAACCTTAAGATAAAATGGTAAACAGACTCCTCTACATTAAGCATACCCATCTATAATTGTTTAGATTATTTAGTTAGAATGAAATTATTTCTGGGTTAGCCTGGAACCTGGAGAAGTTCTGATCAAAGTCTTGCTCCTTGGACGTACAAAGATAGCAGTTATTGAATACATTTGCAGAATACTGCTCATTTAAGTTCATAATGCATCCCGGATCACATCAACACTAGTGTTGAGATGAGACAATGTCTCAATAAAACATTAACATCCTGCTACCCATATGTCCGTTTGCCCCCTGGTAGTCCAGCTGGCACACACCTGCTGAGTGGGAGACGGTCCCAGGTCCATTAGTTACACAGACGGACCAACATGACCCTTTGCCCATTATCTTCATTACACCACACCCTGGCTGTGTTGTTAAACTCGAAGCTGTTGAAGGATCAGGAATATCCCTTTGTGTCTAGCTGAACACAGCATGTTATGTACAGGAACCTATTTGATATATAAAATACCAGCTTCATCCGGCAGAAACATGAAGCTAATGAGATATTTTACAGTAGACCTTGACCAAACTAAATGCTATAACTTAATATATTGCAAAAAGTAGATTTATTTAGAACTACCATTAACTTTAAAGTTTATTCTGCATTTGTGATGCATCATGAGAAAAGCAGGAACAAGTCGGCAGGGCGCAAATATAGCAAAAGAGGAAAAACCATCCATTCCTCAGAAAAGAGCGATTTTTGTTTTTTTTGCAAAATGTGCAAGTTGAATTTATGAAGTAACCACAAAGTGCTCTAAATGACGGTTTCGGAGGTTTCAAAACTGTAAATTTTGTGTTTAAACTCGGCCTGTTTTCAGGGTAAAACCCAGCCGGCTTGCATCTGCATATCGGGGAGGGAAAACCCACACCTCATTAATATAGCGCCTTCAATTGGCTCCGCGCTGGCTTTTGTTATGTGTGTTGGCCAATAAGCAGCGTGCTTGAAGTAAGCACATGGCTACTTAAAGCCACTGCTATTTGAAAAATAATGTGTTTCTTTAAGATGGATCAAGGTGAACTCATGGCCCAGAACTAAACCGCGGCTGGTACAGTGCTTCGCTGTGGGATCAGATGTTCACCTGGACCGATGCCGGACTCTCTTCAGATTCTCAATCAGAAGGAGATAAAGCGGAAGAAATTGATGATAGCGACTGCATAACTTTGGAGAACATTCCTAGTTTACCGCATGGCGTTAACCCAAGACAAGACTGACAAAGAAAGCTCTGGACTGGCAGCAGAGGAGCTAGAACGTAAGATATCAGAAGCTATTGCATCAGAACATTTGAAGAAGACAGAGACAGCGAAATGGAGAAAAGATCCGTAACTTTGACTTTAAATGCTACGGGAGAAGAAAGGAGAACTTTCTCAAGAGCTCACATCCAACATTGATGGATTCCTTAGCAGCAGAAAGGGAGCGGCAGGACATGAGAATCATCGGACATCTTGAAGCAAACTGGCCTCGAAGTCTGGAGGAATACCTTTCAGTTTCTCATGGGGTGAGTTTAACAACTTTGTTTTTTTGTTTTTTTTACTATTACGATGCATCATATTGAAAATAAATTGTGTATTTTCAACGAAGCGGACAAGTTCAAGTAAACCTGACCAGCCAAGTATTAAAAGCTGAGAGAAATATTTCCTGTGTTTCCCCTGTTCAGACACACCTATTCAAAAGGTGTAAACTATTGGCCCATAGCTCTGTTCATACCTGCATTCTGATCAGATACATTAACCACCAACCCCCAAACTGCTGTCTTTTTGTTCCACCGATTGAGTGATTGATTGCTGCAACCCGGAAGACTGGTTGGATTTCTTTGTATTTTAAAATGGCCCATAAAACACTTTATTTGAAAAGTTCCTTTAAAAAACAAAAAGAGCAATTTCCGTTTTCTCCTTAAAGTACTTTGGAGAGAGCCAACACTCAAATGGTCATATCGTCTTCAATTCGATTTCCACAAGTTTGACATCATTGGAAAGCTTAGCCTCCACTCTTCCAGGATTTTTTATAAGTAGGGGGGAAAAGTGTAGCAGCCGTTTATCAATGAGGTGACCTGCAGCAACAGGTAGGGGAAGGGCAGTACATCAGAGACTTAAGGAAAACCCCAAGTAAATTAGAAGTTAACTTCTGGAGAAAAGGGGAGAATTTCCCCATTTCATGTCTGTACCATCATGGGAACAAAGTCCAAAACGCCCCGCTGCACTTAAAGGGATGAAGGAATGTGCTCCACACTACGTCACAGAAGACTGTGACCAGAACTGAGTGACTCTTACCAAAGACAACTATACATCTCTCAGCTTTTTAGACAGCGAGTCTGACATCCCAACAAAGACAAATTGACAATAATTACAAATATTGTTAATATAATCTAATTGGACAGAGAGAAATGAAGGTGACCCATGGTATCATGAAGATGTTTTACTTCTAATCAAAGAAGTTTCTTTATTTTTCGCAGAACATGAATACAAACGTTTTGATGATTTCTTTATTATATTCTAAGTTTTAATCCTGAGAATGACACCTGAACAAACTCTGTGTGCATCTTTAACACTGTTAAATTGAGCCATCTTTCTGTGACTCAAATTCAATCTTAAAATGTCTGAATCATATCCCAAACACGGTGCTTCTTCTATCCGTGTTCGGCAGGCCAGTCATTAATGACTCATGTGACGGCTCCCGGGTGAAGGTCTGGCGTTGAGCAACATAGAACGACCCTCTAACCTCTTCCGGATAGCACTCCCTGTTTAAACGTGTCAACAATGTAACTAAAGGAAGTGACTCAGTGCTGCGCAGACAGGCTGTAGTCTGCAGATGAGTCCCTCCTTGTGTCTCCAACAACCAGGTCAGATGTGAGTTACACAAGCATATGTTGTTGCTCCACATTGAAGACATGTACTTCCACCTATCATTATAACATTGCATACAACCAAAACGAGTCCGATTTAAGATTTCCAAAATTACCTTTAAATCAGATTTCTCCTTAAAAGGTGACATATCATACAAAATCTACTTTTTTAGCCTTTAAATACATTTTGCTGTGTACTTTGAGTGTGTAGGAGGGCAGAAAAGTTGAATTTAGTCTCTCCGGGTGCTGCCCAGATATCTTTATATTCCGTTTGGGTCGTATTTGTCAGTCCGTTCAGTTTTCTCCATCATCTGTTATGTTTTTCCAACTGTTATGTGACAGTATTTGCTGCAGAACAGTTAAATACGGCCATAGACCTCCAGCTGATCCATTTCACGTGTTTTGAATAGTATTATTACATAAACATTGTTTTTGCAGTTTTTGTGCCGCTAGATAATTGTTATCAAACTACAAAACTGGCCGAATGGGTTAAAGTGCAGCGCTCTTTGGCCTTTGAGGGGGACGGGGTGTGAAGTGTCTCAGTGGCATTTAAATAGACGGCACCAAAACGAGTTGGGCTCAATCGCACCGCAGAACAGGGATAAAAGTGGAGCCTGTAGAGCTACAACAGGAAGTTCAGAACTGCAGTTCCACTTTATATAGACCTCAACTGAATGATTTAAGGGTGAAAAGGAAGGATTTAAAAGCATGACATTCCCCTTTAATTCTCAGGAGAAAAAAAACAACGCCCTCAGGCTATGATTCCTGTGCAGGAAGATACTCAGAAAGACATGACCAATCCTGTCCTGCTTACATACTTGTGCTCAACATCTTGTCACAGCTCTGGGCAAGGCTCAACAAGAGCCTCCAAAGATCTGATTAACCAAAGTGGCCTGCCTTAAGATGTTCTGGACTAACTGGGTCATCAACCACAGCTTACAGAGCCCATAATGTAGTCTGACCACACTTGAGTCCAGTTTAGGTTAATTTTAAAGGCATTTTAAGTCAAAAGTATTATTATCCAATGCTCCATTCTCTCTGCAAAGTCCTCTCAAAAACTGTGTTTTATCCGCTTTTGCTGGCTTTCGCCTTCCCTTTGTTCCAGCTAAACAAAGTTTGATTTACCAAAAGACTGGTAGAATAATTCAAATCATGTTTTCAACTGCCTACTCATCAACAATCCGATTTCAAACATGAGTACATGCTTCTTCTGGCCCAAGCAAGGTTCGTTTTCCAGCAAAAACTGGAAATAATTTATACAAATTTCTGAATTCAGACTATGTCTACTTTGAAAAAGTCATGCTTGTTTTGAGGCATAATGTTCTTTAAAATGTGATCTCAACTTCAGATACCATCTGAGAGACAACATCACCTGCTTTTCCCTTCACAGACAAGATAAAGGTCTCACCAGTTACAAATATCTCCACACCAAAAACCACCACAGAGAAATCATAAGCTGTGAGTCACTTACCAGCCCATCAGCACCCACTCCCAGACATGCAAAAAGTCATATTGCCTTTATAAAATAAAACAAAAACACTTCTCCAACATTTATTTCATGAATAAAGCTAAACGTTGTCGTTTTTAGACCATTGAGTAGTTAAGATTATATACATAAAATGGCTTTAAAATGATACCCAGAATGAACAAAGCAATATAAACCGCTAACGGGGCATTCAGATTCAACAAGAATGATTTGGAAATTAATAAATAAAGCTGAGAAATAATCAATTACAGTTTATTTTCGCCTCTCCTTTCATACTGTCCTGTTCGGTCGAACAAAGCGGCTACTTTTGGCCTACTTTTCCTACTAAACTCAAATTCAGATTAATTTCCAGCTTTTCCTCAGCTTTAAATATGATTTGCCGTTTAAAGCCCGCTCTCTTTGAGGTGTGTAGAAACTAAAACCAGTGACTTGTTCGACCGCTAACTAGCTAGTCGTTTATCCACACCCAGAAGTTTGCGCCTGAAGACAAACATTCTTTGCTTTCTCCTGCTTTTTGTGGCTCACATTGCATGTTTTTTTTAGTCGCTGTAACCGAGTCAAAGCTGGATATATGTAGGTTAAAATAAACGTTACTCACCTTCATCTGTCGGTTTAGAGCAACATTAGGTCCAGAAAGGCTCCCTTTTTTAACGGACACTGGGACAAAACTAGCTAAAACTGTTATCTAGGTTCGCTTGGTTTGACCTACTAAACAGCACCGAGCAGGTAAAATATGTTTAAAAATATATATATTTAAACACAGGAGCAACTAACATGTGTTCATCCTTTACTTTAAATTAGGTAAATTCGGGTGGAAATCCTGGTTGGGAGACGTTGCTGCTCCAAGTATAACACTAGTGGGGCTTTTTTTAATGCCTCACCATCAAGCCCCTTAGTCTACTTGTAACCCCGCCCACACAGGAAGAACTGCGGCAAGCAGAGGCCTGAAGAACAAACAAACCATCGGTGCATGAACTCTCGCTCACCTCATGCTCATCTTAACTTTAAATCTATTCATTTTTCTTGCAAATACTCAAGTATTTACTCTGCGTTATACATTAACACAGTGGCTGCCGTGTTTAATGATGTGCTGCTGAAGAAAAGTCCAAATCTAAAAGCTGTATTTAAGGTCAAAACGGTAGTTAGTTGAAAAGTAGAACAAATACTAATAAACAGCAAATAATATGTAGTAACTTTATAATCTACGGACCCCATTTTTTTTCTCAGCAGCCTTAATTCTTCTAAACATAGATTAAACAAGGTGTTGGAAACAATCCTCAGAGGTTCTAGTCCACATTAGTTCATCATGCAGTTCCTGCAGATGTTTCTGCTGCATGTCCATGATGAAAATCTCTTGTTCCACCAAATCCCAATGTAACCCCTAACCCATCAACTATGACATGTGGTAAGATCTGCTGCTGTAGTCCATCTGCTTCAACGTTTGACATATTGTGATTTCAGAGATAGTATTTTACATAACTCAGTTGTATTTGTGCAATCAACAAGGCATTTTTCTCCACACAACCACCACCTAGTTGATGTCTTCTCTTTTTCTGGACCGTTCTTTACAAACCCGCGACAAAGTTGTGCATGAAGTAGAGCCGCAGTTTCTGAAATACTCTGACCAGCCCGTCTGACACCAACAACCATGCCACGTTTAAAGTCACTTTAAACCCTCTTCTTCCCAATCCGATTTCCTAGTTTGACCTTCAGGGAGTCGTTTTCATCGGATCTAAAGGGCTAAATACATTGAGTTGCTGCCATCTGATTAGCAGGCTTGCTATTAGTGTTGACAACTGAACAGGTGTATCTAATAAAGTGGCCTGTGTTTAGTATGTATCCATGAAGTAGTATAATATTCTTCCAAATCTGACAGATTAAGGAACACTTGGCTTGACTCAGTGTAACTCCTTGAACACGGGTGTGTTTAGTCTCCATAGTAACCAACTGTTATGGTGAATAAATAGCCCAGACTTTTCTAAAGTAAATTAAAGTGTTATGAAATCTGTTTTTAGTATTTGATTCCAAGCTCAGCTTTGACAAAATTAAGCTGTTTTACACAGCTTGAAGTAGCTTAAAATTCAGGTGCTGAACTCAAATTTGTTATGCACCGATGGTCAATCTCTCTTTAACTACAGAAATCTACTTTATTATGGTGCAATGGACTACTTTGTTGACTCCAGTTAGTTACAAAGGCTATTCTGAGACTCATATTAGGGTCTACATTTCTTTTGCTCCAGCACTAGTGCCCTTTATTTTTGTTATTTTTCCTATTTTTGCCTCCGTAAATGGGTCACATGCTCTACCACTACGAAGAATAGATTTTTATCGTGAAATAAAATAATGAAATGAACCTCAAAAACCAGCATCTATGACTAACTGAAACATAATGTCAACATCACACATATGTCCATCACCACATACTTCCTCTGAGACGTATATCTGACAGTCCATCCAGAGGCAACTGTAGGTTTCACACAAATTAGAGTCTCATAAAATCTTCAGTAACCTCCATTTTAAGAAAAATGGCATTTGCTATATCCTAAACCTTTCTGAGAACATCAAACTACCAGCCTCAGGACTTATGCTGTCCTCCAAACCCCCAACAGCTGGGGTTGAGGGCTAGTAGCAGAAACATTTTCTTAATGCACTGGTGTTGATTCACAGACATCCCAAGCCATTCCTAAATAAATATAACAGCTTCTCTTTAGGTACTTAAAACTGCTGATTAATTATAAAGAATTCAAGACCAAGATGGAAAAAACCCTCAAGTTTTTAGGAGGCTGTGTTGCAACGCAGTAGATCGTTGCAAATTTAAGAGTGACTAAGACATGAAAGCAGCAGAGTGGCAACGTCGAGGCCGGAAACCTCAACCAAACTGAAGCCACGAGACTTAAATACACACCAGACTAAGAACAGGTAGATGAGAGTAACATTATTTCATGTACATTACTTTGAGTCAGCCATCTTTATATTTTCCTTTAGACTTTCTTGTAATCTTGTGAGGTGAAAAAGCGGTCAAAGTCCTGATGATCAAGACAACTTTAATAATAACAAGAAAACTTTGGCTACTCTAAAGCAAAATATGAAGAAATTAGCATGGTTCAAAACGTTTACAGCTTTCATATGAGAATGTTTTTGACACGTGTTTAGTATCTAATCATATATCAGATGTTTTAAGGATAACCTCTTACTTTTTTTTCTGATATTAACAAAACATCTTAAAGGGGAACACTGTCACCTTGTGGCCAAAGAGTAACATGGCAAACGTCAACCCTGGAGTTTCTGTTGAAATGTCTATTCTCCTATAAGACCTTTTAGGAAAGGGGTGGAGAGGAGAAACTGAAGTGAAGACTGACAGAATTCACAAATTTATATAGAGAAACATGAATAATATCTGGTTTATACTGAACTGAATCTGATCGGCATGAATTTGGATTTTAATTGTATATATAAAACATCCTAAATGTGCCTTCAGGATTTTATGTAAGCCTGAATAAATTAATAAAAAATTTGCTTGCTGTGTATACACAAAGGTATTTGGCTAGAGTCAATGTTAGAATTACGTCTGAATCTCAAACATTACAAAACCTCAAACAAACTGGACATTAAATGTCAAAATTATTGACTATTTTAGGCCAGATGTACAACTACAAAAACAAGTATTTTACTATGATGTGCCGTGTTTATGGTGGACTAAGTGATTTATGTGGTAACAGTGTTATTTTTCCATTTACAGCAAAACAGATGTACTTCATAATTATGCAATTAGTAATAATTAACCAACCCTGGCAGGATACATGGAAATGTAAGGATAAATATGAGGTGATGTAGAGCATAATTCTGGTGTTTCTGACTAAAAATATGTTATTAGACACCATCTGTCTTCATAAAACTGGATGTGATTTTACCTCTCATGCTTTATTATTTATTATTTCTAGCCACTCACCAAAGTATGGACTGCACCTATAAATACAGTCTTGGTGAAAAAAAGTGCACCCCTTTTAAGTCCCACTTGTAGAAATGTTTCAGAAACAGGCACCAGGTGTACAAGTGGCTCATTTTCTCATGCTAACAGTATAATAAATAATGCTAACACTGGATGTTAATTTCTCACAAACATTAGTATTGTTTGCCAATACTAGAGTACAGGACAATGTAGTCTACAACCCCTGTCTGCTTCTTGTACCGTCCCTAATTAATAGTGCTGTCTTTATTTGATGTAAAAAATACAACTGACATTTCAAACAACAAAATGGGCAACTCAATGTGTATAGCATGCTAACAGTAGGTGCTAGCATGCTAAAGGTAAGAGTATAGGTACAGAATATAGTGTAGGCAACAATGTCTGTTAACTACTTTGGGTACACCAAGGGACAAAATTCTAAAGCAATATTTGATAAACATGACACTTTGAACACAAGAAAATATATAAAATACTAACTATGTACATAAGCCATACCTCGCTAATGTTATAATAGTATGGTGTGGTGTACAATAATTTTACTTTGTCAAGACTCAAGGTTACTTACCTTAGCTATTTTTACATATAAACAAACACGAAAAAGGCAAAGAAATATAAGGCAAAAAATGTTTACATCTTAAACGGGATAATATCGTCACACCTGTACCTTTGTTTTCCAAAGATTGGGAGCATGATCTACAGAAACTGACTCTGATTACATATATCAGCATATTTATCTGCCTCATCAACTCTGCTGCTACCAGACAAGAACATAAAACATAAAATCTAATAAAATTCTGTATTTGTCAACATCTATGCTTTTAAATTACAGAACACAAAAGTTGTTTTTGATTATTTGTAAGTGTTTTTTGTTTTCTCTTGCAGGATGAGAATGTGATCAGGGATGTAAATAAATCATGAACTAATAAATTGTCACCCATCATAAAAAGACTTAAATACATAATTAGTTATTTCTCAAACCTAAAATCCTACCTGATTTTCTCTCAGCAGTACTGTTGATCCTTTTAAGAAGCTATTGTTTCTTCTTAGATGGTCCAGGTTATAACCGAAGCACAGGTGGGGTAAGGATTTTCATTCTCTGAGGACTTTAGTTTACAAGTAAAGAGAACGCACCTGTGGGGGCTTTTGTGGTCACTTTAAATTTAGATTCTTCAACCACATTGACTTTGATTCCTCATCTGCTGGTAACCAAAGGAAAATAATCCACTGACTGTAGGAATCATCTTTAACACACTAACTAAAGCCTCCAATCAAGCTCTGTTTAATTAGAGGTGAAGCAGCAAACAGGACAAGTCGACTTCTCTGAGCGTCAAAAGGTCATATACGTAGGTGTGTGATTTACTTTCCAGAGAAAAACCTAAGTTTGCTAAACTGCAAACCAGGTACATATTTAAAAATATAGGTCACTAAACACCAAAACACCAGACCATCACACCTGCTGTTATCCTTGAAAGCATTTTGGAAGCTCACCAGAAGTTGCTGACATTATCAATCCTCCAGCAGTACCGCCAGGAAACAGGTGGATACAAAGTGGGAAAATTCAAAAGCTATGTTTATAGGATTAAAACTTCAACATTTTAATTTTGCACACTAAAAACATATAGCATACTAACTGTAACTTCTAGCATTAACGTGCTAGCGTCATATTAGTATGATATAGGATGCAAACACTGTCCACTACTTTGTACAATGTTTTTTAGAACACCCTTTAGTGGATAAAAAATGGTAACAACAAAGCATCTAACTCATTATACACAGCATGCTAACAATAACTGCTAACGAGGGTTAAAGCAAGGGTGTCCAAAATGCACCCCCGGGCCTATTTGCAGCCCAAAATCTGCTCTTAGTGCCGAGAAGAGACAAGAAAATAATACTCAGCTGACCCCCACAAAAAAAATTTGCAAACTCTATACGCTTCTTTTTATAAGGCAAACCTACAAAAACCTTGTTGGGTTTTGGTTGTACGCTTTACAGAGCTCTTGTCCTCAAAAATGGCTATTTGTTTTACTAAAGAACTGCATGGCAAAACGTTTGGACACCACTAGGTTAAAGCATTGTGTTTGTTTCACAGTTGTGTGATTGAGTAAGAAAACCTTAGGCTCCTACTGTAACAAGTGAGAAATGTCTTGTGCAGTTTTTAGTGGAAGAAATAGTACAATTGCCACTTTGAACAAAAAAAAAAAGGCTAAATTAGCATGCTAACAGTATCTGCTAACAGAGTTAAAATGGTAATGTTAGAATAGTAGAATTACTATTCTAACTTTAAAAAGCAGTACAAGCACTGTCGCCTGCTTTTAATGTATAAAGTCATACAATTAGTGGATCACAGCTGAAAATTCAAACCATTTAGCATGCTAGTGGCAACCGCCAACATTAGCATTAGCATGCTAACATCAGTACAATGTATTGTGTAAACTGTGTCTACCCACTTTTACTGAATTGCAGATGGAAATTTAAACACTACAAAATGGTTAAATGAGAAAATAATTTGTTCAAAAAATTGAGAAAAAATGCCATCTACCACACTATCAACTTTTATGTCTGCTGATATTTAAACATAAAGTGTTGTAAAATAACACCAGCTAAACTATGCTAGTTTAAGCCACCATGATTTTACAGCAAAGTGTTTGGTAGTTAGCAAAGAACAAAGGACAGGTAGCTTCAGAAATCCAAATTTTGTATGAAATCGGAGATGTTCTCTTTAAAGGTGAAAAAACAAAAACACCGGAGCGGCTTTTATTTAAAACATTTATTTGACCCAATTCTTTGGAATGTAATAGTCAGTGATGAGAGTCTGAAACAACAGAGATGGATGAGTCGGGTGCTGAGCAGAAAGTCAAAGTACAAACAATACTTTAAATCACATAAGGCCTCACAGCTTTCTGATTCTTTTTACTTCCTTGTTTTCCTTTGTTTTGTTTTTTCTTTAGACAAGAAAACTACAGAAACAGTACAGAAAGTAAAACATTTTCTCGTCATACAAAGAAAAATGGAAGAAAACAATGGCACGTACATCAGTGACGGTACAAAAAACATAACGTGATATTATACCAAGTAAATAAAATCGTTACTCGTATATAAGCTTTTTCGAGAATGAAAAACATCTCTGTAAATTGTACAATTCAGAATTATACCACGGCTGTCTGAAACCATGTTGAAAAGAAGCAACAATAACATTGCCCTCACTGTCTTTCCTCCTCTCTTTTCATAAATCAACATCATAAACACATAGATATTTCTTTTTTAAATATATCAGTGCAACATTTGTTTTCAGGACGAGTGCTGCAGCATCCTTGTTCTTTAATGGAGTCTGGCTGAAACATCACACACATTCCTATGAAAGAGGCGAAAATACATTACATATTTGTATATTTTTCCCCAGTTCTTTTGGAAAGATAATGGACATATTGTCCTGTTCATGAACACAAACAAACTGTTAAAGGATGGCACAGCTTGCTTCCCAGAGTTTCTATTAAAATGTAAAACAAATCTTCAGGTAATATTCCCAATGTTCCACAGAAAACACAGTTTTCAGGTATGTTGATTGGTTTAGAATGATGATTTGAATATACCCCAAATTAAAAACAAAAACCAAACTTCAAACAGAACCAAACAGAAGCAAAGCTATTTGCTTAGCCAAGAGAAAACTAACATGAAATCAAGACTGTTTTTTCAACTTCATATAAAATAATTTTCATACCTGTTCTTTGGAGGAAGAAACAGCTTTTCTCACTAGAAAGTTTAGTATAAACAGACAAGTCACAAAAAGTGGTTCATCCTGCTGGATGGCATATTAAATCTTTCAACAAAGGCTCATTTCTAATGCCAAAGGTGAGGAAAGATTATCCCTATAATAAAAAAGAAACCAAATACCCCAAAACTTTTCCAACATCTTCCATTTGTCTAAGATTAGGTCACAGAGGTAAGACAAATCCAGACATCCTTCCAAATGAATTTCCATAACTCCTTCTAGGAGATCCAAATGCGTTCCCAGCCTTGAAGGCATTTAAGGTTCCTCCAGTGAGTTCTGGTTTTGGCATGGGGTCTCCTGCCAATAGAATGCTGCCAGTAAACCAACAAATATCACCATGAATCCTAATCAGATGCTCTACTCCAAGCTGCTTACCCTACCTCAAACAATAAATGCAGCGAAGTTACAAATGAAGCTAATTTCAGCTGCTTGTACCTGGATACTTGTTCTTTTGGTCACGATCCATATCATTCGTAACAACGGTAAGTGTTGGGATATAAATTAGTAAATCAAGGGGTTTACCTTTTAGCTCAGATCTTTCTTGACCTTGACAGTCTGTCTATCCATCTTCAACTCTTCTACCATCATCAAGACACTTGAACCTCTCTTCTTAAGGCAGAGACTGCCCCCCCAACAAGGTAACAGTCCACCATTTTCTCTATTGAGAACCAAAGCCTCAGACTCTATAGATTAGATTCACCTCAATGTAAAGTAAAGGTCATGGCTTAATGGGGCCAGCAGCCCCATATCATCTGCAAAAAAACCCAAAGGTGGGACCCAGAAGTTTCGAAACCACCTCTCAATAATATGCCTTCTGATCCGGTGCATGAACACCACAAACGGGATCAATGACAAGAGGCAGCCGTAATGGATTCAAACCGGGTTAACCTTGTGCCCAATACGGACACAGCTATTAAAAAAGAAAACCTGGCATTCTGTATTCCAACAAGAGGCCTCAGGGGACAGATGTAAGTGCTCTTCAGATCCAAGTAATGCAAATGGACTGGACAGCCCTACATCCATGACCCCTATCTTTGCAAGGGTAAAGATCTGATCCACTGTTCCATGGCTCACGAGTCCAAGGTTTGAAAGTCAATTAGAATCCACTCTCCTTTTGCAAAAGAAAAAACAATTTCCTGGAAAACAATGGGTACTAGATACAAATCAGAATTTTAAGCCAATCAAGTTTTTTTTACCTTTTTGAAAAGAATGCAAACTTCAGTGTCTTTATTCATTTCCTACAATTAGGTTTTAAGGCTTTTCTAGTTCAAAGTAGATGAAAAATATCAACAGAGTTCCTACAGTTAGTTTGCATTGAGGCCACCATGTTGTTGAGCCGGTTTAATAGTCACTTCGTGTGCCCTGCCAGATCCAAGTGTAATCAATGAAACTCCTTTGACTTTCTGTCCTTGTATCTGCTGAGGTTTTCTGTTTTTACCCTGTAAATACATTAATTCCCTTTTTTGAGTGTTTTCTTCTCTGAAACTCCAGGAATGACTAATATCCTTCGGCTTCTGGTGAATAAGGAGGGGTGTGATTCCGAAACATAAAGGATACTGCAGCACTGGTCTTCCTCTAGAGAAAACGGCGCTCAAATATATATTAAAACTTTATGTACAATACGTTGGATGTTTCACGTGCCATGAATACGAGGCATTCAGGGCCCCTACACATTTACCATATTGGGAGTTTTCATAGTTTTCTTCAGTTCTACATATATAAACCTGGAACTCAACAGCTGAGTGAATGTCAGTGTAACCAGATGCTGTTTTATGGTAAAATTACAGCAATAAATAGATGCTGCTTTACGGTCACAGTCTGAAAACCTTTCCCTTAGTCCATGTAGGAATCCTGGAAAGAATGACAGCTGATGGGAAAACAACCAGCAGAAAACAAGGCAACAGAAAAACAGGAAAAAAAGGCACTGTCGGAGCAGGTCAGTGGTCCTGCGCAAGATCACACACTCTGAAACTCACACTCGCTTCATGTATTCAGACACACCTCGGATGCAGATGTATATGAGTGTAAGATGTCCACACACTGTCATACGTCCGCTGGGACACGTGTTAAGCTAACTTTGCCCATTCTGCAAAACATTCTAATGAAAAGACAACATAAACAACAAACAGAAACATCAAATCTTTCTGTAAAAGTTCACAAACGATATTTTCCTCTGAATTGGTCTCAACACCAGCATGTGATTACATAAAATCAACAAAGCACGTCGAGAAACAAATAGTTTTTTTTCTTTTTTTGCTGTACAGGTTTTCTATACACAGCGCCTCCTACAGGTGAGTCCCTTCCATCAACGCTCCTGAGAAATAAAAATGAAATTGGCTCACTCTCAGCCAACCCTGCAGTCCCATTGGTGGCGTCAGCCCTGTGACTGGCTGCTTGTAACATGTCCACTCGCGCGGAGCCGTTGTGGCTCCGCAACTTTGTCTCCAAGCTCACGCCTCCGAGTAGTTGTTTGTCTGTCCGTTAATCTTATCCTTCTTTAGTTTGACACCATCCACCAGCTCAAAGTTATAATTTTCCAGGGCAGATAAGTTCCTGTCGGTCATGCTGCCCTGCGAGCAGGCACAGTACAACACAACGCCGCAGATGGCGCCCAGGAAGACGCCCAGAGCTGACATGGCGATGATGGTGATGAGGATGGGGTCTATGGTCTTCAGCATGTTGCCTGGCCTGCCGAGTTCACCTGTTTCCTGAGAGAGGGAGTCAATGGCTGCAAGAGACAGGAGGACGTTCAAATTAGATGGTTGTAAAGAACAGCAAGCCTTTTTCGCAAACTAAATGCTTATTAGGAATCTGGTAGCACTAATTCAGATTGGACCCACTTTCTAGTTGGTGCCAAAAATGGCTCGGATGACAGAATCATTGGTTGGTTGTATGGATGGATAGATTGGAAAAAAATTCTGGATGAATGAATGGAAATAGTGGAATGGAAGCTAGATGGTTGGAAAGATAGATTAATAGTTGGGTAGAATTAAGAATGAAATGTTGGATGGAAGAATAACTGGTTGGATAGATGGATGGATGATGGATGGACAGACAGATGGATGGATGGATGGATGGATGGATAGATGGATGGATGGATAGATGATGGACAGACAGACAGATGAACGGATGGATGAATGGATGATGGATAGACGAACAGATGGATGGATGGATTATGGACGGACAGACGAACGGATGGATGGATGATGGATGGACGATGAACGGATGGGTGATGGATGGATGGATGATGGATGGACAGACGGATGGATGGATGATGCATGGACAGACGAACGGATGGATGGATGGATGGATGGATGTATGGAAGATGGACAGACAGACGAACGGATGGATGGATGGAAGATGGACAGACAGACGGATGCATGGATGATGGACGGACAGACGAACGGATGGATGGAATCATGGATGAATGGATGATGGACGGACAGACGGATGGATGGATAGATGATGGACGGACAGACGGATGCATGGATGATGGACGGACAGACGGATGGATGGATGGACGGATGGATGGATGATGGACGGACAGACGGATGGATGGATGAATGGATGGATGGATGGATGATGGATGGACAGACGAATGGATGGATGGATGGATGAATGGATGGATGGATGGATGATGGATGGACAGACGAATGGATGGATGGATGGATGGATGGATGGATGAATGGATGGATGATCGACGGACAGACGGATGGATAGATGGATGGATGGATGAATGGATGGATGGATGATGGATGGACAGACGGATGGATGGATGGATGATGGATGGACAGACGAATGGATGGATGGATGGATGAATGGATGGATGGATGGATGATGGATGGACAGACGAATGGATGGATGGATGGATGGATGGATGAATGGATGGATGATCGACGGACAGACGGATGGATTGATGGATGGATGGATGAATGGATGGATGGATGATGGACGGACAGACGGACGGACGGACAGATGGATGGATGATGGACGGACGGATGGATGGATGGATGGATGGAAATAGTCCTGTAAATTGTACCATAAGATTCAAATACTAAGTAGTTCCTTGATTGTTGGTTATTTTAGTTTAAGAGTCTTTTTATGCCTGAAAAATTTATATTAGGGGTGTATTAAATACCTGCATTAACATCGTTATCAGTCCATGTTAGTCATTTTTTAATTAAAACTGGGCCGATATTAATAACAGATGTTTATTTTCTTCTTGTTTGTGTAAGTGTTTCAGGAGGGGAGGGGGGTTGGCCTTGAAGTACTTGTTTGGTCATTTGACAATGATGCAGAGAAGCAATGTCAGCTGTATGGTTGTTTCTTTCACGGTGTTGAAAGAGTAGGAATATATATATATATTATATAATACCAGTAAAGATCAGTGATTAGGCATAACAGCAATATTAATATCGGATATTGATTTTTGTAGTGGTGCATCCGTAATTTATAGGTCAAACTAAAATGACTTAAACAAAAACCTCCCTCTAAAAATAGTCAGATACTACACCGTACATTAAAAACATCAAATGTTTGAAGGAAAATCTTAAAACATCTGCAGAATACCTGGAGAACTATTGACCAGGAACACTAAAGAAAATCTGGTTGATCTGAAGAAATAAAGATAGAATGTACATTGCATGTGAAGTATGTTAAATAAGTAGCAAAGCTCAAGTCATAGTGATGAAAACTTAACTTATGAAGCTCTAAAATATAAAGCATAAGTGGGATTTTTAGTTTTGCATCAGTATGTTTTTTCAACATACAATCACTGGGTCTTTTTTCTGGAAATTCCCATAAGTTCCACCTGACAAATTTTAACAAGACATAATATAGGTGCATATTTGCTGAGTCTTTGCAAACACGTTCTTGGTAAAAAAGAATAAATTTTACTATTAAAAAACTGTCAACATAAACATTATCTGGATGTAAAATGCACATTACTTACGTAGCATCAAGATCTTAGTGGGTGGAGATGTTGGGGCTTCTGGATCTGGAGACAAAAAGAGGAATTAAGCACCATGATAAGAGCAAGTTAGTTCACTTCCTGCATGTTTGTTTCAGTAGATAAAAACCTATTTTAATGTTGCTGACTTAAACTATAACACACACCCTTGCAGTCCTGAATGTTGAGTCTGTCCATGATTTGGATGTCGTCCACTGCTATGTGGCCTGGGGTGCGTCTGTCTGCGACTCCCTCCACCACCACCTGCAAACAGCAGCAAACACGATCAACTAATGAAGAAGCTTTTCAAACAGGGTTTTTAAACAGGCAGCTTGCTATTTATAGCATGATTGATGTGGATGTTTTAGATCCTCATTTAAGCTGTTATTTGTCCCTTTTTCAGCTTTTCCTAAACTGTCAATCAGCAAATAAAAATACAACTTACCCTGAAAAATCTTTATTTTAGACCTTGATCAAGATTTTTTAATAGGCTGAGAGAACAAACATTTAATTTGCAGGTAACATCATTTTACTGTTTACTTAGTTCAGCTGCTCCAAAATGCTACAAATTCATTCAATTAATCAGAAATAAAGTAATTCAACATTTTTTATATAATCTTTTCAGTACTTCAAGATCTATAGAAGTTTTGCTTGTGCTCAATGCAGCAGGAAGGAAAACTTGACAGATAAGTGGTATTTTTATTTAGTTATTTTAACTTTTCTTGTTGTCTTGAAGGATTCAGTTACACCTTAAAAGTGTGAACATCTAAACAAAGTGCATAAGTAAGTTCACTTACAAGGTCCTTCCACTAAACCAGTGGTCAGCAACATTTACAACCCTGGGAGCAATTTTTGACCTCTGTCCACCTAAATTAAATTTGTTTAGAGGCACAAAAGCTACATGAAAGAAATTTGGCTTATTTGTAAAATATCTACTTTGGAAAAAAGTACTTTTTCTTTGCTTTCAACACAATTTCTCAAAATCTTAATGCAAACCATGAACTTGTTATTTAAATGACTCCCACAGCAGACTTAAATTTTATTCTCAGTGTAAATCTTCTTTAGCTGATCCAGATGCTCCTTACCTGATATGGGAGCCTGGTTCGTGGAAGTACAACGCGGCCTTCCCTCCATCTGCTGCCCTGATGGCTGATCATTGTCCACAGGTTCTGGCCCTCGCCGGCTTCATGCCTGTAGCTGATGTGGAGCGCCCCTGTGTGGTCGCCGGCCATGTGGTACCAGAAGGACATGCACAGGCTGGTGTCTGGCGTGGTGATGGGTAAACTGGCCAGCCGGGCCACCTTCTCCTCCTCGCTCTTGTCATCTCCAGTTTTACTTGGTGTGATTGTGTCTGTCAGCTGAATGAGGATGAAGTTCCCGGGACTGCCTGCAGGGGGAAACAAAAGACAAGACGTGACAGACTGAGATGAGCTCCTGAAAGGCTTCATGAATGAAACATGCAAGTTTTGCTTGTAATTTTTAAGTGAAAAGAAGCGCTTTACAAATGCCTCCAAAACTCTCAAGGGTGCTCTGGTCAAAGAGTCTTTTCACGTCCTGAATATCTGCCTCAGACACCCAAAGGACATCAAGGACTTCACAAGGTTTTTCAGTGAAAACAAAGGATTGAGTATCAGGAGTAAGTCAGCCCTGCCATCACAAAGAGCTCATTTTTTACTTGTGATCTGGTTAAGTCAAGGAATCAAGGAGAAATCATTCATTTTGGAGCTGCTGTCGCCTCCACGCAAACATCCATCAAACTCATCAGACTTGAATGACGAAGAAGGCCAGCGAGGTGAGGCGTGCTGATAGATTTCTTTGTCGAGTCTTTTTTTTAAAAAGTCAAGCACTTCAAGGTTGTTCCGTTGTTTATAAAATGTTTTAAAGCTCCTAACTTCTGAAGGTTTTTTTTATGTTCTTAACTTAACATCCTGCTAATTATTAGGAGTTATAAATCTCTGGACATCTTTACAGAACTGCTAAAACAGAATGTTTACATCCTCCTCAGAGCAACATGAAAGAAGATTTCATAAGCAAATGTATATGACTCTACAGGAGAGTATGATCAGATTCAGGAATCATTTGCCTAAATATGTAATATCTAATAAAGCTCTGGTCAGGAGTTCATAAGCCCTTACATGGAAATTATTGTAAATAATTTTAGTCTCTAAACCGCTCTGTGTCCAAGGTGGAAGGACATTCCAACATAACTTCACTTGACTTTAACAAGGACTGATTTTTTCCACGCCAAACCGGCTCAACTATTCACACACTCACAGCCATACCAGAAGGTAACCTTTAAGTTCTAGAAAAGTAACCTGTTAGTTACAGCTAAGTACTCTGTAGTTTAACTTTTATCACAGTAAAACTTGTGTTCCAGAAAGTGACCTGTAGATTCTGGAAGGTAACCTGTAAGTTCCAGAAACCTGCCAGGCAAGTTTTAAGAAAACACACTATGTTCTGTGTGAACGTTTTGTGAAAGTGCCTGCTTGGCCCTGAAAAATAACCTGTATGTTTTAGAAAACAGAATGTTTAAGAAAAGTACAAAATTAGGCTCAACAACAGCTCAATTTTTCTCGTCGGACCATAAAACCTTTCTCCAGGAGGCATTTTGCTTGTCCGTGTGGGAAGCTCCAGATTTCAGTCCAGATGGAATGATACAATTTTAGAGCAGGGGTTCTTCTTTGGTCAGCGGCCTCTTAGATCACGGTGATGTAAAACTCTCCTGGGATATTTCTGAAAATCACGACCTTCTTTCAAATAGTGACACATCTGAGTAACTTGTACTTGCTTACAGTTGTTTAAAGGGATGATCCTGAAATCTTTAACTGTTTAGAAATGGCTCCAAAACATTTTCAAAAGTTGTTTAAATCTACAATTCTCCTTCCTACATCCTCACTGAATTCCCTGAACTTTCCCATTGTTCTGAGTATTGGTCAATCCAATGAATTCTGTTTGAAACAAGTGCCTTTACACAGGCACCCAATCAGGATCATATTACCAATGAGAAGTTTGACAGATTTTCCTTTGAATATAATTGTTACCCTGTTAAATAATGATTCCACACTGGGAAAAAATGGTTAAATCAATCATTAAAAGCCTAAAGTTAAAATATTCGTGCCCATAGCGAGTGTAAACATCTGACCAGAGCTGTATTTATAGGTTTTTCTCTCTTCCAGCAGGAACAAGAGAATCAATTTAATGCTTTAGTTCACAAGTTTCCTCTATTATATCAGCCTAAAATATGTAATGCTGTTGTTTTCCTGCTGCGATGGGACTAACGAGTGTTATTTAAAGATTTTTTTAAAATGTTTTGCTCAGCAGAGTCGAGGTTTTTCTCCAAGGCTCCTTCCAGGTGCATGTTTGCCCTACCTGTGTGGTCGAAGGTCGGTCCTCTGTGGACAGCGGGAGCCTCGCTGCTCTGGATGAACCACTCGGCTCCTGAACTGGTGTCCTTGGTCCAACCGCATAATGATGCGAAGTCAAAGTTACAGGCAAACCAAACATAAGCTGGAAGACCGAGACAAAACAAATTTTGTAGAGCAAAACAATGTTAAGGTCAATGTTTGCATCAAGTATTCTTGAAGTTTTGGAAAGATGTCGGATGCATTTTCTGTTACTGCTAAATTTAAGTATTGACCTGAGCGACTAAAATATCATCTTTGATTAAGGAAATAGAACAGTTTTCTTGTGTCCAGATTAATTATGCACTTCACTATCCTTTTGTAGATTATCTAACATTTAAAGTGCACCAATGCTTGGGAAAAAATACCAAGCAAACTTCTTAAAGAACATTTCTAAAAGGAACCTTAGGGAGTTAATTATCCCAAAGATTTTATTAACTAATGAGCTCCCTCAAACAAAACTCCCCCATCTGCTCTTGTAAAACCTTCCAGGAAGCCAAAACAGGGATTAACAGAAGCTTCCTGGAGCCAAACATACAGTGACATTATAAAGTTTAACACTCCAATCTCATGCTGTGTTTACCAACTCATTTTATTCTCTCAGGTAGAGAAGGCCTCAGGTTATTATAGCATCTTTATTAAAAACATGTGTACACAGGGATGTGTATTTAATCTCACTGACGGAAACAAATGGGACCCAGAAGGAACGATCTAACTAGCGAAGGGTATTGATAGAAGCCACCATGTCTAAAGCAGGATCAAAACCTCCGACTTTATCAAGTAAAGTTATGCTGCTTTATGTGTATACGAGAAAGCCTGTGTGTCTGCTAAGCTTCATTTATTGTTTTGGATTTGGAAACTGCATGTAAATTGGTTGTATAGTTTATGCCATTCACCCTGTCCTGGACCCGCCAGCTCTCTGCCAAGCTAGGAATTCATATGTCCTTCTCTGGTTTGCAGGTGTACTGAATTACATCCAAATCGGATACATTTTGGTTGCTTAAAATATGAAATCAATACTATAAATTATTTTTCTATATTACAAACTGTACAACTTTTTCTATACTAGGGGGCACAGTCTTCAGATCTGATGAGAGGGACCTGAGGTTAAAATGGTAGCTACACATAATATACACCTTACTGTGCTGGAACTAACAGAATAAGTCACAGCAGGTACCCTGCAGGTCCTGGGAAAAGTATCCTGTAAGTTCTGGAAAGTAATCATTAAATTCCAGGAAAGTAACCTACAGGTCAGGTTACCGAATAAGTTCTGGAAAGTAACCTGCTTGTTTTAGTAAACTAGCCTGTACATTCCAGAAAGTAACTTATATGTTATGAAATGTAACCTGTAATTGTTTCCCTCAAACAAATTAATCTATAGCTCCCAGTATAGCATCCTTAAGGGTAATCTGTATATTTTGGAAAATAACCTGTAGGTTCCAGCAAAGTACCTTGAAAGTAAACCCAAAGGGTTTACGAAAATGATCCTATAAGTTCAAGAAAATATCCTGAAATTTTCTTGAAAGTAAGGAGTAAGTTCTGGGAAAGTGCCCTGTAGGTCCTGGGAAAACACACTGTTGTTTTTGAAGTTTTTGAAAGTAACCTGTAGGTTCTAGAATGTAAACTATAAGTACCACAAAGTATTCTGTAAGCTCCAGGAAAGTACCCCTTAAGTTCTGGAAGGAAATTCTGTATGTTTCAAGATCAGATAACTAAACTGTCTGTTTCACAATAGACAGGCTTGTCAGGGTAGTAACCTTTAAGTTCTGTACCAGTACCAGTAAATACTGGAAATAAACCAGGAAGTTGCGAAAAGTGAACTATGTGAGCTATGTGAAAGGAGAGGCTGTGTAAAGTTTGGCTACCAGAGAAACAAAGCCTTTCAACACCACTCTTAAGAAGATTCCTCAAATAAAAAGTTGTGCAAAGTGACAGCCACAGCTTCAGTACCTACATGTGTTTGGCATCAGACCTTTAGGACAAAGAAGCGGTACGAGATAAATCTCTTTCTGGTCCTCTGCTGGCAGCAGAGTGGCGGCAGCAGTTTAACCGCAGCATTCAGATGGATTCAGAAGTCTCTGTGCAGTGGCCATGCTTTTTTTTTTTTACAGGCTAATAGGATGCAGAGATGAATGTGGAGCTGCACTGGCAGACCCCAAACTGCCTTCATGTGATGCTTCAGCTCAGCTAATTGAGACCCAGGAGGCTTTTTTTCTTTCTCTCCAGGAGATCCTCCCTTCGTTCTTCTGTTTTACCACGACTCCCCCTTTTTCTTCCTGTTTATTCCTCCAGCCTGGCTTCTAAATCTCCTCAAGATTTCTCCTTTTTCTACTCCTCTCTTTCTGTTTAGGCCAGATAGTTGAACGCTGGTGTATTCATGGGAAACAAGAACCATGTCAAGGTCCTGCAATGTTCATGCCATATGAGTTGATAAAACAAAGCCCTTCTTGGGGTTTAAATGCATATCTGCATTTTATTTACATTTCCGCCCCACTTGCCTCCCAGCTTTTCTTTAGTTTCCTTTAGCGTTTTTAGGAAGATGGATTTCTTGTTTTGTTTGGTTGTTTTAAATTATTTGGACAGTTAACGCATGGAGCATTATTCTTAGGTTTGATCACCTGTAAGGAAAAATGAATCTAAAATATGTTTACTGATGGAATTCATTTGGCAAACCTTTCAAGGACATTCATATTAAGCAGATTTCTTTATTTATCCCAATGAATTATTCATCTG
Source organism: Girardinichthys multiradiatus (assembly GCF_021462225.1). NCBI lineage: Eukaryota > Metazoa > Chordata > Actinopteri > Cyprinodontiformes > Goodeidae > Girardinichthys > Girardinichthys multiradiatus. Next base: position 39,838,753 of record NC_061799.1, read on the forward strand.
GATGTAGTTTTTTTTTTTTTACTGTTGATACTGTTGTGGTTTCTTTTTACCTTGTAAAAAACAATTAAGGTATTTTTTATGGCCTTCATTCAAATTGTTGTAACTGGACCTCAGAAGTGACAGATTTTATAGAACAGACTTTGTAAACATGGGGGAAGGTTACGGAGAGTATCCTCACCTGGAATGTCAACATTAGGGTTGGCGGTCATGAAGCCTCCTGTTACAGACAGATGGGACAGTCTGGGTTAGGTCAAAGGTCAGGGAGGCCTGTCACACCAGCACAGATGTCAACACAAACACATCACTATCCTTTAAAAAGAAACACCTATCGTTCCCAGTAAAAGCCTCCAATGCTTAGAAGTCACAATAATCTGGTAGATAAAGGTTGGTATTTGAAAAGGAAATGGTGCCATAACGTTTAAGACACATTTTTAACACAGGTTTAAACAAAAAAATTCATAATTTAGTCCAAAATACAACATGTTTTTCGCTAAAATATGTTTTCTGCTTGTTTTACTGCTCAGAAAGAAATAAGCTTGTTTTTAAAATAGCAGTGCAAACAGGAAACATATTAAGTCCAACTAATGTGGAGCTACAAGTTGATTTTACTGTTCAGAGCCAGAAATGAAAATCCGAAAATGTCAGAAGGAGCAGCTCTAAGGGGGGAAGTTTTGTCATCTCACCAAGATGTTGATCGTAGTCATTGGTAGCCTCGGTTTCATCACCACAGTCCTGCTGCCCATCCTCGCACTCTGAACTGGGCGTTGTGTTGGGAACTGTGGTCGGCCCTGCAGTGGTCGCACCAAACGTGGTCATGGAGAGTGTGGAGGAAGGCGGAGTGGTGGGAGGCCCTGTTGTAGTTACCTCTAGAAAGCCAAATTTAAAAAACGATCAAAACTTACAGGGGTTGGACAATGAAACTGAAACACCTGGTTTTAGACCACAATAATTTATTAGTATGGTGTAGGGCCTCCTTTTGTGGCCAATACAGCATCAATTCGTCTTGGGAATGACATATACAAGTCCTGCACAGTGGTCAGAGGGATTTTAAGCCATTCTTCTTGCAGGATAGTGGCCAGGTCACTACGTGATACTGGTGGAGGAAAACGTTTCCTGACTCGCTCCTCCAAAACACCCCAAAGTGGCTCAATAATATTTAGATCTGGTGACTGTGCAGGCCATGGGAGATGTTCAACTTCACTTTCATGTTCATCAAACCAATCTTTCACCAGTCTTGCTGTGTGTATTGGTGCATTGTCATCCTGATACACGACACCGCCTTCAGGATACAATGTTTGAACCATTGGATGCACATGGTCCTCAAGACTGGTTCGGTAGTGCTTGGCAGTGACGCGCCCATCTAGCACAAGTATTGGGCCAAGGGAATGCCATGATATGGCAGCCCAAACCATCACTGATCCACCCCCATGCTTCACTCTGGGCATGCAACAGTCTGGGTGGTACGCTTCTTTGGGGCTTCTCCACACAGTAACTCTCCTGGATGTGGGGAAAACAGTAAAGGTGGACTCATCAGAGAACAATACATATTTCACATGGTCCACAGCCCAAGATTTGCGCTCCTTGCATCATTGAAACCAACGTTTGGCATTGGCATGAGTGACCAAAGGTTTGGCTATAGCAGCCCGGCCGTGTATATTGACCCTGTGGAGCCCCCGACGGACAGTTCTGGTGAAAACAGGAGAGTTGAGGTGCACATTTAATTCTGTCGTGATTTGGGCAACCATGGTTTTATGTTTTTTGGATACAATCCGGGTTAGCATCCAAACATCCCTTTCAGACAGCTTCCTCTTGCGTCCACAGTTAATCCTGTTGGATGTTGTTCGTCCTTCTTGGTGGTATGCTGACATTACCCTGGATACCGTGGCTCTTGATACATTATAAAGACTTGCTGTCTTGGTCACAGATGCGCCAGCAAGACGTGCACCAACAATTTGTCCTCTTTTGAACTCTGGTATGTCACCTATAATGTTGTGTGCATTTCAATATTTTGAGCAAAACTGTGCTCTTACCCTGCTAATTGAACCTTCACACTCTGCTCTTACTGGTGCAATGTGCAATCAATGAAGACTGGCTACCAGACTGGTCCAATTTAGCCATGAAACCTCCCATACTAAAATGACAGGTGTTTCAGTTTCATTGTCCAACCCCTGTATATGTAAGACTAGAAGGTGGATACGTTTTTACCTTTAGGGAGGAACAGAGAGACAAATATTAGATATTGAAAACCCTCTAGAAGTTGGACATTCTTTGACGGTTGTTTTTGGAGTTGAAGTCACAGAAAATCAATCTTCTTAAATTTGCACCCTGTAAGATCTAAAAGGTAAACTATTTAAACTGTGAGAAAGTACCCTGTAGGTTCCAACAATTACCGGACATCAATTCCAGAAGTTACACTGTAGGATCAGGTAAAGCACCCTGTAAATTCAGTAGAATAACCTGCAAGTTTCAGGAAGGCACCCTCTAACTTCCAGAAAGTAAAATTTTACTTCCATAAAACCCTGTAGGTCGTGAGGTTGCAACATGTAACCTACAGAAAATATCCTGTAAGTTCTTGTTTTATATATATATATATATATATATATATATATATATATATATACAGTACAGACCAAACGTTTGGACACACCTTCACATTCAAAGAGTTTTCTTTATTTCATGGTTATGAATATTGTAGCTTCACACTGAAGGCATCAAAACTATGAATTAACACATGTGGAATTATATACTGAACAAAAAAGTGTGAAACAACTGAAAATATGTCTTATATTCTAGGTTCTTCAAAGAAGGCACCTTTTGCTTTGATTACTGCTCCGCACACTCTTGGCATTCTGTTGATGAGCTTCAAGAGGTAGTCACCTGAAATGGTTTTCCAACAGTCTTGAAGGAGTTCCCAGAGATGTTTAGCACTTGTTGGCCCTTTTACCTTCACTCTGCTGTCCAGCTCACCCCAAACCATCTTGATTGGGTTCAGGTCCGGTGACTGTGGAGGCCAGGTCATCTGGCGCAGCACCCCATCACTCTCCTTCTTGGTCAAATAGCCCTTACACAGCCTGGAGGTGTGTTTGGGGTCATTGTCCTGTTGAAAAATACATGATGGTCCAACTAAACGCAAACCGGATGGAATAGCATGCCGCTGCAAGATGCTGTGGTAGCCATGCTGGTTCAGTATGCCTTCAGTTTTGAATAAATCCCCAACAGTGTCACCAGCAAAACACCCCCACACCATCACACCTCCTCCTCCATGCTTCACGGTGGGAACCAGGCATGTAGAGTCCATCCGTTCACCTCTTCTGCGCCGCACAAAGACACGGTGGTTGGAACCAAAGATCTCAAACTTGGACTCATCAGACCAAAGCACAGATTTCCACTGGTCTAATGTCCATTCCTTGTGTTCTTTAGCCCAAACAAGTCTCTTCTGCTTGTTGCCTTTCCTCAGCAGTGGTTTCCTAGCAGCTATTTTACCATGAAGGCCTGATTCCCACAGTCTCCTCTTAACAGTTGTTCTAGAGATGTGTCTGCTGCTAGAACTCTGTGTGGCATTGACCTGTTCTCTAATCTGAGCTGCTGTTAACCTGCGATTTCTGAGGCTGGTGACTCGCATGAACTTATCGTCCGCAGCAAAGGTGACTCTTGGTCTTCCTTTCCTGGGGCGGTCCTCATGTGAGACAGTTTCTTTGTAGCGTTTGAAGGTTTTTGCGACTGCACTTGGGGACACTTTCAAAGATTTCCCAATTGTTCGGACTGACTGACCTTCATTTCTTAAAGTAATGACGGCCACTCGTTTTTCTTGACTTAGCTGCTTTTTTCTTGCCATAATACAAATTCTAAGTCTATTCAGTAGGACTATCAGCTGTGTACTGTATCCACCTCCTGCACAACACAACTGATGGTCCCAACCCCATTTATAAGGCTTGAAATCCCACTTATTAAACCTGACAGGGCACACCTGTGAAGTGAAAACCATTTCAGGTGACTACCTCTTGAAGCTCATCAACAGAATGCCAAGAGTGTGCGGAGCAGTAATCAAAGCAAAAGGTGCCTTCTTTGAAGAACCTAGAATATAAGACATATTTTCAGTTGTTTCACACTTTTTTGTTCAGTATATAATTCCACATGTGTTAATTCATAGTTTTGATGCATTCAGTGTGAAGCTACAATATTCACAGTCATGAAAATAAAGAAAACTTTTTGAATGAGAAGGTGTGTCCAAACTTTTGGTCTGCACTGTATATATATATATATATATGGTTATTGAAAGTAACCATAATGGTTCAGAAACGTGGCAGATCTGAAGTGGCTTCACAGGCCAGTCTCTTCCTTTAGCTCAGGGAACTTTGGTTATTGTTTTGTTATGTTTAATGGTAATAAAACCAAACAAACTTAAACAAAAACAGGTTTCAAATCCCAGATGGTCCACATGTAATTAAACCATGTTTGTGACATTCTGTGTGGGATGGATGGAGCTTTGTTCTCACAGCAGTGAGGATGATTTAGCTTTTACTAATCTGCAGGCATATCACGAAGCTTGTTAGTCTCCTCAAGCTTGCGTGAGCTTGATTTGTTGTTCTTATGTTTATGTGAAAACAGAAACACACAAAGAGTCTCAGTTATGTAAGAAATCCAAATAAAGGGCTTGCTGAGTGTTCTCACATCTTAGATCCACAGATTGTTTGAGCATTATTGACTCTTGAGGTTAAACTTTGATCATGATGTACATTAAAGCAGGAAAGTGGCCCAGTGAGCTTCTAGTTCCCACATTAATGCTGTAATCTGTACGACTAACCAAATGTCCCAGTGTGTCTTCATGTAAAGCATATTTTGGTTGGTCCTCTTTAATGGCTTGTGTCATTTTTCTTCATTTGTCGTTTCCATCCACACTGAACATCTCATTGCTATCACTGCAGCACTTTTCACAACTAGGACCGCTAGGTGTTAATACTTCATATAGCCCACTTTCACCAATATGACCACAACGGTTCTTCATAACATTTTGCAAGATTGCAGCATACAGAGAGAAGGATCTTTGAAAGTTCATCTTGGCAGAGTCTTTCGAGGTAATCCAGAGTCCTTCATCCTCTCTTCTCATCCCACAGGTTTTCTATAAGATTGACTTCTGGGACTGAGATAGTCATGGCAGAAGGTTGATTTGGTAACTCATTAACTATTTCTGTGTAGATTTGGCCTTATGACTTGGATCATTATCATTTCTTGCAGTGTTCTGACCTCCGCTTACCCGCCATATATGATTTTATTTTTTGGCACTATTGGCCTTTATTTTGTAAGTAAGTAGGTGGACATATGATAGGAGGACAGAGGATGAGGTCCAGCTCAAAGTGGTAGAACACCACAACCAAAAAAGCCAGTTGTGCATTCTCCATCTTGTTTTGTTCACATATGGCTTCTCAGTTGGGCTTTGCTTGTTTGACCTCTGGTTTCTTATTACTGCCTCTCAGTGGACTGGACGTGTGCTGCAGTTTTCTTTCCAACTTCCCCATACATCATTATAATGATTTAAATTAATTTTACGCGACCTTTCAGAGCATCGGAAACACAAAGCACAAACATTACCCAGGATTCTTTATACCCAGGTAAACAAAATCCCAGCTATTTAAATCCTAGGATTTTTTAAGTAAGGGGGCTATTGGCTATGCTAAAATTTTATTTTGCGCTGCTCAAAATATATTAAATAGCTCCAAGAGGTTTTAGACTTAACAGAATTAAAGAGTTTCACATTAAAAATTTTTCCAACTCAGTGATTAATGCCAGATTGACTTCTTCTCCTCTTTATGCTATTCTGCTCTCTCTCACGGACATAAAAATATCTCATCTACTTTAGCTGATTCGTATCACTCTCCCTGCAGGGCAACCAGATACTCCAACAGAGAACCCACTTCCTCCCTTCATCTGTTCCTCGCTCACCTCCTGTGAGAGGTCACGGCCTGCCTTCCCTCCTTTTCTCCCCTTCAGCTCTGACCAACTGTAGCAGCAGCAGAGAAACAAACCCACCATGGCATGCCTCAGCCTTTAATCTCAAAGAAGTCAGCAGACCAAGACTGCGAGCGAGCTATTGTAAGAGCCTCCAAAATGCAAAAACAATTTCAGATTACATTAACATTTGTTTTGTTTTGTCTTTTCTAAAAGAGTAAAACAACATGGATGTATTGGATATTAGGATGGTACAACCTAATGCTATCTGAAGGACTATAATGCACGATCTTAACATCATACTCTAACAACTACATCTGACATTTATAAAACTGACTTTGGATAAATTATTTCCAATCTGAAGTTGAAAACATTTAACATACTGGGCCCATGCAATGGTTGTCAATAAAAGATGGGTATATTTCATCTTTTCTATTACCTGGTTTAACATTTGCTATAAATATTGCTGTTTAATCATGTTGAGCAGATATAAAATTGTATAATTACCTTCAGAAAAAAATACTACAGTTTCATAATATTTCAGTACTACTTTGGTAGCAAGCATACAGTAGGCTGTTTACAGCCATCTGCCCATGAGTGTTAGGACTTTTTGTTGTCTACTTTGTCTACTTGTTTAAATCACATGGAAGACCTTTGTGGAAATATGGTCCTTAAGTCATTATACATTGCTGACTGACAGCTCACAGCAACGAATGGGAGAACAGGAAACATTACTCAAAATATGGCTGCAGAAAACCACTGCCCATCACATGAATGATTACGAATTTGGACTGATGGATGGAAGGATGGAAACAATATCTTCCTTTGTTGAGATTTATTTAAATCTGGAAAATAAGTCAAATTCCAGCCTTTTCTAGAATCTCCAAGTTTCCTGACACTTTAATGAGGAACATGATGTCTCAACACTATTAGGACTTACCCTCCAGTTCACATCCCAGCAGTTCCAGACGCAGACCCACACCCTCTGTGGTTGCTCTCTCTGGGTAGATCCGGACGAATCGGGTCAGAAGTGGACCAAGCAATCTCACCTCTGGGGTTTCCTGGTTCTGATTCCCCATAAATATCTGAACAAAAATGCAGGTCAGGTCAGTTTCTACGTTTATTCCAACCTGAGGTTAAGCAGTTCGTCTATGGACCTTAGTGGTTTTTAAAAGGATGCAGTTGTCTTCTCTGTTCTACATGAAAAGTAGACTACTACATGGGCAAAATTGTGGGTTTTTTGTTTTTTTTCAAGAAATAGTTCTAAAAATATTGGTGCCTATTGTTGCAGAATCACTAAAACATTTGTGTTCTTGAAGTTTGCGACTTCAGCAGCTGCTTTATTTTTAGCACAAACAGAAATAGTCATCCAGTGTGCATGTTTCAGATGCTGCTTGTTCAAGCATAAATTCTCGCGCCGGCTCTGGTCTTGCTGAGCCTTCCTGCCCCAACATCTGAAGAGTTTTGTGTGAGAAGGAAGAGCACAGGAAGCAGAGGAAAAGGCATGGAGAGGATGGACCGAGAAGCGTGCAGAGCTCCATCTACAGCAAATCAGTAGGAGGCCGACGGCCATACAGAACACATACAGGAGGACATTGCACCAACTGGACCGGCCGAGGAGGGGAAACATGGTCTTAGGAGCAACAAAATGGATTTCCTGTTGTGGACCAGAACTGAAGGAATGCTGGGTTTGAACACCTTCAGGTCTGAATCCACAGAGAAACTCAGCTTAACGTTTTCATTTTAAAACAGTCAATATAAATATTTTTTTCCAGTTTAATTCAATAATTAAATAAGTTTCACAGTAAAAGATACTGAATTTAGATTTGTGATGTTGTCATTTAACAAAAAATTCTTATTATTAAATTTGATATTTGGGCAAAATTATCTTAGAACCGGAGATTTGTTTGGACTTCCTTCCTTCCTTCCTTCCTTCCCTGGTTACAAGATGTCCAAACTACCTCCTTAGATGCTTTACCATGTAGAGGAGCAGCTGCTGTACTCAGACCTCCACCAAGACGATGGATGGATCCTGTAAGATTTGCTTTTTCATTAGCTCCTTCTTCACCTCCACAAACCAGAGTAACAACCCTCCCCCATCGCTCTTTTACCTGGAAGCAACAGCTTTCTGCTGCTTCTGGATGTCTATTATAATCAAAACTAGACATAATGTTGTAAACTGAATGCAGTCAAATGTGCATGAGGAAACCAACCTTCGGCCTTGTCGTGTTCTCCTCCTTAATGACGGTCCAGCTGTCACCGTCCAGGCTGTGGCCCACCTTAAACCTCTTCATATAAACGTTGCGGTCACGGTGTTTTCCTCCCTGGATCACCACACCGCTCAGCATCTTGTCCTGGCCCAGATCCACCTGAAAGGATGGAAACGCAATAATTACAGAGTAATGCAGGATTTTATATACATAAAAACAAACCAAATAAACCCTGAACCAGACCACAATGACTCTTGCCGTGTTTGAATCACTTTTAGTGTGCCTAAGTGAGTCAGTTAATCTACAACAGCTGAGCTGCAGACCAACCTGTAACCACTCGTTCCTGAACGGCTGCTTGGTCTGCTGCCCGGTCCATCCCGACCTGCCCGTCAATAACCGGACGTTCTCGGCCACCCAGCCCCGGTCGGCGAAGGACGAAGCGCTAATCTGAGCGTCGGGGATCTGCCCCGACACCATGCCTAACATCGACGAGCACGGGTAATCTGAAAAATGAGATGGCAGAGAGAAAACTGAGGTTAGGAAACTTTGCAGAGGTGTACAGTTTGATACGATGAGATTTGTTTGAATTTCGGAATAAAAATATCAAAATCATCTCGAATTTCCAGGACGGATTTATTTAAATTAAACAAGGATGAGGAGTCATTTCTGTGTCACTGAAACAAATGTAAACATCTGACTTTAAGAGGATTTCTTTTGTATTTTTGAAGTCTGATTGTGTGGGGGTAGTTATGAGCAGTCAGTATCTTACCAGGAGCGAGAACAAACCAATAAGAGTGATCCCAGTTATAAGGAGTTATAAGGAGGAAATTTTCACGTGTAGTTTTTTCAACTGTTTGGATTTCCATCTTAACAAAGAGGTCAGGAAAAACTTTGAATAAAAGTTAAACCTTTAATTAGTTAATATTTTGAACAGAAACTGTTGTAGCAGTGTTAGTTTTCATATTTTATTTTAGTTTCTTTTCACCAGAAATAATTATAGAGTAGACCACAGACTGATTAATATTTCATATAATCATTGATTATGTGAAATGAATCGGTCAATAAATCTTATTTTTGATAAATACACAGAATCTCATCTCCTCTTTAAAACGTGATAAGACAGCTCCCTGATAAGAAAAGGATCCATTCTTCAGATTCATTTTTAAACAAATATGAGACTAATTAATATTTAATAAGACTGATAAACTCTTGGTACATTAATACAGTTTACATTGCTTAGAAGTCCTAAGGAAAATCTTCTGGCTGGAGCAAAATACTGTTAAGCTGGATGTCACATCATAATTCTGTGCCAATAATAAAAATACAGTAAAATAATCTTATTTAAAAGTATTTTTGTAATTAAAAATATAAATTATCTGTGTATTTGTTTCTTATTTTATTGAGTTAGCTATACATTTAAGGAATTATTTAAGGATTGCACATTCTGACAATAACCACATTACTTGGGCAAGGTAATTTAAATAGTTAGACAACTATTACATTTTAAATAGTCACGCCGTTGGTTGCCACGTAATTCATCTAATAAACAAGCCTAAATGAAACAAGCTGATTTATTCTTCTGAAAGATCCTCTATACGTTGAGTCGGTCATTTAACCAAAGTTGCAGAACAAAAGCTAAAAGTACAAAATGTCCTCTCCTGTGAAGAAGAACCTAAGTGTATGCATAGAGCTGTCCAGAGCAGCCAGTTCTCCACTCAGCTATATGAACTTCACAGAAGGTTCCTCCCGAGAGTTTCTCATGGCATATCAGAGAGGGGGAATAATGTTGGAGGATGATTAATGAGCCAGAATGATCCTGCTCGACTTTAGTGTAATGAATAATTGCATCCTTCACTGAGGTGTGGAGGGGGGGGGGAGTTAGTTCACTTTGGAAGTAATAATTTTTTTAAATCAACAGAAAGCGGTGGGGAGTTGTAGCTCTACTAATGATATCCATATTAGGTTGATACATGATGTGCGACAATAAAAAAATGTCTTAAGGGAAAGTCAGAAGTCAAAAAAGAAAGAAAGACAATCACAACAAGTACCAGACAGAGAGGATAGTTATCAAAAATATGAATAAAGGAGAGAAACATATAAAACTCCCAGGATGTGCCTGAATCATTGGGTTAAGATATAAAGCATGGTGTCCTGTCTCCAACCGAGTTACCTGATATTCTGCAGCCGTAGACCTCGAAGCGCATGCAAATGCCCTGCTCCCAGCTATGAGGGCGGATACGAACGTATCGAGTCAGTGTCGGTTTGGGGAGGAAGGCACGGACTTCATCTGTTGGATTGTGGTTTCCTTGAAAGATCTGGAAATAAGAGGAAAAAACAGTTTGATGTTTTAGTCAACATACTTTTTATCATTATCAGGTCTTAGAGAACAACTGAATATTTCTAATGGACTGCGACCGATTCCATTTCTGTCACAGAAACGTCTGAACTGTGATTATTGACATAAATGGGAAAGTGTATATTTTGAAGGCCATAATTTTAGCAGGCTAATAAAGTATAAACATGAAGCTTTATACATATTTAAAACAGATTTTGAAACATTTATCTGATAGGTTTGGATTTAGTTCACCAGTCATATTAAAAAATGTTTCAGGTCTTTGCATTGTGAGTGCAGTGTAGGAGTAGAGCAGGCGGCCATATATGTAGGCTACTGGTCCTCCACGCAGCCGTCTGGGGTTCCGGTTCTGACCTTGACACCAATGCATGTCTTCTCCCCTTCTCTCTCAGCCTGTTTCCTGTCTAATTACTGTTAATAAAAGCTAGAATTGCCACAAAAAAATATTCTAATAATTTGCAGAGGACACGGTGTATGCTAAACTCCTAACAGCAGGGATTCTATGCAATCTAAAAAAGTCTAGAACATGTTTTTTGTAATTTCCAGGTCTGGATAAATAAGGAAATAAATTATGGAAAATGTTACCAGACTACTTAGAAAGACAAAAATGGTTTTATATATAGATTAATATTTAAATTGTATACAGTATTATTATATCTACTTTGATTTACCACATTATGATTTCAAACATTTTAGCCAACATTATTTTGGGGTTTGGAGCTATTTAGTGGTAACGCCCTTAACAAATGCACACTCATTTAATTTGGGCTGCTAAAAACGGCAACCAAATCTCTGAAACTGCTATTTTGTGAAACAGAATAAAGGCATCACAGTTCACAATGTGTGCTTAGTAGAATATAAATTTAGTGTACAGTGATGTAGTCCTTATTTGAGTGTTAGATTTGAAAATAACTGCGGTGGTCCAGATGGCTATAAAGCAGCAAAATATCACCAAAACAGCAGCCAATGTCAGCCTCGTTTCACCATTTGAGATCTGGTATATACAAGCCTTTTTAATTAAATATTTTGTTCGGACATATCAAGAATGTTATAAAGAAAATCTCAATTAGTATGTGCAGTTCTCGGTTACCCGTTGTTATTAGATAACCAATTTTAAAGCATCATTGCCTTCTGTTTTGAGCCCTCCTTCACTGTGATCCAGTCCTCTCCGTTGGTGCTCAGGTCCACTTTGTAGAAACGGACGTAGTATTGCTTTTTGGTCTCCTTTGAAATCGCACCCTGGGTCCCGATGCTTGTGACAAATCTGAGAAACCCCAAGTCGACCTATAAATACAGACAAAAACAACAACAGTTTGATTAAAGAGCATCAGAACTTTATATGCTATGTGTAACCTTCAAGGAACCTTCCATGACGGTTCTGTTATGGTTAGTGTTTCTTGGGTTGGTAATGGACGTCTTTTTATTAAGCTGATTTGTTCCTGAATAAAACAAGGGTCTGAATAACCAGTACTTAGGCTAAGAATTCCTGAATAAGTCCTGAATTATTAACTACATGACCTAAAACAAAAATAGTTATATTCTCATGGAGTAAATCAGTAGATTAAGAAATAAAAAATATCTAAAATGTAAAATGATTAGGAAAGGTCTAGATGTTGTTGCTACTAACGTAACTGATGATGTAGTAGTTAGCTAATGGTAAAAATATTTAATTATTAAAAAAACCTTGGTAAAACAATTATAAAATGGTTAAATGTACAGCTGCTGTATTAATACATGAGTATAAAAATGTTTAGCATAAAGCTATTTAAGTGAACCGTTAGCTAGCTAAACAAGTTAAAACTTTTAGCCTACCTCATGTTCTCAGATAGATTATATTTAAATAATTTCCTGATTCTACATGTATAATGATGTAACCACAGGTAGTGTATGTTTAAAAAGAGAATTTAATTATTTTACATTGGGGCAGGTTTGTATCACCCCCCCTACAAGTTTTATATCATCATATGAAAATTATTTTGTCTTCGGGTCATCTTTGATATAAAAATGTAAGTTGAACAGCTAAACAGAAAGCAAAAACTGAAAAAAATGCTAAGGTGGCAGATACTTTTTCACAGCTCTGTATATGGTGAACTGTCTTTGTGGCGGCTGGTTTTAGAGCACTGTTTACTAAAACCAGCCGCCACAAAGACAGTTTCTTCCCCCAGGCTGTTTCTCTGATGAACATTCAATAGAGTACAGAACAACAGCATACAGATGTTGCAAATGCACCTTTTCTGTTAGATATGTGTATATTGTACATTGTAAATTGTAAATTGTATATCCTGTAATGCAAAAACAGAACAAAAGAGCAAAGTGTACCGGAGTCAAATTCCTTGTTTGTATGCACGAACTTGGCAATAAAGCTGATTCTGATTCTATATCGACTTAAAATCCTCCTAATGACTTAGAAATGTTCCTCTGCTGGGGTGCAGCGCGTGGTGTAATGGTAGAGCGTGCGCCCCGATACAGAGGCTACGAGTCCTCGACACAGCCATCCACAGTCCAATCCCCAACTCTGGGACCTTTGCTGCACGTCTTCCCTCCTTCGCCCTCAGCTAAATAAAGGCAACTGGGCCACAAAATAAAAAAAGAAATATTCCTCTGTTTCACAGAGACAGTTGTTTTTCATTTAATGTTTCATTTAAGTTTGGATCTGGATTAGAGATAAAGTCAACATCTAAGAGACATCACAAGACTCTTCAGACAGTCTTAAAATAGAAAAAAAAAATTCAATTGCAGCTGATTTGATTTTGTTTAACTGCAAGTTCAGTTAAAGGCGAACACAGTCCAACACAATTACTTTTATATTTGCACTAAAAAAAAGTGTGATCTTTTTTTTTCTCTACAAAGAACTTCCATATTCAAAGAAACTCTTTATCTATGAGTGAAGTTCCAGTATCAGAATCACATTTCTTGGAAACACTTTTCCCTTTATTATCATGAAATTGTGATCAGAGAGCTAAAAAGTAGATAAAAAATGTGTTCGGAGGCTGAATGCTGTTTAATCTGAAAAGAAGGCTGTTCAAACTGCTTTCCCAGAAAGCAACAGGGAAAAGATTAATAAGCTGATAGTTATGATCAAAGAGTAGCAAAGATAGCAAAACGCCTAACAGTTTTTGCACTGTTAACAATTAATAGTTTTCTGAACTGAAAAATACTGTAAGTTGTTCTGCCACTCCACACCCACAGTTGTCACGACTTCCCTTGTATCAAAGCATAAAATCAGTTTAACCATATAATCAATGAGGCATCTTTCCATTTGACCCCCTTTACAATCCTGTTTGTTGAGTTTGGACATTATGAGTTTGAGGCCAGAATTAGCGCATTGCTTCAGTGGGATGCCTAACGTATGCCCTATGTAATTATACGACTGTAGAGACGCTACTCTACATGGGAAGGCCCCGCAGGGCGGGTGGTGACTTCTTCTGCCAATGCTTTTTCAGGAAAAGAGCAGGAAATAGCACGCCGCTTGTCTCTGCGGGATCTGTGATTGACAAGGAGACCCCTGGGAAATCATGTTGCGTGGGATTGCTCTCTGCCGCTCCCACGTCTGTTCTCATTTAAGTTCCCATGAGATGCATCACTTGTTTGTACTAAGCCTATATGAAAAAGTTGCATGTAGTATAATTTTCCATCTAAACCTACCATTTAAAGCGATGTTGTTTATTAAAGTCTGAAAATTCATGCCTCATTATTTTTATTATGAGTGCTTTATCTTAAAACAGGTAGACTGCTTTAAAGAAGATGTTGATAACTAAGCATTTTCTTCAAAGAGGAGCCAATTCAAGATCAAGACAATAACGACTTAATAAAATTGCAGCATTTATGCACAAAAATAGATAATGGGCCTGATCATAGTAATGTTTGGAGTGATCCAGAAACATTGAATCTTGGTGTGACATTTCAATCCCAAACACATTTCTAGGACTTCCATCCTTACCTCTGCAAATTTGACAAATTCAGAAACATCTTGTCCAAGAGTGATGCGGAAAAACTAGTTCATCCATGTGTCAGTTCAAAGCTGGACTATTGTAATTCTTTACTATCAAAAACCCCCCAAAAATATGTTAAAAACCTTCAGCCTATCCAAACTGCAATTTCTTGTTATTTGAAAGGAGGCAGACAGGAGGTGGGGTGAAGAGAGGGGGAAGACATGCAGCACAGGTCGCGGGGATCGGGAACCATGACAGCTGCGTCAAGGACTAAAGCCTCCATAAAAGGGTCACACGCTGTACCACTGTGCCACAAGCTGCACCCCGAAGCAGACTCTACTTTGAACTTTTGAGAAGCTTACAATAAAAGTAACATAGGTTATGTTCACTTGCTACTTTTTCCTACTACTCTCTTGCTGTTGCCAATAACTTTCTGTTGTCTCTATATAGATGATGCACTTGTCATTCTGTTTTTAAGTGAGTCTCTCTTTAGGAGAAAGCCACTGAAGGGGAGCTTAACTATTTTGTTGTGTTTCTCTCTTAGACAAAGCCACTATAACGGAGCTACTTAATCCTGGTCCAGTGCTTCCGTGTTTTTTGTACGTCTGCTCCGTCTTCTCAAATCCCCAGACGGCTACAGCAGGTGGCTGCTCACACTGAAGCGGGTTTTGATGGACGTTTCTTTATGTTAAAAGCAAGTGTTTTCTTTCCACTGTTGCTAAATCAGGAAACTGTGGACCAAACATAAAATATGAGCAACAAAAGAAGCAACGTCAGTAATGGTACTAAATTTCAAGGCAGGTTTAGTACAGTAAAATAACTTTCTTATTAAAAAAAGTGAGAATCTTAAACAAAACCAGACACCATATGATATTTGAACTATTCTAGCTTTTGAAAAAAATCAACACAGGAATATTTGTTCTAAAGCACTTCCAATTTAATTAAATGAATCAACTGAATGAGTGTTTAAACAACTGCAAAACCAAAGAGGTTGTGGGTCATTCATTGACTGCAATTTCACATTTAAAGACATGATAAACACTTAAAAATCAGGGAAACTTGTAAATGTAAAAAGAAATAATTTGCGTTTCCACAATAAGTGACATGCATAACTGAAAACGTCCACATTATCCGGGATAAGGAAAGAAAAATAAGTTGTGTGTTAAAAATTGTTGATGGTTAAGTTCAAATGCTGCAGAAGGACACAGTAACATGTGAGACACAGCCTCCGAAGATTTAACTAAACAGAGCTGATTGGGTTTCACTTTTTAAACCGGAAAACTCTCAACATTTACAGTAATCCTTTGGCACTTTGTTCCATTTTCCACACTTCCTCCATCAACTGACTGAAGGTAATTGGCCTTCCATCTCCTAATTGCTCAGCGCTTGGCAAAATACTCACGCATAGAACGTTTTAATGAAGGAAAACCAACTACAGGAATGGAACATTACTTACTTAAATTTGACAAATTAGGATTAAACATTAATGCTGCCACATTTTCCACACAATGGGACCTAGCTATGATTAAAATAACAGCCTTTTCTGGGAGCACATATAACACAGTTTTCTTTGTTTGTATTGAAGTACACCAAAAACTGGACTTTGAATAATTTTTTCTCAATTATTGTTATCCCGCAAACTGTATTTGTGTTATAAGCTTTAATGCGAAAACACAGCAAAGATGGCATCTTTCTACCTATTAGTCCTACATCTACCAAGATCTGTCCCAATTATGTCATAAATTTACACACTAATCTGGCTTTTTATGTCACTTTTGGAGTAATGGTTTCATTCTCTCATGCTTATTTCTGTGACACAGAAACCGTCTCCTTTCTGAATGGTATGATGGCTGGATATTCCTGTGCTGTTTATACTAGCCGATAATTATTTCTACAAATGAACATGGCACCTTTAGGTATCTTAAAACTGTACCCAAGGATGAACCGAACTTGTGGAGGTCCAAAATTCTCCTCCTGATATCTTAGCTTTCCATTTTCCTGTGATGTCACACAGGGAAGCAGTGTGAATGAGATGTTGCCTTAAAATACAACCATCGGTGTGCCTACATTTAACTCAGTACTGTGAATTAAATCAGAAGCTTACAATGACTTAATGATCTGCATAGTGATCTTAGCTTCTGTAGGAAATAAACTGAAGGAAATAAACTGTTTACTGGAGTTCTGCAAGGTTCTGTACTAGGGCAAACACTCTTCATGTTACGTTAAGCTTACATAAATTGATTTTAAAGCATTAAACTGCATCACAATTGAAGATTTTTAAAGGTTATTGTTACACAATTATATATATTCAGAAGTTCCTTTAAATGACTGCAGGATGATCACTTTTTTTCTTTTATACTATAAGGTTGTATTACTAATAAGGGATCATTTTTAAGAAAATCTTATGATTAACTCCAGGCCATTAAGATGGAAAAAGGTTTTTAATTCTGCCCTCTGGGTTTTTGTTACATAATGGAGAACAACCTAACCAGATTTGCTTTGTTTAGGAGAGTATTTTCCTCGACTGGCAATGCCACGCCATGGCTTTTATGGCCTTTTCTCTTAGTGATTAAGAAATTAGCCTTATGACGTCCTTTAGGATGCTAAATCCGTCTTCACAAGTCTCTCTTGCGTCAGGATATTTTCCAGGTTTAAAAGAAAACTCTGGCAGAAATCTGCTCTGGGTAGGGCAACTTTTCAAAGCTCTCTGCAGAAACCTTAGCCATAGTATTTGCCAGTGCCTTGACTTTGACAATGTATCTCAGTCAAACAAAGCCTAAATGTGTTCCCCAGATGTATACAACCCAGTTCTTCCTGATGGCGTCAGTGTAATCCTGAAGTCAAAGGAGCTTCGTGTCTATAAATACCTGAAACTCAAGGAAGGAAGCCTTTCCTGGTTTCACGTCACCGATTTACCACAACTTGTAAAGTTGCACCTAATCTTTGATATGAATAAAAGAAGTCTAAATCCACAGATTTTTGGGTCTAATTATATATTTTTTTAAATGAACCCAAGTTTCTATACACATATTCATCATTTCTGCTTTTTAATTTCTTAACATATGAAAGAGGTCCTAACTTAATTGGAAATTTCCAGCATGCAGTTGAAGTGAGAAATATGATTACAGACTTACAATAAAGCCAGATAATGAGCCGGCTGTCTGCCTCGATGCAGACTGCCAGCGGGAAGCTTCACCCCAACAACATTATGAATAGTAACCTGAAAATAGTATCAATATAATATACATGCCTGTAAATAATTAATAGAGTTGCTTGCAGTGCAGGGGACATACATCCAAGAATTAACGAAGTCATAATTTTCATTTTAAATAAGAGTAATCTAAAGCCACAAGCTGAGAGACGGGATGTGGAGCTGGCTCACAGCTCACTTAATCAAATAAAAAGGAAAATCCTCTTCACAGAAACCACCACTCATTACTCTGGAGGCTGAATGAGGCAGAGCAACAGAACCAGTTCAGAAGGACATAAATCAGATGGGGCTAGTCTGCTGTTTCTCAAGGAGAAGCTGCCAAAAAGCCTTTCATGAACCAACTTTAACAGCAGAGATACACAAATGCATACAAAGCTGTCTTTACACAGTAATCGGGAAATTACTTTTTTACATTAAGTGTGGAGGTTCAAGAGTTTGGTGTTGTAGATATTGAGATCAGACGAACTGAATCTGTTGGCATCTCCAGGACAAGCTGGTGGGCAGTGAAAGAAGACTCTCACCTCCCAAACTTTGGATATAGTAAGAAAAAAAACACATTAAACTTGTGCGCTACTTTTGTTTAGTCCACTCCTTAGCTTAGGCAAACAGCATGGTGGGACTGGTTGCCTTGCAGTGGAAGGGGCAGATTTGTTTAACAAAAAAGGGGAAAATAGGATATATGACAAGGACAGGGAGGAAAAACAGGGGAAGGGGGAACCAGGAAAATGAAAACAATGACCAAACAGAAAAAATGAATAAAAGTAGTAGTAATAATAATAATAATAATGCCAGTTAAACCTAGTACATTTAGCACAGGATGGATCAAAATACTCGCTTATTAAGGTGCATTGTCCTTCTTAAATAATACGGATACAAAAAGTAAAGATAAAAAGATGCCCCCATGAAGATGTCTCTTGACGTTTTAACGTTGAAAGGTCGTTGGAGTTGACCCAATGGGCTTAACCAAGACTGATTTTCAAAGTCTTTGTTTCCGCTAAATTTGGATGGAATCAATGGGATAATGTCTTGACAACAGATTGCCATTGCTCAGGAGGTGTCCAAACCAAACCATGTTCTGCGACCAGCCACCCATTGAACATGTCCTCAAAGCCTTTCCCAAACCAAGGTCCACAAGCCTGTGCTCACCCAGATTTACGCTGGGGTTTGGTTGGAGGTTGGGTGTTGGAGCTAGTACACTGATGAGGTAAATTGAGCTGCTTGATACCACAATCAGTAGCAGTTTATGGGTCTTAAACAAAGTTTTAGCATCACTGTCTATTCCTTGTTAGTAATCTGATTACATAAATGCTCTTTACACCAAGTGCCTTCCCCTCCAACTTGCTGATTTCCAACATGTCGACTGGCACAACTACACAAGATGTGATGCTTCCTTTATTAGCTAGATTGTCTGTAAAAATCAAGGAAAACAATATGCAAACCTGGGAAAAGCCAGGTGCTATATCCAGTTAATTATAATTGAAATCTTATGTGAACTATAGTATAAACAGTCTATATATTCTCACATCGACGTTCTCACTCTCTTAGACCTGGCCAAGTCCATAATTAACCTCTTCTTTAACCCGAACTGAGACATTATTATCACCCACTGTAAATGCACGCTGGAGTTTGTAAAGCAACAATTTAAATAAAACATAAATTAGACACAAGGATTGGAAATTGCTGGAGGGTCTAATGAATGTCCTTACTTCCACACATCTAACATTTCTGCTAAAACATAATTGCTTTTGCAGAGTAGTCGTGTTTTTCCTTGCCCAGTTATTGATCCAAGTTTCTTTGTAAAGTTTACCGTCTCATTAGTAGTGTCCTCATTACTTCAAGAAACATTTCAATATAATTTCATACAAACCGGCAGGGACACATTTTTAATGTCGTTTGTGACCTTTGTGTAAAACTAGCAATTTTCATATAGTGCTTGAACCCATTAACCCCAATTACATCTCTGTCCTTCATTTCCTAAAATCCCAAAGGCCCCAGTTGTGAGCCAGTAGCAAGTCCCCAGACAGACAATAGAAAGTTACAATTACTAATCCAGTGCTCTGGTGGTTTTCCTGTCTGCTTCCTGTTGTAACCCTCACAGGAGGGAAGTGAAGGTCTGCTCCTATAGCAGAGGGCATTGTAAGGCTTCCTCGATGAGTTCCTGTCCTAGACAATGGGACAGAGCTGGACCCCAGCCACAAACGTCTATACTGGTTTGATACTGGATGAAGTTGTTTTCTTGAACCAACGAATAGAAGGAAAGCAAACATGCTTGTTTGGGCTTCTAAATTCAATTAAAGTTAGGGGAGTTCATGTAAATATCTAAAATGTTGACCACCGGTGAATCACTGGATTGATAATTTAGCTCCCAAGAGGAATTTAAATAAATCGTTTTCTGGTTCCTGTAATTTTAGCTGATGTGATAAACTTCATTCATTTTAGAGGCCTTAAAGAACACAAGAAAAATCTGTATTTACAATGTTTTTAACTCATGAAACCACCTTTAGTTGTATTGACTTTGCTTATCTGATTCCATTTCTGCTTATCAAAAGCACAATGTGCTGGCACAAAAATGAAATACTGTTCCAAAAGACTGAACTTAGACCCAATTTCTTTTAAAACGATGCCAGAAGGAACAGTAGAAAACCAGCATAGCTAATATAAAATGTGTGGCAACTAAAAACTAGATAAACAAACAGAGGTACAGTCACTAAAAGCTGTTTTCCAGTTCCCAGGTTCTATTAGTTAACCAATTTCTATAAAAGTGACAACTAATTTTTGAAAGGAGAGCCAAAAGATTTGGGTTATTTTAAAGTCTTTGGGCAACCTAACCTCAAACTTATCTTTAAATCTAAATTTTCTCTCTGTTTGGATAAACATTGAAAATTATTCCAATTATCACATTATTTGTACCAGAATTTTACCATGTCTTGATATTAATAGGGTAAGGGCTAAGTAAACTTTTGACTTTAGCATAAGATTTCACATAATGCATATATTGTTCATAGCTCCCTTAATTTATGCATGAATGAACATTTAGTTGAGCCAGTTTTCACCAACTAGAACAAGAATATTCATTAAATTAGAATATTCCAAATGTTTCAAAATAAAAACAGTTAACAGCTTTAGCTATCAACCTACTTTGTAGCATAGCTAAGCAGTCGCTAACTGCTAGTTAAAGATTTGATTTTATTACCAAGATTGAAAGTGTTGAAAATGAACCCTCTTAATTACGTTTACTGCTCCATTTATCTCCCACTATGACTAAAATGATTATTACAAATGTTTCAGCCATGTTAGCCTATATTTTAGCATAGCTAAATGTTGCTAACACCTAAGAAAACCTTTGACTTAATACAGAAATTGGGTATTATAAAAACAGCTCACTCAACTGACATCTTCCAATATAACAAGAATAGTGATCTCATCAAGTAATATTTGAAAAACAAATAAAAAATGAAACTACAGGTAGCCAATAGGCCAGACTTTGGCATAGATGACAGGCTAACTCCTAGAAAACGTTTGTTTCAACTAAAAAAAATAGATATTTTCTTATTTTTCCTCTATACTTCACCTTATTCTTTGATTTATTTATTTCCCACTAGACCTAGAATCATGATTAAATCTAGATGTATTTGGGCAAAAAACAAAACAGTTAACCTACTTTTAGCCTACATTTTAGCATAGCTCCAGTATATATAACTTAACTGCTAGATAAACATTTGACTTTAACACAAAACTGGACACTGTTAGAAATTTATTCTCTTAAATGTTTTGGTATTTCATTTTACATCTTCATGAATCAATTTATCACCCAACAAATACACAGCTCAAAAAAATAAAGGGAACACTTAAACAACACAATATAACTCCAAGTAAATCAAACTTCTGTGAAATCAAACTGTCCACTTAGGAAGCAACACTGATTGACAATCAATTTCACAGCTGTTGTGCAAATGAAATAGACAACAGGGGGAAATCTTTGGTGATTAGCAAGACACACTCAATAAAGGAGTGGTTCTGCAGGTGGGGACCACAGACCACTTCTGAGTACCGATGCTTTCTGGCTGATGTTTTGGTCACTTTTGAATGTTGGTGGTGGTTTCACACTCGTGGTTCATGAGACGGACTCTACAACCCACACAAGTGGCTCAGGGAGTGCAGCTCATCCAGGATGGCACATCAATGCGAGCTGTGGCAAGAAGGTTTGCTGTGTCTGTCAGCATAGTGTCCAGAGCTTGGAGGCACTACCAGGAGACAGGCCAGTACACCAGGAGACGTGGAGGAGGCCGTAGGAGGGCAACAACCCAGCAGCAGGACCGCTACCTCCGCCTTTGTGCAAGGAGAAACAGGAGGAGCACTGCCAGAGCCCTGCAAAATTACCTCAAGCAGGCCACAAATGTGCATGTGTCTGCACAAACGGTTAGAAACCAACTCCATGAGGATGGTATGAGGGCCCGACGTCCACAAAAGGGGGTTGTGCTCACAGCCCAACACCGTGCAGGACGCTTGGCATTTGCCAGAGAACACCAGGATTGGCAAATTCGCCACTGGCGCCCTGTGCTCTTCACAGATGAAAGCAGGTTCACACTGAGCACATGTGACAGACGTGACAGAGTCTGGAGACACCGTGGAGAGCGATCTGCTGCCTGCAACATCCTTCAGCGTGACTGGTTTGGCAGTGGGCCATTAATGGTGTGGGGTGGGATTTCTTTGGAGAGCCGCATGGCCCTCCATGTGCTCGCCAGAGGTAGCCTGACTGCCATTAGGTACCGAAATGAGATCCTCAGACCCCTTGTGAGACCATATGCTGGTGCGGTTGGCCCTGGGTTCCTCCTAATGCAGGACAATGCTAGACCTCATGTGGCTGGAGTGTGTCAGCAGTTCCTGCAAGATGAAGACATTGAAGCTATGGACTGGCCCGCTTGTTCTCCAGACCTGAATCTGGTTGAGCACATCTGGGACATCATGTCTCGCTCCATCCACCAACGTCACGTTGCACCACAGACTGTCCAGGAGTTGGCGGATGCTTTAGTCCAGGTCTGGGAGGAGATCCCTCAGGAGACCATCCATCGTCTCATCAGGAGCATGTCCAGGCGTTGTAGGGAGGTCATACAGACACGTGGAGGCCACACACAATACTGAACCTCATTTTGACTTGTTTTAAGGACATTACATCAAAGTTGGATCAGCCTCTAGTGTGTTTTTCCACTTTAATTTTGTGTGTGACTCAAAATCCAGGCCTCCATTGGTTAATAAATGTGATTTCCATTGGTGAATTTTGTGTTATTTTGTTGTCAGCACATTCAACTTTGTACAGAACAAAGTATTCAATGAAAATATTTCATTTATTCAGATCTAGGATGTGTTATTTGAGTGTTCCCTTTATTTTTTTGAGCAGTGTATATCTAAATGTGCTTTAATCCAAGGATTCCCACAGTCTGATAGCATTTCTCACAAACAATCGTTGTAGTTTAATGAACTTTTTTGTTATGTGGGGGCTGCAGGATTGCGCAGTTGTTACTGCTGCTGCCTTGCAGCAAAAAGGTTCCAGCCTAGGGTTTTTCTAAAGATAATGTGCATGTTTTCCCCAGGTACTCAAACTTCCTCCCACATTTCAAAAACATGA
Organism: Girardinichthys multiradiatus; assembly: GCF_021462225.1. Classification (NCBI taxonomy): domain Eukaryota; kingdom Metazoa; phylum Chordata; class Actinopteri; order Cyprinodontiformes; family Goodeidae; genus Girardinichthys; species Girardinichthys multiradiatus. The sequence continues at coordinate 39,862,031 of NC_061799.1, forward strand.
CTGCTGGGTTAATTGGTTTCTCTAAATTATATGAGGTAGGTAGTTTGCTGCCATGTGGTAGACTGGCAAACTGTCCAGGGGGTACCCTGTGCAGATAGGCATCCAGCTCCCAACCCCCCGCCCCACACGGATAAGTGGGAATAGATGATGGATGGATAGGAAGTTATATTGGAATGCAGCAACATAAGAGCAACAAATCTAACATAAAAATGCTCAGACATGGTTTAGCTGAAACTAGTACTACCAACACTTTTGACGATTTGGAAAGGTGAAAAACAAAAACTGGGTTCAAACGTGTAATCCCATTACTTTAGATTTTAATGTTGCTTGCTTGGTTAGTTTTAGGCATCCTTACTAGATTAGGATTAATAAAAGGTCATGATTTGGGTACCATCTTTCAGGCTGAAGTCAAACTCTTGCTTGAGAATCACTACTAAAATTATATACATATTTAAATGCAATCTTAAGTTGCCAAATCATAATGCAAAATAATTCAATTAGTTAATCTTTAGTGTTCAGGTGAGTAAACGCTGTTACTTTAAGCTATACAAGAATGTTTTATGAATGTTTTATGTCTACATTTAGTAACTGCAGGCTGCTGTCAGATTTCAGAATGATGATAGAAAGCTCTGCAGGAAAAGCAGATGTAAATAATTAATGCATGTTGGCTTTTTTCCGCCCATCTACTGTCCCTATAACATGTAAAAAGTGGTATAAATCAGTGAGCAATATTCAGAGCAGATGTGAACGAGTTCTCAGTGGTACAGTGAAAGGCAAACAGAGGAGCAATGTTTTACCACAGGGAAATCAGAGGCTTTTATTGTGAGATCAGATTCTAAAAGTGAGGATTTAACTTCCAACTTCTTTGCTTGGAAACGTATTCTGCTAAATAGGGCAGAGCCAGCATGTTCAATACATACAGTGCTTATTTATTTACTGCCACTTAAAGCCTCTTCAACTCAACAACTGTTGGTTAAAACTTTTAAAAGATTCCCAACCTGTATCCATTCCCTGATGGTATCGTCTGAGGGTGTCCAGCCGTTCTCCTGGTAGTTAAGTCGGGAGCGTTCTGGTGACCAGTTGGAGTTATACTGGGAGGAGGCCTTGATCTGCTCTGAAGTAATTTCCCCAGACTCCAGGCCCAGTGGCTCCATGCAGGCGAAGTCTGTGAAAGACAAAGGGAAATGTTCAACAGCTCATTTAAAAAACAAGAAGTTTCTCCAAAACCTAATGCCACCAGTTGTCAAATAAAAAGAAGACATTTTGCTTTGTTAGTCATATTTCTTGTGTCTTTAGCTCAAAAAGTCTATTATGTTACAAACATGCGATTATTTAAATGTTTTGTTACCTGCAGGAATGTTCCTCATGAATCAATATTGAGGGGAAATGTTATTAGACTGCTGTACAACTCATTTTAGGGCCAAGGCCTGTCCCAACGAGTCGGTTATGTTCTGGAGAAGTCCACGGTCCTTCCCAGGGTCAACATGGAGGTAATCACTGTATTTGCTACAATCTAACAGTGAGATTTGAACTAGCAACCATCTACCCATGAGGCAACAGTGGTCAAGGCTAGAAGCACCACGCAGTTTGCCAAAAACTCAAATAAACATAACACACAAAACACTGACCCTGGTTTCCTGAAAATTATTCTTTATTTTTATTCTTGGTCAGTTTAAACTTTCTCATCTACTTGGAAAATATGCTTTTAAAATGTTGTAAATTAATTTTGTTTTGTCAATTCAGAATGTAGTTATTTATAGATGCTTACATGTTTGTATCTATTTGACTGTGATTTTATTTGTTTAATGAGGTATAGCTTCTAGATCTTTATTGGGAGAAAAACAGATATAAACTCACTATATCTGACAAAAACACAAAGCTTTGATGGTTTAATGTGATGATTTCAGTTTTAATCGTTGACCATTGTATGATTAGGTTTTCATAAATTACATGTCAAACTTTTAACAGCTTATTTTGGTGATTATGGAGGCTGAAACCTTTCAAAGAGAGTCATCTCTGCATCTCAGAGTTGGCGGAGTCTTTTCTGTCTCAGCGGGAGAGCCTTGGGAAGGAAAAGGGAGGAGGACACAAAGGAAATGTGTGTGTTTGTGCGTGAGTGAGTGAGTGGAAGGGCCGTCTGGAGACACAAGGTCTGCGAGGCTGTCACAAACACCCTGCATCATTCCTGAGTTTCACTAATAAAACGTGGGCAGAAGTTTGTCTCGACAAACTTATTTCAGTAAATTGATAATTATCTGCCCATTCTGTGTCCAGCTGGGTCACCGACATCTCAGAAGACACATGTAAATGCTGCAACATCAGTTTTGGGTGATGTAAATGTTTCCCCAGACTACCAACGTTGGCCACCATGGGACCTTCTACAAACTCAGCCCTGAGATGACCAGCATTCCTGAACCGGGTCAGCGGTGTTGAGGTTACCAAAGTGCAACAACCATACGGTTCAAACGCAGCTTAAATCTCTACAGGCATCCCAACAATGCAGATAACCGGCTTCTTTTGACGGCTTGTGGGACCAGAAATGAACCCCCGAAAAGCAACTATAACCGAATCGAAGAAAGTATTTGACTCCTGATAAAAGTCTGGGGTGTGAAATTGCTCTGCAGAAGAAGATAAGAACTGAAAGTGGGTCAAAATGATAAAAATATGAGCTCTCTGCTCTGGGAAGAAAATCAGATTCTGAATAATTTAGAAAGCACGTGAGGAGATTAATTTTAGATCTTGAAGCTGATATCTACAGTCAAACTGTTGCTACAGATAAATTTAAAGGTTACTTTATAATCCAAAAAGTGGTATTATTTGTCATAACATTAAAGACTGTTTTTATTCTGTTTCTCTTTATATCCAAGTTCTTTTTTTGTTGATTTCTGTGATTTATTTTGGTCACATTATTTTTTTTTGTAAATTATCTTGGTTTAATGGTTGTTTGATGTTATTAATGTTCTCTTATCCTTTCTCACCTTTATTCTCTATTGTCTCGTTTTTTTATGTTTGATTTTTTTTTTTATCCCTTTTGGTCCATATTCTGACCCAGTTTACCAGATTTGTCACCAGTTTACTGCTCAGATGTGAGTCACCACCATTTGATCCATCTGTGATTTGTTTCTGCATGATTACTTTATGTTTGAATTCTTCTTCTGGAAGTTAACGTTTATTTATTTTCATGTTTTCTGACCTTCAAATCCAGTGCATATAAATCCATCTTATTAGAATTCAATTCAAGCAGCTTTAGGATCCCAAATAACGCTGAAAATAGCGTTATTAACTAAAGCGAGTAATATTAAAGCATTTTGCTTCAACAATTCAGCTTCTAGCTGCACTGTCATGTAATGTTATTACTGTTGGAGTCTAACACCTTGTTATTTGTCATTTATTAACAAAAAACTCAAATATTCCCTAGCAACTGTCCTTTAGAAGACATTTAGCAAGAAAATAATTAAGGTAAAAATTTTATAATACTTCAAACAGGAGAATTGTCTGGTGCTCTTATTACATTAATGAGTTGCATGACTTTATTAATGATTTAAATACTACACACCATGTAATTGCGTGCTCAGTTGGAGATGAGAACAGAGGTGTTGAAAAAGACAGTCAAAACATATCACTTAGCATCAACGCACACATGCAGGCTCCACTAGCAAAGCCCAGGCTTAATGTGTTTACTTAAGAACAAATGAACTCTGAACTGTGGTCAATAACAAATATTATGAGAAAATTAATTAATTGGAGAAATTAGACTTTATAGAGATTTCTTAATATTCCGTGATTGTTAAACAAAATGAAGTGGAATCTGATTTTTGTGTTTTCAATTTATGTTTAAACATTATTTATTCGATAATTAAAATGTAATTATTTTAGGGATGCATGATACATCTGCATTAACATCGGTATTGGTCCGATAAGGCTTGTTGGCCATGTGGTATTTGTCTGGTCATGTGACCGTGATGCAGCAGGACTATGGGGTGTTAAACTGAAGCAAAGAAGCATTGTCAGTGGTGTGGTTGTTTTTAAGGAAATATAATAGCAATAAATATCAGTTATCTGCCATAATAGCAACCTTAGTATCGGATATCGATTATCGTTCCACATTTTCATATAGGTACATTTTTAAATACCTGAGTTTTCTTTACATTTTAGGAGAAATGAAACATTTTAAAACTGTAAAATAAAAAGATGCATGAAATGAAAAACTGATAACTTCCTCCAAGTCCAATATCAATAATCTATTTAGGGAGCAATTTGCAAACTATAGAATGTGTTGGTCTGTGTCTCACTTTCTTGCTCGTGCCCAACGGGCGGGCTCCTCTCTCGGATCGTGTAGTTGGCCGTGAACCCCTCCTTGGCGATGGCGTTGTCAGTGGTGATGGTCATGGATAGGATGCCTGTATAGGAGATGACGCGTCCCGGGGATGTGTGGCCGCAGTATCTGCCGATGTGAGGACCCACTGAGGGAAGAGGATGAAGAAAAATCATCTTAATCACCCTCTGTCTGCTAAAATGTTTCATAACTTAAAGTTAAAGTCAAATCCAATGATTAATGAGAAATATGAGCTACAACATTTAATTTCCCTGTGGGATTAAGAAAGTATTTTTTAACTGAATTGAATTAAAACTGTAAAAGAAATTAGTCTGAATATCTGACATTAGTTTTGTTGCTTTCTGATAATAAAAACTAGATAATATTTACATATATGTATAAACACACGTTTATACATAAGCCATTATAGGAAAAACTGTCTTAATTAAAATGTTAATAAAACAGAATTGCAACTCTGATTCTAATTAAGTTGGGACGTTCTGTAAAACATTCATAAAAACAGAAGAATTCATGTATTCTTTCTTTCCCAACTTTACTGGAATTGGGGTTGTAATTCCAATATAATATTAAGGATGTTATAAATGACTAACTTTATATTTCTACTCCTGGACTGTCTGACTAAATGAAATGCAGCTATTAAACTTTTTCCACTATGTTACAATTCCCTGACAAATGGTAAGCTGGTAATTAACTGTCATTAATTATCTGGAAGTGTACAGAATGAAAAATCAATACCTTTTTCATGAAGTAACAAACACATTCGGTCCTTCTTATGAATAACAGAATAAATTGGTAAAAGTAATTGTTCTGTGCACCAGGCGGATCATTTTCAACTGAGATAAACACAAGAAACTGATGTGAGCATTTTGTATTCGTGGAATTAACCTGTCTGGAAAATAAATATCCAAAAGTGAGGATATTTTTTCCCATTAAAAGCACAGAGAGACAAGGCGTTTTATATCTAATGACATTTAGAGTTCACAGTTAGTCACACATTTTAGCTTTTTCTTATCTGCAAAACCCAAAAAGAGGCTTTTGGTTCTGCCCGGTGGAGATACTGCATCTGCTCCCTAACATGTTACAAAAATATATTCTTTCAATTCAACTCAGAGGTAAAGCGCTAAAATAAAAAAATAAGAAAGAAACACGAAGCACTCGTACAGGAATGCTGAGCTGCAGTAATCTGATGGATTAGGTTTATCAGTTACAGTCTGAAGCAGGTAGTCGGCGATCGGTGACGGATTAAGTCGGGAGCTATTTCAGCCTTATCGAAGGATGTGTGAAATGGTTTTTACTCCAGCTGTCAGCTGATGCAATCAGGTCGGAAATAAGGGGAAAACATCCTACAGGCAGTGTGGAATGACATGCATGTAAGGAAACTGGGTACGGTGAGAAGAAAAGACTAAAATTGGAGCAGTCGTAATAACAGTTGGTTCTGGAGCGTGAAAACGTGAAGGTTAATTCCTGATGATGATCTACGGTTCAAATAAAATGAGCAAAAATGTTATGGTTCCTTTCATTTTGTTACCAGGTACATTGCCTTGCAAAAGTATTTACATCCCTTTAACAACCATATTATGGTACAACCATAATCTATTTTACAGAGATTTTATAGATTTTATCTCGTGTTTGATTGGCCAGCAACCTCACCAGACCTGAACCCCACAGAGAATCTGTGAAGTATTGTTAAAAAGATTAGGGACATCAGACCCAACAATGACCTGATGTTGACCTGAAGACTGCTATCAAAGAAACCTGGGTTTTCATAACACCTCAGCAGAACCACAGGCTGATCGCCTCCATGCCACGCCGCATTGATGCAGTAATTCATGGAAAAGGAGCCCCAACCAAGCCTGACATTTCTGTTTAGAATATCATTTTATATCGATCTTATCTAATATCCTAATTTTCTAAGACATTGAATTTTGGTTTTTATTTACCTGTAGGTAATAATCATTAAAATTACAAGAAAGGCATGAAATGTTTCACTCTATGTGTAATAGATCTATATAATATGACTATCATAAATGAGTGACACGCTGAACTTTTTAATGATAGACCTGTGCAAGCCACACTATTCAGATTATTATTTGTGAAAAATATTTGAAAAGCTTGTTTTCTTTCCATCACACAGTTACACTCTGTGTTGGTCTGTCACATAAATGATGCAATTGTGTATTAATAAATTAGCTAGGCACTGGATGTGATTTTAAAATTAGATTTAATTACAGTACTTGAAAAAAGAGCTTTTTTCCCTTTTGTCTTTTATAAGCAGCCAATGTTTCCTGTAATCTTTCTGAGGAACTCTGATCAACACTTCTTCAGACTTTCCGGAAGTTTATTCTTTAGGTTTTAGTGGCTTTAATTGTAAATAAATGAGTTTATAAGCTAAATTTACAGAGCCAAGAAAAATAACAAGCTGAAGTAAAAAAGCAGCCAAATTTTCAAAAAGAAACTAACAAGCGGTAGATGTGTTGGTGTGATTAAGTTGAATTGTAAATAACATTTTAATTAAAAGAACGAAGCTGAAAGAAGAGGACAAAAGCTCCATAATCCAGTTTTAGAAGTCCGTGTTATCAATGCATGACGAACAACATGCCGGTCTGCGCCCTCCTGCAGAGCTGCTCCCTTATCTTCCCTGACAAACACAGGAACACTTGGCTCAAACACACCCACCCACGTTCTTGAGTATAAATGCACCTGAATGCTCACTGACACACGTACTGTCACAGATCGTTTGACAGGAAGAGTCCTGGCAGGTTGGGCATGCTGGCACGGCTTTAAAGTGCATGTCAGTATCTGAGTACCTGTGCCAGTCTTTGTGTCCCACATGTTCCCGTGCTTGTCTCCTCCCTGGCAATAATCAGGGAGAAAAGGCTCTCTGGGCACCGCGGAGAGTATTGTGGGCCATCCCTGGCAGCCGTCACGGTGCCCGTCCGAGGTTTGCAGCTCTGACGATTATCTGCACACTGTATGGCTAATTAGGCAACAATGGAGGCTGAGATGAGCCGTCCAAGCAAGAGGAGGAGAGTGAACAGAGGGTTGAGCAGGTTGTGCCTCCGTCATTCATGTGCCAATTTTCCAAATGTGGTTGGTGAAGGAACAATGAGCTGCGTAGGAGTCTCCCCTTCACTTTCAGAATATCCAGCTGCCATTTGTGCAAAGGAAAAATCGCCTTGGAGTCAAAGACAGGAACGAAAAAGAGCTGAGCCACTGATGATTATTTCCTGCTGGAAACTTCGATTTATTACTATATTTACCCAGTTTAAAGCACTTTCTTCTGAACCTCCAGTTTATACATGAACCAGGGAAACTAGGCTCCATGGATCATTCTGAAGAGAAGGTTTGATCAATATAACAACATCTTAACTCTTCATGACAAGAGGAACACTTAAATCCTTAATCCATTAAAGTTTTATGTTGGACGAGTCCTATAAAGTCTTCACAGAACCATCCTAGTTGGTTAAACTCGGAACTAGTCCCACGTTTAGACCCAGAGTTCAGAGAAATGTTCTGGTGGGCCACCCCTAAATTCACCTGAACTACATCTAATGATCCCCACCTCAGTTTGTGTTCTCTGGGTTTTTGTCTTTCATAAATAAAAGATAAAACTGAACTATAAGTTTAATAATTCTTGTTTATATTTCCAAAAATTGAAACTACTGACCTTAACTTACGTTAAAAGTGAACTAGTTAAAAAAAATCAATGTTCACTGTTGAAATGTTTTTAATTCTGGACTAAATACATTTTAAAAGTGAACTAGTTTAGTTAGTTCATTTTAAAAGTGAACAAGTTAAGTTAAATTATGTTTCCAGTTCAAAATGTAAAATGTCAACGTTAGAAAATTAACTAGTTTAATTAATTCCGGCTCAGATTTCAAAACGTTAAAATTCTACATTAAATTCACATCAAAGGTGAACTTGTTAAAGTTTTTCGTTTATTGTTCAACATTTAAAAAAATCCAGACAAAACTTTTAATTTTATATTTGCAGTTCAAATGTTCAGAACTAAATTTGCATTAACAGTGAAAGCTCATTTTTGAACTAGTTCACTTATTTCATGACTAAATTGATGGAGTAAAATTGAACTAATGCTCATAGTTCAAACAGTTAAATTCTAAACTAACTGTTTAAAAGGGAACTAGTTTAATTGATTAATGTTTACAGTTCAAAAATTTAAGAACTCAAAACAGAATTTACTTAATTTGGGTGTTTTAGCCCCTCACCTGCAGGGAAGCCATCCCAAATCTCCAACCAGTCGTATCGGCAGACGGCGCCGGGCGGCGGCGTGGAGTCGGGTTCCATGTTGAAGCTGTAGAACTCCACAATAATTTCTGCCATCTTGGAGGCGAATATCATGAAGGTGCAGTCCAGGTTGTTGGGGTACTTCTCGGGAAAACCCGGTGTCTCAATGATGCCACTGGGAGCGGTGAAGTTCCTGGAGCATTCTGGACCTGTGAGACGTTTACAAGGAGTCGAAACGTTAGAACAGAGTGAGGTATTGTTACCTAAACAGAGACGAAAACACTGCAGAGGTTGGAGGATGGTAAAGCCTAATAGCATGTTTCCACATTACTTAGAGATCTAAACAAATAAATTGTTCTGTTTGACCGTGTCAGCGTTTGAAAAACAGTTTCTAAACATCCACATTATTGCCAACAATGAGACCTAAATGCAGGCTGAAGTAAAAAAAACCTGATCTTTCACTGGTGTTGATGGCGAACAAAGAGAAACAAGCCCACAGCATCACAGATCCTCTACCATACTTCACAGTGGGCATGACATTTTTTCCTCTTAATCTTATCTGAACAAAAGGCAAAGTCCTAGTCAAAGTCCTGGTAGAGTTGAACAAATTCAACATGTATATGTTTGTGATGGTAGGACAGAATTGGCTTTTGTTTGTTACAGTTCCAGCGGTTGTATTTTAATTTTTTAATCACTACTCTGTAGAAATTTAGGCGACTAGCAACTTTCTTGATGTCTCTATCTGATGAATGCAGCTATAACACACATCAACCTTGAAGGTGCATTATATGTTTCTTGTCTTTCCCATATTAAAGAGTGGTTGATATTTATACCGGATTCATTATTTTATTTTTGTTTTATTGATGTGAAAAACAATTATCTCTTCAAACAGATGTTTTCCCCTATTAAAGGCCTGAATTAAAACTAAAGGTTGGATTTTTGTAAAATCTTTTGTGACAGATTGTTCACACATTCATTTTCCAGTGAAGCACTTTGTAAAGTAAAGCACCCTTATATATCTTTCCAGGGGTGCCAGTGTGTGTGGATGGCTTAGTATATAGTCAATAAAAATCGCTGCCAGATTTCTTTAAGATTTACCCAAAATAAAATCTTATTTTAGTCACACAAAACTCATGACATCTTCTCTTCCCCTGTGGGGCCATCTGGACCTTTATTGAGTTTCACTTGTATTTACTGGCTGTCTCAGGCAATTTCAATGCATCAACATAAAGCAACAAGCAAAACGAGATGTAAACTCACAAACAGACTGGTTTAGCTAAATAGGCCCATCACCCTTGTTTTAAAAGATTGGTTTTTGGCATCATCTACACTGGAAAGCGGGACTTTTTTCCTACCAACCCAAAGGCTTACCATGCAAACAATTTCCTTTTAGTTGTTCAGAGCTGTATATTAAACGGTTTCCCTACAGCTCTGTGGATGGTCCGAATGACTGTCAGTAAACCACAGATTCGCAGCTATGTTTTATCCTTGTTGAGGATTGTTTTGTCTCTGCAGCCTGTCCAGTCACACTTTATTCAGCTTTCTAAAGAACAAAACTCTTCAGAGAGCAGTTTCATGATTGTTTCTAGATTGGTTAACCATCAGTTGGCCGCTAAAATGTTTTTTCTTTGTTCTGTGATACAGTCTCCAAAGTCTCGTGAAGACATTTCAAATTCAAACTCAAATCGGGTTTAAATTTCATTACAGCATGTTGTATGCTGCAAGATTAAGTCCTTAGATAATAGAAAAGATAAAAGTGCAAACATACAAAACAAGCACAATAATCGAAGTACATGATCTTAACAGCAGTTCAGTCTGAGGCAGAAAGCTGTCTGACGATTTTGTTCACGTTACCCATTGCAGTGAGATAACTTATCTGCCCTCAGATCTCTGAGAAAAAATATCTTTGGGTTGATAAAAACTTGGTGAACTCTTAAGGAATGACCTCAGAATCAAAGCAGAGCAAACAAAAAAAGTACAGCATTGTGAAAAAATTCAGACTTCAGATGAAATAAGAATAATTTATTCTGTCACAGACATAAAAAAACAGGCAAAAATAAACCAGTTCCCTCAGAGAAACAGTTTATCTGACAAATATCTCCACCCAGTAGTTTGGTAATCAATGTTTCTCTTATATTTCTAAAACTTCTTGAATCAGTGAGCCAACAAGGCTACTTTTGTGCTTTTAGAACAGATGTTGGCCGGACCACCCCACCCCTCCCCTCCCCGGCCCTACTTACTACTTCAACATGTTAATTAGTAAAATTAATTTGTACTTTTAATGATTTACTTCTTCAGGCACTGTTTATCTGATGGCACAGTAAAAAAAAACTGCGCAGCTCCCCTCACTATCCTCTGCAGGGCCCTGTTGTCTTATTTCTATGTTGTGAATTGTTTCACTGTATTCCATTTGTGCATGGAAATTAAAATGTCTGATTTCAATTTAAAAAAAGAAAATCAACTTGAAATAGCCTGTTAAGTTGAATCAACTTAATCATCAGCCCCTGTTTTAACATCTAATACGGCTGATACAGGCAGTAACACACAGTTTATTTGCATTTAAAGCCATCACACACATGCCTCCAAACCCAGAACACCCATGGACACCTTTACGTTTTGGCCACTTTAAGTCAGCCAATCGGTTCTATTTCCAGAAAACAATGTTGAAAATTAGGTGGTTATATCCCATATGTCTTGGTTAAAGTTTAGTCTAAATAAAAACATCGGAAGTCAGCTCAGCTTTCTTTATTTGGATTGTTTTACTGTTCACCTATAAACCAAACTAAACTTTGTTTTGTTTTACATCTTACATTAAATTACTTAAACACTTGTCAACAACGGTGTTTTAAGGCATTCATTTCGGTGAAAGACATTGTAATCAGCTAGTTCTGCAAACTAAAGACACTGATGACAACAGTGAGTAATTCCCACTGGTGCTCCGTCTTACAGCTGGAACACAGTTAAGTTGGGAAGTCCAATCATTAATTGGGAACTAGCTTAAGATTTCCAATCTAAATGGAGTGCAGCATTTTATTTATTGAACAAAAATATCAACATATATGTTTTTTACAGGACCAGTGTTCATAATTCGAACAACTAAACTGGGATCAAATAAAAGGAGACAACAAACCTAATTTAAAAAGCTTCAGATGAAATGTGCAGGTTCTTTTTCATTTTCCATTTTGAGGGCAAAATACATCTTTTCCATAGAGTAGATATGAAAGACAATGTTCACCCACTCCTCAGTCTTAGGTGGTTCCACCATCAGCAGTTATATTCAGTATTGTTCTGTAATTGGTGTGCATAGTTTCATAATTTACATCTTCCAGGAATATGGTTACCAACAGAAAGGGAATATTTACTTCAAATTCTCTATCTATATGTCCATGGATCTCTTCCCAATAGAGATCTCAAAAGATACAAGTGTGGCTGCCTCCACTGATCCTAGTGAGTCTCCAACAAGCAACACCGTTACTATGATGTCATTTCTGATTGGGTGTACAGAAGAATCTCATAATAAAATGTACAAATGGTCAACTACTGGACTGAGAAAAAACAAAAAAGCTGCCAAAATCCAAAGAAAATCCAGGTATGAATCAATAAAAAGCTTGGAGGACTATTGATAAAGAACACTTTATGTCAGGCTGCTTGAAAGGGAAATACAAAGAAAAACCAGATGACTGAAGACTGTCTCACTGCACCGTTGTCCCAGAGCCTGAGATCCTTTTCTGTACAGTTGGGCTGAACATAAGAACTGCATGCTGCATCAGATTTTCAGTCTATATAAATAAACTGTTTTGATCATAAAATCACATTATCACATAACAGAGATAAACACATAACCAGAGCAGCAGCCATTTTTTGGGCGCAAGCCGTTCTTGAGAAAGTCACGTCCTCGCTAAAAGCCTCTGTCGACTCTCATTCGTCATCCCTGCCGGCGGCTCACACCTCGACATGAGCGCTGTCACGAGACAGAGACCGATGTCGGGGGAACAGGGGATGACACGAGACATGGATGAGGGTGAAGCATCTCTCCGAGGCAGAGACTGTGTGTGTGAAAGTTAACATGTTGGAGGAGGAAGAGGAGGAGGGTTCTCATGTTGCCGGGCCAGATGTGACCTGTGCGAGCATGCGAGTAAACATAAATCCACACACAAATGGGAACGCATGCAGGCACATACCACTGAGGACCCCTTGCTGTTGACACAGGTGGTGTCATTAGAGGCGGGACATGATAAATGATGAGGAGGGATGGTTGGCGAGGGGTGAAGCATGTTTCGATCCTGCTCAGCTGGCACGATATGGAGAGACTCTGTGAAATATGCAGCTGGGGCCACAAATGTGCGATGCCATTTAAAAGGATCAAAAACCAACACTGATTTATGCACTGAAGGTGCTTCAAAATTCTCCATTTCACACAAAAAACAATAAAATGTCGTGTAAATTGAATTTGGACAGGCTCGACGGTGGTGCAGGGGTAGAGCGCAACGCATGAGCGGACTCCTTAGTCCTTGACGCAGCCCATTATGGGTTTGGGTTCAGGTCCCGGCACAGTGACCTTTCCTGCATGTCTTCCCGAACTCTCTCTCACTTTTTCCTGTCAGCTCACTTCCAGAAAATAAGAAAAATAACGGCCACTAGTGCCGCAAAAATAAATTTAATTTGGACCAGACTAAATTCTGCAAACAACCTTCCTTGAGATGATTGTTGACAAATGAATTAAATGGTTTAAACAGAGTACAGAAAAAGATCAAGTAAGTAGACCCAAATATTTGTATATTACATTTGGCCCCATCTCTCCAGCCTCTCACCACTTTACTTTGTTTCGCGAAGACAACCTTTCAATCAGCTGTGGCTATAAAACCGTCTCAAACCTAGAGACAGACATGTGTTTCTGGTTAAAAACCTAGAGTTCCAGGATGAACGACAGAGAAGTCCCACTTGGCTATCATTTATAAATGAAATCTACGCTGTGGTCTAAAGAAAGGGTGGAGCGATGCGACCCAACATTTCTGCAAAACACTCATTACCCGCCGCCGCCGAATGCCATCTTTAAAGCCAAACAGAGCGTGTCATCTGGACGAGCATTGGAGCTTTTTGTGGCAGTGTTTAGGTGCGTAATGACAGACGGGGAGTAGACTGAGGGAGATGACGGATGAAGCCACAGACAGTCGCACAGAAACGCAGAAGGGCAGGTGGGGCCCAATGCAACAACAAGCACAATTTCAAGCAAAGATTGCAACACCCCATAAGAACATAACTTCTGGTCCTTGCTGTTAGAAACTGTAAATCAGGAAGAAACGGTTTCCTCTGTGAAAGTCCCTCTGCATGCACAACCATCCAAGAGACTTCCTCATGCTTTGGGTTTTTTTTTTTGATGGCGAAGCAACACCACCCTCCTCGTGCGTTAACTCTGAAAATACATCTCAGCATGACCACAGTGACCTAAAAAGATTTGCTGCTTTTAATGTTTGACCAAACCGCAAATATGGCTATTTTTCAAGAGTCCTGGCTGGAATATTTCTGTTTCCTGAATGCCGGATAACCAATAAACAAATAATGCCAGTGACATAGAAACGTTTATTGTGATTATTGTGCTAAATGGGGCTATGAAGAATGCAAGAAAGATGAATATAAAATAAAGTTTAGTCCAAAATGCATGCCAGACATGGATTACCATAAATATATTTATAGATTATGGGTGGAGGCCTTTTTAAGCACCAAGACCAGCAACCAAAACCAACATCTACACCAAGCTTATTGGGAATAACACTACAAGCAGCCAAATTAAATCTTTTATGAATGCCTTTCACAATAAAAGTGCTCCATCTTTATCATTTAGATATAATTATCCAAATAAGATGCATCTACTGAAAGTGTGTATATGTTTTCATTATTTTCCAAAAAAGAAATCTAAATATTACAGTGAAAAGGACTCAAAATCTGTTTGATTTTTTAAATTAAAGGTAGCTATACTGGACTTGATGGAATTCATTTTAAATAAACTGCATTTAATTGAACAAGAGTCCACAATGACTGCATTAAAGAAACTGTAATTAGACAAAGTTTAGTGTAAACGGGACTGAATTGAGACTTGGACTACAATCCGCACCTGAGCCCAATAAATTGTCTTGTAATTAGACTTATTTAGAATGAATTGGAAAGATTGGGATTTGTCTGACCTGTATGTAGCTGGATTGGATTAAATTGAAATGGAATTAGACAAAACTAGAAAAAAACTAGAATTCAAAATATTAGCTTAGTATTCCTTCTCTAAATCTTCCTTTAAACCAGATACATATTCACCAGAATATCGATCAATCCTTGAAGAAATTGACTGACAATAACCATTTAACTGAGAATGGGGAGATTCTGGGTCGGATATAGAAAGTTTTCTATCCTGAAAAATGAACTTTTTCTCATGCATTTTGAAAAATCTTTCCACCACAAACGGCACTACAGTAGAAGAAGAACTACCAAAGCACCACAGAAGAAGAGCAGCTATGGGACCGGGAATGTAGCGGTATTTTATGTTTTCAACAGTAGACTTGATGCTGCTGAATGCTACAGGATTCCAGAGGGATCGCTGCGTTGGAGCGTTGGCCACTGACCAGAACCGGGACGTATTTGACGCCGCAGATGTGCATTGCTCGTTAGATTTGTCTGAACTGGAAAACCAAACTTGACTGTTTCATCTTGAATTAGAAGAGAATCAGAATATGCTTAATTCGCCAAACTGTTCAAATTGGTCAAAATGAAACTGAAATAAATAGGAAGGCCTTGGATTGCACTAAATTAGGATACTTATCAAAGTGTGTTTCACTGAATTCTAATTGGACCAAGAAATAATAAATTAGATCAAATTGAAAAGAGTTGGATTTGTTAGAACTATTTGTAATTTGATGTGAACCTAAAAGCGATCTGGATTCAACTGGAGTTTAACAAAAGCATAATAAACTGGAATTAACTGGAAAGCTTTGGATTGAACTGGACTGTATTTAGTCATACTAGTGTCTGACCCAATAAGGAAGTGGCATTGAATTTGACTGAACTGAAGAGACTTAGACTCATTTGATCAATGTGTTATTGAAATTGAAACCAAATGTGATTATAATGAGTTGAATTGTAACTTTGGAAATATTTGTACTGCCTACAACTGGATTAAAATCTGAATTTCATAATTATTTATACAATTAGAAAATGGTGGAATAAATATGATTAATTTGAACTAAATTGGAAAATCAATATGGGTTCTGGATCAAAATATAATCTAAATAATCTTTGGATGGTTGCTACAGGCACCACTGCGTTTACTCTGTTCAGAATAATATCCCTGATCAAAAGACAAATCAGAAAGAGAGGCATAATGCCACAAAGAGAGAAAGCTGGAGGCTTCAACTGAATTTAAAGCCTATTTGTAAGCAGAGCAGCAGCTCCATTTAGCAGCCGGTTACAGTTTGCTGCTCTGGCTGTAATGGATTTTAAATGTGGTGAGAAGAAAAGGCAGCAGCATGGCAGGGGGATTACCTGAGTGAGAACAAGTGCTGTTTTTAACTTGTTAGGAGGTGGAGGACCCATATTGAGGGCAGCCCACACACTCACATACATGGAAACACACACTTCTGTCCTAGTTTCAGAGCTGTTTATCTACGCCACAGAATCCATCTCAACTGCAGGTCACCCCCATTGCCTCCAAGGACAAACAGCCCATTAGCTACATAAGCCTGAGGTCCCACACATCTGTCTATTACACAGACACAAAGGGACACAATGAAAGGCCGATAAATGCATATGAAAACAAAAACACCATGCAAAAAAGAGAATGGATACTGTTCAGCAAATAAGTAAATTCACAGATTGTTGCTGATTATTCTCAACATCAGCATAAGACTCCTTTTTTGCAAAATGCATTTTCAGCAATGGACAATGGTTTTGTGACATCCCTAATTTTTTATGTTTTCCTTCCATGTATAGCTTTTGGGTTTAAATTTTGAATAGTCTATACATGGTTAATCTTGCATTGTCTTGGGTGGGCTCATGCCTATTTCCAGCAGTCATTATCTGAAAGGTGGGATACACCCTAGGCAGGTTGCTAGTCCATCCCAGAAAACCCCAAAACACTCAGGACAGACAACCATGCACACACACACGCCTAAGGAGGAGAAGCCATGCATGCACGGGGAGATTCAAACCAAGGACTTTCTGTCTGCAAGGCAACCGTGCTAACAACTGTGGCACTGAGGAGCATCCATCCATCCATCCATCCATCCATCCATCCATCCATCCATCCATCCATCCATCCATCCATCCATCCATCCATGTTTTGTTTTTCTTTATTTTCATTCTGGTTTTTAAATTTTAATTTCACATTATTTTGTATTTTTATAAATTGGTCATTATACTAATAAAAAGTTGAAAAAACAGAAAAATATATGAAAAAAGGGAAATTGAATATTACATTGCAAACCATAAAAAAAAAATAAAAAAACTAGTACAATTTCCATAAACGTTTCTGGGTCTTTTAACAAAAATGGAGAGAAGTCAATGTTTGAAGGCAGCTATCATGATGCCATGCTCTCAGTCCTTAAAGAGGTTCTTGAAATCTCTTTGACTCTTTCCTGCCTTCTAATTGCATCCTTTTTGCCAGCAGCCACTTCTTATGATGATCTTGCCATCCACCAACCCCAAGACCCATGGTGGTACTATGCTACTCTGCAGGTATCATGTTTGTAGGTTGTTTACATACATGATCTGAAGAATTTCCCAACATATACGAAAGGCTTCTGCTCCTCCACTCTTATTTTCATCCTTGCTGAGGAGGAGAAAACACCCTGAGCATCTTAAAACCTTAGGCAAATGAAGGATGGCCAACTCTAAGACATTAAGACTGTGGATTAGTTGTTGCTATTAGCTTGTGTGGGAGTAACAGCCAGCTGGATGCGATGTGTGTAGCAGACAAGCCACCAAGAGGAGTTTCCAAGCCCAGTGTTTGAGGTTGTAGCCTTGGTGTAATGCCAGTGTGGTCAGTCCTGCTTCAGATTCTCGATAAGACATGTTGGCGTGAGTGGTTACAACTTCATAGACGCTCCACCCAAAAAGCCTTTATTTCCTACCACCAAGATAATAAACCACCACAATTGTGATATAGAGGATTTGTGGATGCTCAGATGTGTGAAGGGACTCTTTAAATCTTCATTCTTGATGCAGTCATAACCATTCCTAAAACTTACCAACATGATGTGTGTTATTCAGGCATAAAAGATCTAAAGTTGTGCTTTTCAAACACTGACTCCAAGCAGTTATTGATCAAAGCCAAGAAAGATTATTTTTAAAAGCCATACCTTTAAACAATTCCTAATGAAATGTTCAAGACGGACATGTTGGGGACCTCCATTTAAAGAATTATAACCCAGACTTTCAAGTTTTATCCTGACCTCCATCAGTCCTGATTGCGCTATGCAGAAATTTGTTTTCAGTTTACAGAACAGTAAAGCATAATGAGCCATGACTCCAAAAATGCTGATGTTGGGAAAGACAAGGACCTGACTATCTGTTTATCACAGTGCTCTTTAACCTACATCCACATGGGGATTGTTATTTCTGGAAGATGTGTGAATGCTTGTTGCTCTCTGGGGGGTTAACATTAGAAAAATGAGGAGGAGTGTTATGAATGCTCCGTTTTTATCTGATTTATGTCCAGCCTACCCCCGGTGGAAAAACTGAAGTGGCCACAGGAGATTCTCCATGTTGGCGGATACTCAAATAAAGCCAGGAGGGAAGAGCAAATACAAATGTAGGACACAGGGATCGGGGTTTCTCCCAACGCTGGCTGTGTTTATGGAAGTCAATCCTGATAGCATCCTGCTCCACAGGGGATGCCAGCTTTTCAGTGGGTTGTTGAGTATTTAGCTTGCGACACAGGGGTCAGCGTAACAGAGGCTCTGCTCTAACCAAGGGCGTCAAACAGGGATATTTATAAACCCTGTTTTCTCACAGGGGTTATAACAGGACCAGACGTTCCTGATTTTAATAGATAACTGTGAAGGACCTTGCTGCTTTGGAGATCGTTAACGTTTACACGAGATATTAGTCATATCCAAATCCTTTCTTGCCTAATTCAGTGCTCCTACTGCCCACATTGACAAGGCAAATGCTTTCTGCAGAAATGTTTTATGATCAGAGGAAAGAAAGATTGGGCTGTTTAGGCACAATAAGAAGTATGTTTGCAGTAGTAAAGGTGAGACGTTTAAAACAAAGAACATTATACAAAATGTCAGCTATGGTGAATGTAGCATCATGCTGTAGGACTGCTCCAGTGCCAGTGGTACTGGTACTTTACACAAACTGGATGGAATAAAGAAGGAAGAGTGTTTTAAAAATCTTTAACTTCACCTAAAAACAGTAGCTAGATGAAAGGTGGACGCAGGCAGACGTTCCAACAGGACAATGATCACAAACAAGCATCAAAACAGAAATGGATCAAGCTGGCCAACATTCAGTTTCTGTTGAGGCCTCCCCAAAGTCCAGACCTCAGCGCTGTTGAAAATTAGTGGACTATGTTGAAATACTGGGTCTGTACCAGGAAACAATCAAAAACGACTCAAATATATGAACAAATGTGCCAGAAGCTTTGTAATGACAACAAAAAGTGTGACTGGTTGCAATTTGCCAAGTGACACTGTGTATGTGTATATTTATAATAAACAATACTTAATAATAGTGTTTTAGTTTTTAGTGTTTTTGTAATCTAGATGTGAACAAAAGTAATATTTTGAGCTGCTTTTATCCTCCATGAAAATGTTTTCAACAGAATCACTGCTTGTGTGGCACACTATAATCTGAACTGTCATCGACATAAAGCTGTGAACAGTAAATATGCGGTCTGAATGAAGACTTGAGAAAACAATAAGGCAAAGGGAACCACTAACAGATGGATGAAACCATTAATGTTGTGTGTCTCATATCAGTAAAAAAAGAGTTCGAGACCTAAAATTGAAAAATTGGAGCATTTCAGTCAAAGATATTTACAGAAATCTCTTAAGATCAACACCCTGAGCTAAAAATAGAGGCATTTCTGTTCCATCTGGCCTTTTTTCAGCTGTTTCCAAATGTAACTCTGTCTTATTTATGTTAGTGTTAGAAATGATTACTTATTATCAAGTTATTTTCCAACCAAACAGAACTCTAAAGGTGACAAAACAAAACACTCTGAAATTAAATTTATTACAGTTGTAAATACGTTACCTGTCTTGAGGACCTCATATCGAACAGAAAATCCAGCCCCATGGGTTTCATAGTCGGAAACGAACTTGATAAGGAGCTGTCCGCCACTGGAGATGATTGGAGAGGGCGCAATTTTCCCGCAAAACTTTCCCAGCAAGGACGAAAGTTCATTTCCGCCGTTGTAGACCTCCAGATAGTCATACCTGCATGAGTAAAAGAGGGGATAGAGGATCAGTTTTGAGTTCTGGAGAGAACATGATCAAATAATTGATATATGCTTCCAGTGTATATGAAACAGTTCAGACCGCCTAAAAAAATCCAGACATTTTAGCTGCAGTTGCATCAATGTTGATCATTTTAAATGCTATTTGTGAACGTTAAAACAAAAAGTCTGATTTCAGTTATAAAAATAAAAAAAAATGATTTAGTGGCCCTTTTCTTGTTTTAAAATCTGCACTAAAGAAAGTAGTTCCTTCTATGTATGCATCCCTTTCCCAGAAAACAAATGAACTGTGTGCATGTTGCTGCACACACACACACACACACACACATACACACAATGATAAGAAAATATCAGCTTTTGCTCAAGTAGGTAAATGAAAAACATATTAGATAGATAACAGTATAAACAGTCAGAAGGGATGTGAGAGGAAACATGAGATTCCCTCCTTCTCAGAGCGAGGAAGGAAGAACAAGGCGGCGGTATCAGCAATGTGAAGAAAACGATTCCCACTGTGAAACTTTATCAGTCTTTGCTGTCTGTGTGGACATCCTACCACCTCTGCGGCAACCCATCTCTTACCAGCCACACTGTTTCTTCTTCAACATGTATTTTACGTTTAAAGGCATGCATTTGCCAATATTTCTGCTTCACATTTTTCAGCCTAAATTAGGTTTAAATCACCTAAAAGTAGGATGTTAAGATCTCAACTAAATGCCAAAATATATATACCATAAGTAAATATCACCAGATAACTGTTGTGATTACATGTTTTGTAGTCTTCCAGTACCTACTCTCTTGTGCTTAGGTATTAAAAGATAAGGGTTTCTTGAAATAAAAGGGTAAATATGTATATTTCTTATAAAATCAGTTAAATCAGTCTAAGTTTAAGGAGAAACGATTTCCTAAAATCTACTCAACATCAAGCTAGCAGCTTATCAGAGTTAAACAGCTAATAGCAGTCAAGCCAACAGTTAGTTATTACCAAACAGTTAATCAGAGCCAAACTAACCACTAACCAATCATAGTCAAGTGGTAATATGTGTGAAGCTAAAAGCTAATCAGAATTAAAATAACATATTCATATTCATCATAAAGTTACCAACTAATAAAACACTTGGTAACTATTGTCACACTCAAAGCTATTTAGCATTAAGCTAGTAGTGTCAAGCTAAGCCCATCAGACTTGAACTAAAAGCTAAACAAAGTTAAGATAACAGCTAATCAAGGGTCAAACGTTTAACCAGAGTCAAGTTAACTTTTAAGCCAGCTAATCTTTAGGCAGAAAACATACCTATTTACAACTTTTAGAGCCAAGCTGACTTCTAATCAGAGTGAAGCTAACAGCTAAGAGTGGTGGGGAGAGTGGTGGCCTAGTGGTTAGAACAGGAGGTTTGTGTTCCAGAGGGGACACAAGGGGCCAGGTTCGTATCCCACAGATTACCACTCTGGGTCCCTGAGCAAGACCCTTAGCCCCAGAATGCTCTCCAGGTGCCGCACAATGTTAGCCCATTGCTCCCTATAAGGGATGGGTTAAATGCAGAGGACAAATTTCATTGTAATGTACATGTGCAATGACCAATAAAGATGATTATTATTATTATTAATCAGTATCAAGCTAACAGCTAATCAGTGTCTAAACTGTTGCTCAGAGACAAGCAACCACTAATCATACATAGTCAAGCAGCTGTCCAGTTAACAGCTGAAATGCAAACCCATAATGTCATAACTGACCAAAATATCCAACAGACATACATGCTAACTTTTAAAATAGTTGGAGAATACATAAAAAGGTTGCAATATAACAAGTTTCACTCTACCTGCTACATAAGTCATGCACTGCTGAGAGGTTAAATTATAAACACTAGTCTATTGAATTCCTTCAGGATCTGAGAATGTAGTGCATTCAAACAAAAACATTGACTTTTTCAAAGGAAAATACTTAAAGCCAATAAAACTGTCGGACTCAGAATGATGGCACACCTTTAAATCTTTTCTTAACTGCTGAATTTCCAATGGGCAGTAACCTCTACACCATCAATCTTATATGGACATCCTAACTGACAACATATATACATGTAATTTCCTGGTATGTTGCTTTGTTTATTATAGAGAAAGAGTTGTGAGATCACTGTTTTAAGACAAAGTTTGACCTCTAACCTCTTAGACAAGAAGCAGAATAGAATATCAGAATATTACCTCAGATTAATGGTCTGAAGCTCTTGGGTAAGAATCTTTAGAATAACAGGAATGTATGACTAATGAAACCAATTTATGAAAGTAGTCAATAATTAATGTCAGGTTTATTTTATGTGTCACGCCAACAACAACTATGTTACCCTAATTTTCTCTTAATTTTATACCACAATGAGCTAGTATTTTCTTTACCTATGAAAAAAACTGCATTAAGTAAAAGTTTCAAATCATGCTTAATATCTTTATACTTTAAGCTAGTTTGACATTTTTATGTTTTCTGCAGACTTGTTGAAAAATGGATGTTACGTGGTTCTAAATCTGAAAAAAGTAAGTGGATTCTGTCGAAGTTCTTTTAGCCCTTTGAGGTATGTGTGATGGGATCAAAATTGTGCAATTCACTATATTTGGATCCTTCCTGGGGTTAGCTTTGCCATGATGGCAAAATTTGTTTTTATGCAGTTTTTTAAGGATTCATGGACCATCTGGGAATTAGATTTCAATGCTCTGAGTGCCATCAAAGGGACAAATAATTATTATTCAGAAAGTAAGTAATTCTGTAAACTTTGCTTTAAAGTTTCAATCATCCTGCATACTGAGTAGCGTGGGATAAAATACTTTGGTCAAAAAAGCAGTTTCATTGATTCTGTAGCAGAGATGCATATGATTAATATATATGGCTTGTAAATTTTTCGACATGTTCAAGGCATCCGATGCACCATGCCTTATCTACAAACAGTTTATGCTACAGTGCCAAATGGCATCATGTCTTTCCACACCACAGAACAAAACGTAAATACGGAATAGTGTGAAGGGGTCATACTTTTAGGTAACCTGGTATTCTTATAATGTTTTAAATTAAATTATACTATTGTTCTTGAATTACACTTTGTTGACACAGATTCATGTCTGGTGTTCATACTAATTTTAGTCCCCTAAAGGTTCATAGGTCATACTTAAGTGACTTATTGAAAAAAAAGAAAAAGAAATGAACTGGTATAAAACTGTGCAAAAAAAGACAATCACAAAACCTTCCAAACTACCAAGAAGTACAACTTGAAAGTCTGGTTGCCTGAGGGCTGACCCATGACTTTTGCACAATACTGTACCTCACAAATGAACACCAAACAGAAATGCAAAAATGTTTAATGCAAATTAAAAATTCACTACCAGCTGCCACAACAGTTCATAAAAGAACAAACAGAAGTTAGTATTTGATTAATTTGGGACTTGTTAAAAGAGATATGCTGCAAGTGGTTTATTCTGAAAACATGATGGGCAAAATATTAAACAGTCTTAACTTTAAACCTGTGAAACAGTCACTGTTAGACAGCTCAGGGCGTAAACAGAGTTCTCTGTGTTTAATAGGGCTATGTGTGCCGCAGGAGAATAAAATCTGCAATTTCTGCTTCTGAGTTTGTTTCCTGTTGTGTCTGCTTTCAACCCCTAGTGAGAAATGGATTTACATGCTCAGCTGTAGTGTTGGTGTCGACGGTGATGTTTAGGTGATGGCATTTTCATTCATAGCTTCCAGACTTCTCATCCCTCTCTAGGTTCTCATAAAATAAGACTTGTAAGAAGGGAGAGGTGGAGGGAAGCGTGATCCGTTGCATGCAGATGGCTATACTCAGTCAGTCACTCCAGCTGGTCCTAGAGGCAGTCGGTGTGTACACAGACAGGCCGTTTAATGAAGTGGCTCTGTCTTTTCACACTCTAGTTAAGAAGAGTCTTTCAGTGCACAGCCCTGTCGCCTCCTTTCCATCCGCTCACATCTCCCCATTAAGCACAGAGGCTGTTCATCCCCTGCAAAGGCAGATGTCCATAGCAAATGCCTTGCTCAAGGGCGGAACAGTCATCATTCCATCTGGAGGCCAATGAGCAGATGCTTAAATGAACATTTTGCGCTATTTACTGGCACTCTCTTCCTCCTGTGGAGCAATAGATGCTATTTTGACGTCGTGAACTTCCAAATATCCCTGGCTTATGTTTAAGACCAGAGTGCAAGCAGTTCACATTAATAAATGTAAGGGTTTATAAACATAAGGAAATGTTCGACTCGTAGGAAACACTAATTGGATGTCATCCAATGACAAAGGTAGAAGTTTCACAGAGTTTCACAGAGTAAGTTTTAAGTAATGAAAACAATCAGACTAACAATTTAACTTGGAATGTAAAAAAGTCAGTTTTAGTTTTTACAGCTTAATCAACTCTGAGTTTGCAGATATGAGCATAATAGATAATAGAATTGACCAAGAAAACAAAGTCAACAGTCAATCAGTCCATTACACATCAGACCCCTCAGTACTTGCTCTGCCATTTAAGCCTTCTCTTTACCAAATTCCTGCCACATCAAAGGCGTTGGCTTTCGATTTTTGTAGCTTCTTAACTCCAGCCAGTAAATTAATAGAGTACGGTACATGCAAGTCGTTCATCTTCCTGTCTCCTCCTTGCGCAACTTTGGTTTTCTCATCTTTAACAACTCACCACAACACTCCTAAAACAGCAGCTATAATTGTTTTTAACTATGAGAAGTAGGAAACCAGGGTATCATGCCCAATCTAGACAGGTCAAGAAATATTTTTTTTTTTTACAGAAAATAAAAATAAAATGATTGCACTTCAGAGTAAAACCTAATTATAAAGGCACCACAATATTCCAATAGAGTGTGTAGTCTTTGATACAGCTAGTGCAAAACGCACTAAACAGCGGTAATTCATGTTTCTAAATTTAACGTGGCAGAATCCTTTTTTAAATAGCGCCGACTGAGATGGAAACAGGGAATTTTATTCCTTCCCACCCCTTTCCTACTACAGAGTCCTC
Organism: Girardinichthys multiradiatus; assembly: GCF_021462225.1. Taxonomy (NCBI): domain Eukaryota; kingdom Metazoa; phylum Chordata; class Actinopteri; order Cyprinodontiformes; family Goodeidae; genus Girardinichthys; species Girardinichthys multiradiatus. The sequence goes on from NC_061799.1 coordinate 39,887,068, forward strand.
GGGTGTAAGCGTACACCCTCACCCTGCTCTGCTCATATATTACATTTCATTAACATGCCATGCCATGTTGTGCTGCGATTCCCCTGTGGCTAGCTTCTTACAGCACATCTGGAAGGCATCACAGAAGAATTTACAAAGCGAGTTCGGAGACTTTTGCCTCCCGCAAAGCAAAGCCGGAGTGAGCAGTGACTCAGTTTCTGCAGAACCACGGTGTAACACCTCCTCCTCTCTGATGTCCATGTGTTCTATCAACCTCTTTTTCTTGTGTCTAACTCATCTCTAAAAACACTGTCTGCTCTCACCCTTCCTGTTCTTTTCAAAAGCTTCTCTGTTCAACTCAAAACTGAGTTTCTAGTGCGAAAGGTCAAATCAATTCCTAGAAATAGACTACTTTGAAAAAAGGTATTTTGCAACAAGTGCAGTAATTGTGACAAAACAGTTCAGGAAGTATCAGTAATGCTTTTCCCCTGATGCTGTAAACAATGTGATCTGGACTTCACAGATGTTCTTGATTCAAGGAGATTCCAACTGTATTTTGTTTGCCATTTTCATCAGACTTTTGGTTTTGATTATTTAACTTCTTAAAACATTGGCAAAATGAACTGAAAATCCCAAAGAACATCAGTATGATGAACCGACCTGAAAACTAAAGGATGGAAAAGTCTTGCCACTTATTCAGACTTCATCTATCATAATTATACCCAACTTTTCGACTTACGCCTGCATTCTCAAACTGTCAGTGGCTGCTTTTTAAAAAATATAATACAACACTTTTCATTTATTGGATCTCTGCTTCATATAAGATGTGCAGGACAGACGCTGCCACTGGGATGTTAACATTTAATATCCCAGTGTGCAATCGGCTGGTGTTACAGTTGCAAATAACATAAACTTAGTGTTGAGCATGACTGAGATCAAATGCTCGTGTTCATGAGTGCAGCTCTCATTTTTGAGAACTTTGAACTGACGATGATGTTTTTAATATGGAGAATGAAAAGGTAACGCCCTCCATTTGGGTGTGAACGAAAGATTTACATTGTGTACATTGTGCAAACTTTGGATATTATACGGAGAAAGAGCCACAGCATTTTCTCTCAATGCATGCACTCAGTGTCTGCTGAGTATCTGTGTGCATGCACAGGGAGCAGAGATACAGTTCTTCTTAGTGAGGACCGATATTGGCAGTTTAAGCCTACACTTCTTCTCTTTGCTTTAGAATTCACTATGCCGACTTCAGGACATTAACTGAAGGCTTAAGCTCAACCTGTAAAAAAAGACAAATTGAATTTATTTTTATTTTATTGGCTGTTGATGTTGTCATGTGTATAATCAGTTGTTACTTGAGGTTACTTTTAGATAGTATTGCGTCTGTTGGATAAGTTGGACACAAAAAAGTCACCAAGGACAAAACTTTTGTCTCCATTAATTTATTTTTGTGTCTTTGATTGAAGTGTTGATAGATTCATGTGTATTGTGCCTTTAAAGAAACAAAACACCCAGATAAACAATTTTAAATTATTTTGATTATGTATAAATCGACTTAGCTTATATATCACTCTGAAACTAATGTTTCTGTTATGGGAGATGACCCTGATTATAAGAAATTTAGTCTTAATATTTATCAAGAAAACATTGTGATGCTTTAAAACAGGCAAGATATGTGGCAGCTCTTAAAATCTCTAGGAAAAACAAGCCAATAAGAAAGTTTGAGGTTTGTTTGATGTGTGCATTCTTTCTCCATGGTTTTTGGTCACATCCTGGTGACTTAAATTAGTGCTCAGTAATAAAAACTTCAAGTAGCCCTGATCTAAGCATAGCCTTTTGCACAAACACCCAGAGTTAAGCATATTCTTTATCTCTTCAGAGAGCTGAGTCACCCTGATTCCGTGGTGACTCAACCCAACCTGAACTCTTAACCACTCTAACCAAGTCCACAGCTTTTATCTCAAACAGCAAGCTAAGCCTCCACAATGTGACTGTGAGGCAGCTTTTCGTTAGCACAGCGAGGAACACAGACACACACTCACCCAGGGGATGCTATAGGCCACAGTGTTTAGATTCTGTAAAACACGAGTGGTTTCTGTGTCAGACGGCCGATAAACTCAGACCAGCCGTCTTCTGAGCTCTGCAGGGAGGCTGCAGATGGCACATATATGTGTGTTTGTTGTATTTAGAGTTGAAAACGCACTATGATGCCACCTGCTTTTACACAGTTGATCCTGTTCTTTTCACACTTCCTAAAGTTCTTTTCAACCTAAAATAGCCTCTCGCTAACTGACTCACACATTTGAGTGATTCCTGTCTTTCCTTCATAAATCTCATTTTGCTTCTCTGCTCACATAAGCTAAAAAGTGTTACCAGAAATGTTTTCACAAATAAATAATGTAATGTAAAAACTATTACCTCCTTAATGTGAAAACCCAGTGATTTTTGTAAGGTTGTGAGATTTAGTAGACATTTTTGGAATCTAACTGTCACAATAGTTTAATGTTTAAGTAATGGGGATAAAACCATATTTAATGTAATTTAGAAGCATAAGCATTTCAGTTGGTAATTATTTTTTTCAAACAAATGATGCACTGTAGCTTTTTATCAAATACTGAAGACAACAGAGACTCATCATAACTAATGTTTAATATTTGATTTGTATGTATGTGATTTTAAACAATTTTATTTTAGGAACAATACTTATATTCACAAGGGAGCAATTAATGTTGCCATGGTTGCTTCTCTGATTTTGTGGTTATAAAATAACTTCACCAAATATTTATACAGAAACAAAAAATGTTGTTAGCTCTTGCGAAGTCATAGAGAAGGAAGTTTAAAAAAACAATTGGAAATAGATCTTCACTTATTGTTTCAGTTTAAAGCGAAGCGTAGGAAGCGTACAGGATGTAGAGACATTTTAAACCACTTATTCAGCACTGTTAACCGTTCTTTACGAAAAAAAACAAGAAGGAAATAAAAATATCACAACTGGAAATAAATGATCACTCATTCTTGCTTACAAACTCATACAGCTGCTCTATATAGCAGCTAGCTACTGCGTATAATAAGCTAGAAAATTTGCATCTTAGCTGTATAAACCACAACTTTAAATGTTCAGGGATTATTTATAATTGTTTACCGAAGTTTTCATTTATTCCTGTCGACACACAAGCTCTTCTGTTAGCTCTTTATTGCAGTTAGTTGCTACAAGTAGTTAGAAAAATGGCAGTTGTGAGATTGTTCATAATTAAATCCTTATAATTAATTATAAGAGAGGGGCAGAAAAAAGGTAATAGAAGACAAAGAATATCCTCCTTTTGTTTGTGTTTATATGCAAGCTCTACATTAGCTCTACAGCACATCTAGGTACCAAAATAACTTAGAATATTAGCAGGTTAAAACTTTTAAGAGGTATTGCTTAAAAAGATGTGGGATTGTTAGAAATAATTCTTTTGGTGCGGTGGATTGTGCCGTGCGGGAGGGTGGGTGGCCGGCATCCTGGGGCTCCCCCGGGGTTTGGGTATGGGCTTGGCGGGGTGCCCGGTCCTTAGCGTGCTGTGGTGGCCTTCCTCCAATGTTTCCTTCTGTGGCTCTTGCCCCTGGCCGGGCGCAAGGCTACGGTTGTCGGTTAGGTGGTGGGGCAGCGGAGCATGTCTTGTGCCCGCACTGGGGCGACTGATGAGATGTGCTTGGCCCGGAGCGGTTGGCCTGCCCAGCTCGGTTACCCAGCTGGTGCATGTTTCCCTCTCACGGACTGATGGGCTGGGTGGGCTTGGCGGTGTGCTGCTCTTCTGACTGTTGTGTCTGGGGGGGGGGGGATCAGGGCAGCGGGCTAGGGGGTGGTGTGGGGGACTACAGCGTGTGGGGTGAGGGGTTGTGTCCTCTTTCTTGGATGTGAGGTCACCAGCATCTGGATCGGCTGAGTGGCGATGGTAGAGCTGAGCTGGTTAATGTTTCTACCTGGGCTTTCGTTTCAGTGGCAGTGATGTGGTGTGTCTATGTGGATGCAGGGGCGGGGTAGGGGAAGCTGGCCTCGAATGCATGCCGCTGGCTGGGGACCTTTTGCCGGGGGAATTTGTCCCGTCTTGGTGTGGGTCGGGGGCTCTGTTGTGAGCTCGATGCTCGACAGTGTCTGCCCTGTTGCCCCTGTGGGCAGGAGCTGGGACAGCAATGCGTGGGAGGCACGCTGTGTGGTGGGGGTGGGACACGGTGGGGGTGCTTGGAGCAGGGCTCTGTGTGGAGCTTGCGCTACGTGGGTGTTGCTTCGTCGGGCTTTTGGGGATTAAGCTCTCCTGTGGGAGTGTCCCCATGTGCTGTGGAGGGGGGGGGGGGGGGGGGTGATTCATGGCATTTGGGTTCGGGGGCAGGTGTTCGATATTTCGATATTTGTGTCCTGGTTTGGGGTGGCCCAGTGGGGAGATTCATGTTGGGTTTATTGGGGGTGGAGGGCTCATGGGGTTGGGATCAGAACTCATTGGGGGTTGGGACTATTTTATTCTGTGGCGGCTCTGGTTGGCGGGCTTGTTTGGACCATGTAGCCCTCTTTTGTACATTGCCCCCTCCCCAGATGAGGAAGGGGGTGGTTGGAGACTGGGGTCGGGGCGGGGGGTCGGGGTTCAGGCAGGGGTTGCTCAGGTTCAGGCACGAGACCGGGCTAGCCCTGATCAGGTTCAGATGCTAGGGCGGTCTGCCTGTCTCCACCCCCGGAAAGAAGGGGACCACCTCCTGGGTCCGGGGGCTGGTTGTCCCTATTGGGTATCGGCACCTGGACCTGGGAGTATAGAGTATGTATGGGGAGTGTGAGTGAGTGTATGACGTCCATTGCTGTTTGTTGTTAAGTGCGTGGGTGTGAGCGTTTTTATGTGTACGCATGAGGGTGGGAACGTGTGATTGTGTGTGCCTGTTTTTTGTGTCAGGTTGGGTCTTGGGCTGCTCCCTCTCCTGGATCAGTTTAGGCCCCCATCGAATGTTGGGCCTATTCCCTCCCCGCCACACTACCTGCCGGTGGTTGGTATCTCTGCCTGCCGGTGTACTTGTGGTTCTCGGTATCCGGGGCTGGGCGCTTTGGTGTGTGCTGGCTCACTCCTGGTGGCTGCTTGCCGGGGCACTGGATCCCTGGGTTCGGTCCAGCCTCTGCTTGGGGAGTGATCTGTCCCGGGATCTCGGGTCTCTGGGTCCATGGCTGGATCTGCTTGGGTGTAGACGGCTGCCAGCGGGGCCTGTGGGCTTGTCGCTGCAGCTCCCTGGGGCTTCTGCACTGTGGCTGCTGGGTGGTTCCCCTGGGATTCTCCCCTGCTCCTCTCTGGAGGGGTTTAGTCCTGGTGGTGGTTCTCCTGGGGTTCCTGCGCCCCAGAGGGGCCTTTGGATGTCTGTGGCTTGGATCTCCTCCGTATCTGTCCCGGGTCCAGGGGGGCGGGTCTGTGGGTCCTCACACTCATTATTGCATATTTTTAAGGAGAAACCTTGTATGCACATTCGCGCTCACACTCAGACCCACAGGTGTTTAGATTCAGGTGTTAACAGATATACAAATGTTCTATATTCAGCCGCATTTACCACTAAATATATCTTCCATTCATAAGTATCGTGCACCTTTAGGTAAAAAGGCTGGTAATACGAACATTTCTGCAGGTGTAGAAGCAAGCAGGGTGTTATCCTGTATTCTCTTTATCCTTCTTTCTTTCCTCCATTCTATTCTCCTTCTCTCCCTTTTCCTTTTTGCCCCCCTTTCTCTCTTTGTGCTTCTTTTTTGTCCTTTCCATTTCTGTCTCCGTGTCTGTAACAATTGAAATAATCCCATAGCAGTTTCTAATAAAGTTTATTTTTATGAATATCAAGCAGAGCTTTAAAGCGTTAACTGTAATGCTGCACTTGTGAAAGTAAATCTGTTGAGCTTTTTCTTGGCACTCAGACAACAATTCTGAATGCTTCTCTGCCGGACAGGACATGGAAAAAACAAAAAAAAGAAGTAGCTCTTTTTGCTTAACAGAACATGAGAGATATTAAAGCACACAGCAAAATCCAAATCCAATCCACTCCTGTGTATATATTAGCTAGTGTTAACATGGTAACATACATGTCTAACTGGTACAGGAAATTTGAAAAGTAGCACTTTTCTGAAGCTTTGCCTAAGATGTAGCGTTGTTCTTGGTTCTCTTTTTATTTAATAAAAATAAAGGTGGATAGCAGAAGCTGAATCTTCAGTTGTTCATGTTTACAAGCAAGCTAATATTAGCACCATAGCACAGCTTGTTGGTAGAGAAAAATAAAACATTTGCAGCCTAAAACTTTTACTAGTCATTGCTTCAGAGGTTGTTTTTGATTATTTACCAACATAAATAAATATTACATATCTAAACCAAGTTTCTCCTTTAAAAGAGATATTGTTTTAAAAAATTTGGGACTGTTTATGACCCATTTAGAGATTAGTCCCATATGGAAACAGTTAAGGAAAATAGTTATTTTAGGAACTTTGTTTAATTACATTGCTTTAATATCGGCAAATTACAGCTACCCAGTGGCAATTGCTCTAAGACTGCAAGGGAAGCTCAGCTTCCCCTAAAATGTCAAAAAAATAAGTGATGAAATATATACTGTTGTGTGTTCATGTCATTGACTAAATATGCGCTACAACGCGCTCAACTTTTGTTCAGAATAGGCTTCTTATCACTGGTAACGACGCAGCTTTCCTCTCACTCATTCCCGCAGCTTCACAGTGCTTTAAACAGTGAGTTCAATAGCGAAGCAAAAATGCTGGGCTTTGTCCCGTCCATCGGACGCTCAGCGTCTCTGGGGGTCAATGGGGCAGTGGGCTGGCCTCGGCTGGCCCGGACACTTAGCTTCTGCATGATGATTGGATGATCTGTCTGAGGCTGAATCCCTTTTTGATTGACAGTGAAATGAGCGAATCAGCGATCTTGAAATTGAGCTTCTCCTACTTGAAAGACCAGCATTCGCCACTGCAGCTACCACAATAAAGGTTTCCACACCAATGAGTCATTTCATCCCACGTTCATTAAATGGAAAGGATAGTCTTTATTGTGTAAAATATTAGTGCACGTTTTGCCTACAGCTCCAAGATTGGTTTTATTCTCAGTTTTGTTTTAAACCAAACTTCAATTGTTTTTAATGGATAATCTTTAGTCAGATTTGATCAAAATCAATAAATTTTTAAATAGTTATCACATGCAATATTTTCCAATTATGCATTAAAACATGACTTGCTCTTTTTCCCAGCACTTGGACCTAAACATATTTGTTTACAGGCATAAAATTACAAGACTTTCAGTGAAAAGTGACAGACAAGATAGCAGCTGTAGGTGCTACACTCACTACTTACTTTTAGCACAACATGTCTAATCTTTTCAAAACATTTGGATTTAAAACATGGACTTTGCTCTTTGCTTCATGCAAAATCTCATTTCTCTTGCTTAAAGCTAAAACCCCTTGCTGATACATATGAAACTGAGATTAATTAACCTTAAAACACAATTTAACACCCATTGTCATTTTACAAAACACAAATAATCTTCAACTGTATTTCACAATTAACCAGAAACCCAGGTTTTTAAAGTACCTTCAGGAATTGCCCTTTTTGTTAGATGTGCAAGAGTATGTGCAAAGAGCCAAAAAGTGCTGCTTCATTCACAATCATACAGCTTAGAGGGCAAAGCTAAATAAAATGAGCAAGGAATGCCAGATTGGCCCAAACTATTTGCACATTTTTCCCTTTTAAATTTTATACTCCATTTAAAAATACAACAGTATTGTAAAAACTGTAAGAACAAAGCATTCAGAAATTGAAGAATATGTTTTTCTATAAAGCAACCCTTGTTTTGGCCACATGTATCAAAGACAACCAGCTACAAACAAATAAACTAGGCCAAGCAGCAAGAGCCAGAATGTCCTCATCCTTCACCTTATAAAGAGCCATGGCAGCAAAATCCTGCCGGGAAATTAAAACTAAGGCAAAAAAGAGGAGAAATTTGTTCTCATTTAAGGAGTCTTAATCCGACAGATGAGGAGACAGGAACGCAGCTTCCACCCCCTGCTTTCTCAGACTGTTCGGGGACCTTGAAGGCTGAAATGAGATTTGGCGCAAGCTCGCTGGTGTTAAATGTGGAAAAGCAGAAAATAGTAGAAACGTTTGTCAGTTTATGATTGCTAAATTTCTTCTTCTTGTATAGAAAATGTAAGACAATTTAACCATTTTAATAGAATGTACCATATCCCGGCTCTGTCTGGGTAACTCAACACTTAGGAAAACACAGAACACTGTCCCCATGTCTGAATCCTAAGCAAGTTAAAACGTCACAGTGTGTACTTGAGAGATTTGAGAAGAAAATGGCGCTTTGTCAACAGACACTCAATCTACACCTGTCCTAAATCAGCTAGAGCCACAGCAATAAACACAATGTCACTTCCAATGCACTGTGACACGCGGGAATCTTCGACGACAGTCACAAGCAGGCTTAAAGTTATGCAACTTATTCCCTAAGATTCCTAACATTTGCCTTTAATTATCCCACTGTGTTCAGGACCAAACTTTGAAACTCCAGCAGGGATTGTTTAAATGTGGCTGTGAGGAAGATTAGGTGACAGACAGACATAGAGGACGGTTTGGAGGCTGAGGAACGAGAGAAAAATGTTACAGAGTGAAGCCACCCGCCGGTGTTTGGACTTAATGACGAACATTTGAAAAATAAACCTAGTTATATGGAAATGAGATCATGTGAGGAATTAAACTTTCAATCATAAAGACATAAACACCCAAATTATTCTTGTTTTCTTTCAGGATTCCCACTTCTGGAGCGCCACGCTAACAATTTACCATCTTAATTGACACGCTGGGAACAGATTTTACAGGACTGGTGTATGATTGATTTAGGTTTATGAAACCTATATCCTCACGAGTACCAGATGGAACATAAGATATTCCCCTTATGGTAAAAATCTGTACACAGCATTTCTCAAAATAAAGACGTTAATTACAAGCTCAGATATTCTGGTATGGTATTTGAACAAAGAGTCTACCTTCTATTATCAGTTATCCTTATATGAACCATAGAAAGCACCAGCACAGAAGACCAGAGCAAATGAGCATCTAGTGTCTCTCCTCAGCACTCACAAAGACTGATATATTCAATTCCCTAAAGCAAGCTGACTTCAATTCTCTGACTCATAATTAACTGGAGCTCAAGACACAACAAACTGGAAGGTTAGTGAAAAAAGTTTCAATGGCACAAAATACAACAGAGCACAAGAGTAATCAAAGCTAGATAGGTGAAAAGAGCTTGATGAAACACAGATGTCCCCCAAAAATTAGGAGCAGTTTTCAGCCGCTTGTGTACAGGATGGTGTTTTTACACTGACGATCTATTTCTAAAGACCGTAGTTGAGGGCCAGAATGTAGACAGGTGAGTAAATTAAGAGCTTTGCATTTTGGCTCAGCTCTTTCTTCACCATGACAGACCTGAGCATCTCCCACATTACTTTAGACAAGGCCCCAACCTATCTATCCAGCTCCCATTCATAACTACATTTGCTTTTCAACAGGTCTCCAAAGTATTTTGAACTCCTCCACTCTATTCAGAGATCTAGAAGTAGCAATTTACCTTGTTTTGATTGAAAGCCTTGGCTCTATACATCCTAAGTGCTGACTTACTTTCCAGCTGTAAGCTGCTCAATTGCTTCCTGAGGGCCATAGCTTGGAATTACCAGCAGAACCACATCACCTGCAAAAGCGAAGATGAGAACCTGAGATTCCCAATTTAGGAACCCTCCACAGCTATTATTTGAGATCCTGTCCATGAACAGTAGAAATAGAATTGGTGACACGAGGCAGACCTGGTACAGTCCAGCCTGAATGGGGACAAAGCTCAACAACTGCAGAGAATGCAAGGCCAGCTCTTGCTTTGGGGATACAAGGACTAGATAGCCTTAAAAGCAACCTGAATTCCCTTGAAGTTACATGGACACTAAAGTCCACTGGAAGCCTGTAAATGGCACCCCTTTCAGAACAACCTCCAAAGTCTTAGAAGGCTGGGTAGCATATGCTGTTTGGTGATCAGACAACAGTCAGAATCCCTCTTGGAAATCAAACCCATAAAGAGGCAACAATCTCCCTCAATGAGGCAATCAGCTGGGGGCCTATCAGTGTCCCTGCACCTTCACAGTGCCACACTGGGTAACTCTGGAGAAGAGGAGAGTCCAACTCCAACTCCTCTCCAGGAGTGTGGTGGAAGTCCAACAATATCTAGCTGGTAATGTTTAATCTAGCACAGCAGCAGTGGCTACTTTCCTGCCACTGAAGTGACATTTCAGGTCGTAAAAGCCAGTAACCAGAGCACCCAAGCCCTCGCCTGCAATGTGGCTGACACAGGAACCGCCCCCAAGGTTCCCCAGGTGATGGGCCAGGGTAGAGGGGGGTTCTTGACACTTTTTCAGGCGGATCCTGGCTGAGTCCTAGGAGCCAAGGCTCTACCACAGGTACTCGCCAGTGAAAATCCCCAACAGGTTTGGCTCCAGGTAGATGCCCTAGACTCCCTATTCCAGTTAACATTTTGCCGTTGGGGAAACATTTGGAATTCTAAATCCAACTTGGAATCCACTTGCTGATAGATAAATATAATTAACAAAAACCTTTTAATTAATGTAAGAACAAGAGATAAAGTAGCTGCTATGTCACTGGTTGCTAAGGTGTTTCAGCAGACAAACATGTACACAAATGTATGCCTTAACTTAACAGTTATTATGCAAAAAGTATTAGCCAGGCTGACCAAGTGCTTGAGGAGAAAGCTGCAGAACTTTCTGTTGGCTACACATCAAATGTCAGTCTGTGGTGTTCCATATAGGAGTTAAGACGGGTTAAAGACACTCTGCAATTCTAGTATGGCTAGAACACTTCAGAGCTGAAATATAATGGCAGTGATTGGAGTTTGCATGTACACTTTGTGGACTCTGGAAGCGTTTAATTGGAAATATTAAGTCCTCTAGCAGTGGGAGACACCCTGGGTGATAGCAGACAAAAATAGCCTACGTTTCAGTTTTGTATAAACTTTTTCCGGTGAATTTTGTAGTTGCTCTACAATGCATCAATAGAAAAAAGCCGTAACACATTCTCAGCCAAGCAACACTTTTTGATGTGTTTTGCATGGGTTTTCCCCAACTCTGTGGGAGGAAAAGCAAACTAAAAATCATGGCTGAAATGGAAAAACAAGAAGAAATTTGCCGTATAGTAATAAATGCTTTAGTGCTTTTCCATTGGCACCCTCAATGAAAGCCCCAATGCCACTCAAAGATGTGGGTCACCAGACACCAGAGTATATTTAGGCATTTGTGCTTACATTTCTTTTTTTATTTCTGTTTGTGTCTCCCACATATTTATCTGTTTCATCTTTCCACTAGATCCATCTGCATATATGGCCTCTAGAACTGGAGGTCAGTCCATGGCCTTTCTTACCCAGACAGACACAAAACATTCTTTCACAAGCCCAGCAAGAGAAAGACTTTATTGTCCATCCCTGGCTACTGAACCACCACTTCTCTGCTCCACTGCAGGCAGGCTTTCCTGTCACACACATTTAAGAAAGAACAGAGCCTCCCAGGCAGCTCATCCTCCCAGAAGGATGTCAGGACACAGTTTGACCTGCTGATTGACCTCCAACCTCCGTATCCTGACAGTGACCTCCCATTGGCTTGCCATCTTGTTTTCATAGAGGAAATTAAATGGGACTCAGATCACACTGAGTGAAGTTCAGTCACCCTCACTTCTATCTTTTCAACCTCTTTTAATCTGAGCAGATTTGTGCGAATGTCAGGATGCAGAGTCATACATAGACAGAGAGCATTACCAGACCTTTTCTCTTTGTTCAGTCCCTGCCAAGATATTTTGAACCCCTGTTTTTTTAGGTCAATTAAAAAGTATTTTCCAGGTGTCTCTGGTAATGAAACTAGATTTTTTTGGACTAAGCAGTTAGGATTGTAAGCACGACTGTACTCACTTGAACAGACATGCAGTAACTAGGCTCTTTATTAATTACACATGTTCAATCATGTGTTGCAAATCAGCCAGTCACATGGCAACAGCTTTAAGGCATCCAGACGTAGTGAAAACCACTTGCTGAAGCTCATACAGAGCATCAAAGGGGATTTAGTTGATTTTGAATGTGTCATTGCTGTTGGTTTCAAAAGCACAGCAATCCTTTGGGTCTACATAAAATGGTCAGTTTTATTCAAATATCCATACTTTGTGGATGTCAAAGACCAGAGGGAAATGGGCAGACCAGTTTGAGACAATAAAAAGACAAAAGTAGCTTAAGTAACCACTCATTTCAAACTCAGATATGTTTCTTAACACCTAAAATCTTAAAGCAGATGGAACACAGCAGCAGAACACCACTCCTGTAAGCTCAGAACAGGAAACTGCGGCTACGGCTCCCACAGACTCACCAACATTAGATTAGGTCTTCCATTCTACCTTGTATAAACTGTTCAGGCTGGTTGTGGTAGTCTAATGGTGTGGGACATGTTTTCATTTTACATGATGTCCCAATTTCATTGTAAGTACTGATTGAACATGTCCCATCCCTTCATGACCACAGTGTGCTCATCTTCTGATGGCTACTTCCAGCAGGATAATCTGACATGTCACAAAGCTTAAATCATCTCAAACTGGTTTCTTGAATTTGCAGAGGAATTCTCAATCCAATAGAGAACCTTTGTGACTACGTTAAATTGGAGATTCACACCATGGATGTGCAGCTGGCACATCAGGAGAACTTAAGATGCTGACATGATCATGTCAATATGAAACAAAACCTTGGAGGACAGTTTCAGTCACTTTACTGATTCAATGCAACAAAAACAGTTCTGAAGGTAAAAGGAGGTAACGTTCTACCAAACTTTACCAGATAAAGCAGCCGGAGAGTTTATGTCTCTTTTTGTGTTAGCTTTTGCCAGGCTAAACAAGCAATGGGTTGCATAAATACCAACCTAACGTCAGGTCAGCCAAGATGAGAACCTGAGATTCCCATACAAGGAACCTACCACAACTATGCTTGGGATTCTGTCGTTAAACAGCAGACACATGACTGGTGACAAGCGGCAAACCTGGTCTACAGGTCTACAAGGAGACCTTCATTTTGGGGTATGTGTCCAGAACGTTGTGATTACAACAGAGTTCGAGTAAAATTGATCTCAGAGCGGCGAGAAGATGGAGTGCTGTACTCCTCAGAGACTGACAGTAGAATAAATAATACCATTTAAGTGCAGTTTTTCTCTGGACTGACTAAAGGAGATAATTCAGAGGAAATACATTCAGGCTTTAATACCATAAAATACTCTGAAACAGTCTCCTGTGTGGTCCAAAATCACCTACTGTTACCAACATCTGCAAATCAGTTCCAGAATGAGCTTTATCATTGCTGCAAAGTCCAGCTGTTTGTCCTGACATAAGTCCCTTTGTCATAGATGGGGGTGGGGAGCACTTTGGAGACATCTGCACTGTATCAGCGATCGATGCTGTAAATCCTGGTATTGCTGCTGTGTGACGTTGCTGAATGGGTTTCCCAGCAAATTCTGTCCCCTTGCAAAACTCTCTCCTCGTTAATCTGCTCGTTAAGAATCTTATCTGCTCTCTGTAAAATTTTGTGTAGTTTGTTGCGTCTAGGAAACCACATTAGGCCCAAATTCACTCTCAGGAAAAAGGGGTATTGTGTACAGTATGTGTGATTTCATTTCTCAGTTGTGGTTATGTGTGAGCTATTATTTGGGGTTTGCCTTTGCACAGTAAGAGTGCATTAGTTTTCCCAGATGTGCAAGTGGATTCGCACAGTTTTTTAAACATAATTGTTTGAAAAGCATTCTAAACAATATTCACTTACATAGCAGAAACAAAGACAGGAGTTACAGTTTGCTCTTCCTCCCATTGAACAAATATTTGCAGCTGAAAGACCAGAGACAGCTGGTGAAAGTCTTTCTGTGTGCCAGCATTTTCCCACTGTTCTTTCTCTAATCTGGAGAATAAATGGTTGCAATTCATAATGACGTCTGCTCCTAAACTCAATTTTAGTTTCAAATCCGGAAACTAACTCCAGATAATCTGTACACAAGTTCTTAAAAAACTGCTACATCAAGGATAAAGAATGGTGGGTTGGCATTATTTAACGTATAGTACTGTGCAACAATTTTAATGATATCAATATGGCAGCAAAATCAGGAACATAGCTCACAGGCCAGTTTTTTTAAAGGGGTGATGAATCATTTGAAAAGGTTGGAGTATATCAGGACCATCACAAAATGTGGTTTACATACATGCATGTACGTGATGAACAAAACAATGCAATTCTGTCAAAATGTTGTCAATATAAAATTAATAGAAATTGTTAGATTTTCTGTGACCTTTTTCGCCAAGAACAAAAATGCCCAGATAGTGATCTAATAGTCTCAAATCCAACATGTTTTGTCTATGTTTCAAACATTATAAAAAAGCTAAGAATTAGTTTAACTCCCTCCAATAATAGTCAAAGGCAGAGAATGTTTGTTAGCATAAAGTTAATCTTCAGCAGTAAAAGGAACTTGTTGATTTATTAAATTCTTTCCTTCTGTTCAAAACTACTTCAGTTAATTCCCTTGAAATCTTGGAACATTATCTAACATATATATTCTATTATGTAATTTTATGATATTTATTATTTGATTAAAAGTTTGCAAACATGTAGTGAACTTGCATTCTAGTTTGCTGCTCAAGGCTCGGAGGGATTGGTAAAAGAAATGAAAAACATCTGATTTGCTGTTTTTAAAATACTGTTTAAATTAAGCCTCTAGTTTTAATTGAAGAAGCTAGATGATTTAGTAAACCATAGATTTATTTTTTAGCCTTTAGCTGTTTTTTTTTTTTATTATATATTCTTGCTTCTGAATCTCAAATGTTGAAAGAAATGCAAAATCCTCATAATTTCAACACTGTTCAGGTTCCTTAAAGAATTTCACTTCAAACTCATTTTCAGCCCAAGTTTGCAGCTCGCCACATAAACTGATAAATTCACAAGCCAGCAGCAACAGCTATGAGACAAAAGTGGTGACATTTAACTGAAGACTTTTTTTTATTTTTTCTTGAAATAAAGCACAGTAGAACGAAGACAGTTTATTGACTTATTATTGTGGCTTTTAACTGTGGATGCTTTGGTCAAAACATTCAATAAACGATGCCTTGTTTTCTCTTATATCAAAAAAATAAAATATGCTGCCATGAATGGTATGACTATATGCAAATACTAGTTATATGAATGCTGTGGCTGCCCAGTCATTACTCTCCTTGTATCTTTTGTCAGACAGAACAAGAACTTGGGCTGCACAAAGTCTAAAGTTCACCATCATTTGTCAAACTCAGCAGAGGAAGGGAGCATATGGTGAACCGACAAAAAAGACAGATGAAAACAGGACAAGTGCACATGGAGTTCAGAGTGAGAACAGACCGAGATGAGGGACAGAGTAAAGAAAAGTGTCAGAAAAGCCTGAGGGAGCAGAAGCAGGAGAAACAGTGAGAGCACTGTCCCAGAGGTCAGGATTAGACTGACCATAATAAACCTAAGAGTGCTTAAAGCCTTCTTTCTTTCTCAGCTAGCAAGGGTTGCTCTGATCTCCCTCTCTTTACCACTTACTTGTTTGCTTCGCTCTATGCATCCGACTGCTTGATGTTTCATTTAGAGATACGATAAATGTTTTCTTCCCATCCATTGTTTCCCTGCCCCATTTATTACCTTTTTGTAACCACAAAGGATTAAAAGACAAACAAGATTTCAGTCTTAAAGACGACCATGAAACAGAGCTCATCCAGCATTTTGTCCATCAGTTCCTTTATTCATACTGTATAACATGCCTTTGGTATCATGCAAAGATAGTTATCCTTCCAATCCTTGACCCATCTGTTCAATAAACTCATCAATAGTCTTAAATTATGCCATTACTTAATTAGTTTGTTAACTACACCACCTTCCCATCCATTCATCCGTCAGCTGTTGAAATCCATCATTAGAAATCAATTTTATGTTTCTCTCTACTGCTGTGTTAATCATTTTGCCAGTTGTCCGATCTTTCCATTCAAACTGAGTTTTAAAATCTCTGCCATTTTTCACTCATCTGTTGCTGATCAGTTTGTCCATGCTTCCACCTTCCTTTCCTCACACTCTGTTTAAAATGATATGTTTAATCAGTTTAATCAAGCAAAAATCAAGAATTTAGTTTATTCCTCTCTCTAGTCATATATTTATCAACTATAACCAACAAGTTTGTTTCCAAATCAGTCATATATTCATTTATCCTGTCAAGATTCCATCTGGGATACATATTTTACAGCCCAAAACTTAATTTCTCCCACATCTCCCGGAGGAATACATTGTTGTTCGGTGTAGCCATTGGTCCAAATGTTTTCTTCTAAGGTCAGTTTTTTCACTCATCCTGCCTTTATTCAATCAGTCCTTACATCAAATTTCAGTCTTTACATTTTTTGGACTGGCTTCCATTTGGACACTTAATCCTATCATTCGAAGACCCATCAGCCACCCATCTATGGATTTATTAATCTAATTTTATCATCCATCCATCATTTTTCATTCATTTATCCACTCAGTCAGCGGTTTATTTAATAACAATCACTCTGCTGCCAATCTATCCATTAACAACTGGCAGTCTACAGTGAACATCTTTAGATGAATCCATCCTTGTTTTAGCCATTGTTTTTCATACGTCAACGTATTAAATGTAGTAATGCACAAAAACAAATCTTGTAAATTAACAGATAAAATACCAAGACTGACTCTGAACCTTCACGAAACATCACAGATATGTACACAAATACCATCATGGCCGGTTTTCCAGTTCATGTGATGCTTCCTGGCTGTAAGACATGGATCTTGTGACTTTGTCTCAGCTTGAGGCAAACATTTTTAACTACTCTTGGAGCCTAGACAGTAAGGAATGACTGGGCTTCCATTACGCTCTGAAATAACCTACAGCATCTCAACATTAGTGTAGACTCCATTGTTCTGTTGGATGAGGAGTTTTATGTCTTTCAAATCCCAAGAAGATTAAATATCAGATGACGTGTTTGAAGGGAATTCACCTTGAGTACAGAATAAAAGCTTGAATTGACGTCACACAATGATCAATAAAATTTGTGTATAATACTACAGTAATGGTACTGATGACAAGGAGGTGGAATTAGTTGATTCTGCCTTCACAATTACCTCTTGGTGCATCATTATGAATCAGAATCTGCAGAGTGTGCAGACTCTAGCTGTGTGCACACCAAGCATACTGTAAGTGACAAAAACTTTAAGCTGCCAGTAAGTCTGTGCACGAGTGAGTGTTGTGTAAGTGCGAGCTGCAGACAGAGCCAGTACAGCCTCGTGTAGGAGGAAAACAGTTCAGCCAACTCCTAAAGAGATGTCCCAAAATTATCCGGGCCGCCGACGCATGTTCCTTATCCGTGCCTCGGCTTGGATTTTTCCCGGTCTCTGCAGTTACTCAGTTTGTCAACTATTTCCTTCGCGGATGTGAACAAGACTCATTCTGGTGTCGCTCCAGGTTCAAGGCGGAGACAACAGAGCTCGGAGCGCCCGAAGACGAGTAAAATGTCGCCTAGTGTAGGATTATGATGACTTTGTGAAACATGGACACATTTATTAAAACATATCAGAAATGTATTGTCATGAAAATGTGATTATATTTCTTATCTTTTGTTTTCTCCTTGCTGCCTTAACTTTGATGGACGATCTCATTTCAGTACCGAACTCTGAACAAGGTTCAACCTCTATCAAACACACTTTAAAAAACACCTAAAATGAATTTTTGTTTAACTTTTATTATTTAAAATGTTGTAATAATGGGGGATAATTTGAAACTCCAGGCTTCAAGGCTGCCCAGGATTAATACCCAGAGGGTTCAGCCATTATTTGTGGATGCTGATACTAAAGTATAACAAGCCAGGCTCCTGGATTCTCCTAACAGTTACGGTAACCATGTTTTGTTATTCAGCTGATGGTATTTGAACCACAACAACGTCCAAGCAGAGTGTAGAAGAAACAAACACTAATCATTTAACTGTGGAAATGATTGTAGAAAGCCGTGTCAACAACACCATTAAACAAAATGAAAGCTAGGCTGGAACATTGCTTTAGTTCTTCAAATAAAACAAATAAACAACTCTGGTCTAACATGATCACTGCTGATTTAAGATGACTGGTCATAATTCTGCTCGTTCCCTCTAATTAAGACAAAGTTTTATCCTCAGAGCTACTGGCAGGAACAAAATAAAAACATTTTGAGTGCGAAAAGTAGGTATTTATAAAAATTCTTTGCAATTTTTAAATAATTTAAAGAGGGGAAACTGTTCAATCATTGTTTTTTGCAGCTTTTGCAACAACTTCTGCACAGCAGCGTAAAGCCAAACTAATGGAGCAGCTCTATGCTTTAAGTTCAGCTGAGTGGTCTGAGGCTCATGTTGTACCATCCGTTAGTAAAACACAGTCAGCCTATCTGATATGAGCTCAGAAAATCTTGAAGTGGGACTGCTGTCTCACCTAAAGACTTAAGGTCTCCCTTGGCGAGTACATTTCCAACATTTGACTCGTTCTCAAAAACAACATCACTCCTGCCAAGTCCAAGACTTATGAGCTATGTTCGATCATCATCCAACACAAACTAACACGACAAATTATGAGACCAATCGGGCAGAGTGGAGGCCCTCGAGGCAACAGCCAAATGACTTGTTGAGATGGCTGCTGGGTGGTCAGGCTGTTTGATTCCCGCAAGTTTAAAGTGGAAATGTTGTCACCTTTGGCTGTGGGAAAAAGAATCAGGTTTGTAAAGACGAGGTCAACTTTATCAAAATTTTTAAATATCAACAAAAAACATCTTCTGAAGCCATTTATTAGCTAATTATCTTATTTTATGAAGCAATAATATTTTATTTTCGCAGATTAACGTAAAATGAACAATAAAACCTTGCTGATGCCAAGCACGGTCCAAACTCTTATCTCTGGGAATTATTACATTTCATTAGTTACTTAACCACTAATATATCACAATTATACAGCTCCCAGGGTTATCCCAAAAATAAACCTGTTTCAGAAGCCTCTTTCCAACATGTTTGGCTGCAACCTGGACAGAAGACATGCAATCCAGTAAAGGACACATGATACCCTCAATCTGTCCAGAAAACTAATGGTTTATTAGTCCCTTGGTGCCGAAATGCGATCCGACAGATTAGGAAGGAGCCCCCACCCCAACCCTTACATCTGTGAGGCAGAGCTGGACAGCAAGCAGAGATTTACACCAGAGTAGTTTATGGAGCTTTTAAAAAGGACAAAGGAGTTTCCATAAAAAACACATGGGCCATGTTGGAGGGATGAGCACAACAAGAGTTCCCATGTCAGTAAAGGAAGTAAGAGGAATATGTGTGACTGCACTTTCACTCTGCAGCTCTTTATGTGGATTTTCAACAGCATTCAATACTGATCACATTATATTCAAAAAAGCCTGACTATCATCAAAAAGCAACAATTATACATCTGACAAACCTCAGTTTTTCACCTCAGAAAATTAAACATTGGGACCTCTTACAATACCTAATGGTGTTCCTCAAGGATGTATCCTTAGCCCCCCAATTTATTCCCCATTTTTACAAATGCAGTCAAATTATACGTATTTATATACTGATGACAGTCATTTACATAATGTAGCTTTCTTTTTTTGCTGTTTAATTACTGCAGAACTCTGTATTGAAAATGAAACTGGTTTTGAGTTAAAAGATGTCATCTAAAACATTAAGCTTTAAGGCAAGTGCATATAAATACATTTGCAGCCTGTAAATAATACAATAGATATGGGTGGAAGAGATGGAAGGGGGTTTAAGATGTCCTGTGCATAACAGATGTGCACCTCAGTAAACTCAAGCCTCATAATCTTTCCATTAGTTTTATTGTTTCAATGTAATGTCTGCCATCTATATACAGTGACGGTAAAAATAAATCAGGTTTGGTTTATAGGAGGAGGAGCTTTTGGCAGTTTGCTGCTCTGGAACATTGGGAAGAGATCAGCAATGACCTTAGCAAAGCAAGTGTTGCTAACCATCAATGTTGGAAGAGTTTTAAGGCCACATGAAGTCTTTATTCTACAGAAAGACTATTCCCTGAAGCTCAGACTTGACTAACTCATTCAATCCCTAGAATGAACAACCCACCAAATTTGCCCTCATGCTCGTGGAAATTCCAAGACGACCAAGAGCTCCTTCTCAGTCTCCGGTGGCCTCAATTAGCATGTCAAAATGTTAAATGTCCATGACGGTACATCCAAAAAACTATTAACAAGTATAACTTCCTTGAAAGTTTATTGAGAAGAAAGCATCTTCTTTATAAAAAGAATATAACAGCATGACGTAGGTTTATTTAAATGAACAAAAAAAAACTTCTTGAACAATGTCCTTTGGATAGATGAAACCATTGTGGAGATGTTTGGCTATTATGTACAGTAGCATGTTCCAACCAAACACCTCATACCAACTGTCAAGCATGGAGGTGAAAGAGTGATGATGCTTGGGCTTGTTTTAGTGCCACTGGAGGACCTAGAAACCTTGCAGTCATTCAGTCAACCATGAACTTCTCTTTATACCAAACTATTGTGGAGTCATATGTGAAGCTATCTGCTGGATATCTTAAGCTTTGCCCAAACTGGTCAAACACACGATAAGGGAGTATTTTATAAACATGTCTGGGGTAAATTCCCCCACAGTGATGTGAGAGACCAATAAATTGAGATAGAGAATGACTAATTCAACTTATTGCAACTAGAAGTGTTTCTATAACTTAATAAATATTGGCAATGTGGAATCTGTTGTGTTGACATGTGAGGATAGATAGAAGTCATTGTAAAAGTTGGTAAAGGAAAGGTGATAAAACCCAAACAATTTATGAGGGTGTACATCGTTTTCACCATGACTACAGAAAGAGTCACTTAATATAAATACCAGCACATAATGCAACCAACAGGCTGTTTTCAACAAATACAAGCTCATGTCTTCCCTATTTTTGTACTTTGCATGCATTTTTGGGGATTGTTAGGTACATCTCAAAGAATTAGAATATTACATAAGATCAATAAAAAATAAATTTTCAAAGGAAAGGTCAGGCTTCTGAAAAGTATGTTCATTTCTATGCACTTAATATTTGGTTGTTACTGCACATGCTGTTTTTTATGCAAATGCTATTACAGGCAAATACATCAATTTTTATTGCATGCTTTTGCATTTTACATACAAAATGGATACTGTGTCTACTTTAAAAATACAGTTAAATCCCTCTGGTTACTTTTAAGTTTAGATGTGTTTTCCCTCCTGTATTGTTTTATTGGTTTTGTAATGAATTAACCTATAGTACGTATGTTTTTTCCTTTAAACATTTGCTACATTTCTAATCATTGTGTGAATGCTGAAGGCATGGTTTATAAAATGTTAGAGAGAAGAAAGAAATACTCCAAGTTCAAAGTTATAATCAATATCTGCATATGTTGTTTGAGCAATGATCCTAAAAGCAGAACATCTTTAACTCCTTAAATCTTTGACATTTCATTCACAAACTACCCAAAATTTCTCATTTTATTATGCCTGTTTAAGCATAAACCAATAAAAATATTTAATGCTTTATCAATGGAAATTATGCAGCATGTTATCTGAAAAATAAATTTAGCACCCACGCTATGAGTCAACATCCTCAAACACAAAGTCCAAAGCAGATGAAAAACATGTTTTCAGTTCCTGCAGCGAGGAAACTGAACTCCATCAATCAAAGCTGCTGCAAACAGCTTTTTTTTTTTTTTACTGTTGAGTTTACCACCATATCTGAACCTTCTTTCTTATCAAGTATGAATTACCCGTCAAACTCCATTTCCCCTGATATCACCTTCTCCCTGGAACATCTCATCCACCTCCCTGAGACCAGACCTCTTCACCAACAGAGGGCAGAGTTTGCCTCTGTATCCAGGCAGGATTGAAGGGTGAGAGACAGGAGAAAAAGAGAGGGAGGGTTTGGAAATGGAGAAAGTAATCTCAGGGAAAGGAGAGAGCGGGAGTCTTACTTGCAGTCTCTGTCCTCCAGATCAAAATGCGGGTTGAAGTTGATCAAGATTTTCTGACCGGCTTCAGGGGCGGTTATCACCCACACGCAGAGCTGGGAGGGCGGGTAGGCGCTGGGGTAACCCGGGGAAGTCAGGTAGTCCGCCGCATGGATCACTATGTTTCCCCCGCATTTATCTGCGCAACAAAGGAAGGCAGAAAGTGATTAAAAAGGAGAAAAACTGCACTTCATTTCTGATTAATTGAGCTGAATTGAGTCACCTTAATTAAGAATCTATCGCTATTTACGGATAATGAATTTCCCAAAAAACACAATGGAGGCAGTGACCCAGGGTGCCCATCTGTCAAAGGGCGGCATGAGTCCTGAATGACTTTTCTATTGCGTTTTTACATGTTCAGTCAATTAGTAGTGTGTGCCTCCTGTAAATACCGTGTATTTACACTAAAGGAAGCATCTCATCCCCAGTTTCTAAGTTAGAAGTTACTAAATAAAGGACTGTTTCAATGTTTTCAAAGACTCAGTACTGCATTTGATCAAATTCAGTTAAAAATCTGGAAGGAAACTGAAGCAAATTATTCTACCACGGAGAAATAATCTGAGATTTAACAGTGCTTTTTTTTTTTTTAAACTGAGAGAAGCAGAACAACTGCAAAATAAAGACTAATCAGACCTGGAGTTGTTTTACATTGATTACTGATTTGTGACATCTCTAGTTCTGAAGAAGAGCTGAAAAAAGCGGTAGATTGCAGGGGCACACATTCATGCAATGTGCTTGTTAAATATTTCCTGCTAATGAATCCATATTTCTTCCCTCCTCCGTTTTTTTCATCTGCCATTACAGTTTTTCCAACTCTCTTTTCGACCTTTAGCATCTTGGACACAACCATCTGTGTCAGGCGTGAGGATCTCCTGCAGCGAGACTCCATCTGACTGAATATATTATTGGCATGCAAGTAAAAAGGCACAGGAGGGGTCGCCCAGTGCGCCTTTCTTCCAAGAAGTGCCACTGAACGGAGGTATAACATGTGCTCCAACTTTACAGCGGACTATTTTAGAAAAACGTGCGACACAAAGTGAGGCTGAGTCGCATCCGCGCCATAAGGTGTGATCGCGCTCTTCAAGGTGAGGTGTCTCACCGTGCAGGAAAACAGGCAGCATGAATAAATTTAATTTTCTCTGTGAATGGTTTATGAAATTGCTTGTTGCCTGGAGATCATGCTTCAGTGGAAAAGCGTGCAACAGCTTAAAAACGAGTCTTAGGAACAGAAGACTAATATGTTTAAATCTCCTCAACAGGAGAGAAAATATTAAAATGTATTTGTACTTGTTGTACATTTGAATTATCAGTTGGCGATTAAGATAACATTCTCAAATTCTGGTATTTTCTTGCAATACTCACTTTGATTAATCTTGCATTTATTATTATTTCATAATGTGTTAAAAAAATAAAAATGATGCAAATCGATTCTGATCCAACGGCAGCCTGCAGATGCACCCCCCTAAAGCCAGGCGAGAGCTAACAAAAAACCGGGTCAATAATAAGCCGGAGCGCCTGCTCTAATGTCAACCTACCAGTCTGAGTTAATGGAGACACCGAGATGATTTGGGTGAAAAGGAACAATAGAAATCCACAACGCATCCTTATTATATGGCACCACACAGATAATATGATTAACCAAAAATAAAAGGAGAAAAGACCAAAGAAGAGAAACGTCCAGCGAGAGAAGAAAGACCAGAGATTCTCTTAGAGTAAGATATCTGGTGGTTGTGGAGTCCCCAGCATCCTGCGTTTCACAGGGAGCAACTTGGCATCTCCTAGAAGAAAATAATTCCAAACGTAAAAAAAACAAAAAAACAAAAGAGGAGAAAAATCCAATGGGCAAAAGTGGCACCTCTGCGCTCCCGTTTCCCCTTTTAAAATTCTGACCTCACCAGGAAAAATCACATGCTTCCAAGAGGGAAGTAAAATAAAACACAAGAACAAAACCACTGTTCAGTCAGGGAAAAAATCGGATCTCTCCTGGTCTCCAATCCGTGTGATTTGAGTTCAGCTCTCTCTCTGCTCGCAGCTGAGCTGTCAGAAACACAAAGTCGGGTCGTCAGGAGCCCGAAACGCTGGAATTTCCACTCCCCCAAAATTCCTGCTCCGAGACGCCGCTGAGCGCAACCAACAACAAGCGACCGTTGCAGAGGAGGGCTGGAGCTGACTGACACCGGTGCGCCCTCTGTGCGCTCCGGACGCGTGAGTGCGTGAGTGTGGGGCTGGAAGAGGAGGAAGAGGAGGAGGATTTTTCACGCAAACTCATGATGGCTTGCGGCTCAGTGACACAATATGATGTGGACAGTGTCGGCGAGAAAGATCGAGCCAGATGAATTTGTTCCCTATAGAGGACACAGGTCTGTTGTCATGATGATCAAATTAAACGCTGATTTACTTCCTTTGAGTTCTGAAATGTCACCAAAATCCTCCAGTTTAAAGTTATTCTAAAAGAACTTTAAAACATTTTATTTTTTTTAAATAAACCTACCATGAGTCCAAATGACCAGACTGTAATGGTTTTGCGCAGATCCGCATTTAAATAGCTTTGTATGTGTAATATTTACAGGTCCTTCTTATAAATTTAGAATTAAAATCTGAATTTATTTCATCTACTAACTTTACTAAGTGAAATACATCATATAGATTAATTACAGACATACCAATGTTTTAAAGCCTATATTTCTGTTAATGATTTTCAACTTACAGCTAATAACATTAGATTACATCAGATCAATAAAAAATATTTTTAATACAGAGCTGATGCCTGCTTAAAGGTTATTTTCAAATTATACATTTAATCTGATAAAGCATATTTCAATTTACTGAGATGAACCTGTATGCAGTAAGTTACAAATGTACTCAATCCCCTTTGAGTTTTTGTCATGTTGCAGCCACAAATTCTATGTTTAAATAGAAATATATGTACTAGACCCCCAGAAAGACACCTTCATGAGGACCACACAATCGAGGCACGTGATGTTGCCCGGTATGGAGGAGCCGGGGTCCCACCCTGGAGCCAGGCTTGGGGTTGGGACTCGTCAGAGAGTGCCTGGTGTCCGGGTTGCTCCTCACAGGATCCGGCCAGGCCAGGCCCGAACAAGAGACGTGAGGCCATCCCCCAGTGGGCTCACCACCTTCAGGGGGAACCATGGGGGACCGGTGCAAAGATGATTGGGATGCGGACGAAGGTGGAGACCTCGGTGGCCCGATCCCCGGATACTTAGGCTGGCTCTAGGGATGTGGAATGTCACCTCGCTGGAGGGGAAGGAGCCTGAGCTTGTGTGGGAGGTCGAGAGATATCGACGAGAAATAGTCGGTTTCACCTCCACGTACAGCGTGGACTCTGGAACTCATCTCCTTGAGAGAGGCTGGACTCTCTTCTAATCTAGAGTGGCCCGCGGGAAGAGGCGGCAAGCTGAGGTGGATTTGCTTGTTTCCCCCCAGCTCATCTGTTGTCGTGTCGTGTCAGCTGTTGTCGTGTCTTCGGACCCTCGGCCGCACCCCCGAACCCGGTTGGGGACACCGACAGTAAAGGATGATGTCAAGCTGAAGAAGGAGTCCTATCAGCTGTGGTTGGTTTGTGGGACTCCTGAGGTGGCTGACGGGTACAGTGAGGACAAGCGTGCCGTGTTCGGTGAGGCCATGGAGAAGGACTACCGGTTGGCCTTGAAGCGATTCTGGCAACCCATCCGGCACCTTAGGAGGGGGAAGCAGTGGTTCGCCAACACTGTTTACAGTGGGGGTGGGGAGCTGCTGACCTCAACTGGGGACATTATCGGGTGGTGGAAAGAGTACTTTGAGGATCTTCTCAATCCTGCCATGACGCCCTGGTGGAAGCAGAGGCTGGGGACTCGGGATTGGACTCTTTCATCACCCAGGCTGAATTCACTGAGGTGGTTAAAAAGCTCCACGGTGACAGGACTTCGGGGGTGGATGAGATCCGCGCTGAGTACCTCAAGTCTCTGGATGTTGTGGGGCTGTCATCGTTGACACACCTCTTCAACATTGCGTGGCGGACGGGGACAGTGCCTCTGGACTGGCAGACTGGGGTGGTGGTCCCCCTTCATAAGAAGGGGGACCGGAGGGTGTGTTCCAACTATAGGAGGATCACATTCCTCAGCCTCCCTGGTAAGGCCTATGCCAGGGTATTGGAGAGGAGAGTCCGGCCAATAGTTGAACCTTGGCTTCAGGAAGAGCAGTGTGGTTTTCATCCTGGCCGTGGAACACTGGACCAGCTCTACACCCTCTGCAGGATACTCGAGGGTTCATGGGAATTTGCCCAACTGGTCCGCCTGTGTTTAGTGAACCCCGAGAAGGCATTTGACTGTGTCCCTCATGGTGCGCTGTGGGGGGTGCTCCAGGAGTACGGAGTCGGGGGCCCTTTATTAGGGGCCATCCGGTCCCTGTACAAGCGGAGCAGGAGGTTGGTCCACATTGCCGGCACTAAGTCGGACCTGTTCCCCGTGCATGTTGGACTCCGGCAGGGCTGCCCTTTGTCACCGGTCCTGTTCGTAACTTTTATGGACAGGATTTCTAGGCGCAGCGAAGGGCTGGAGGGGGTCTGGTTTGGGGACCAGTGGATTTCGTCTCTTCGTTTTGCAGATGATGTGGTCCTGCTGGCCCCCTCTAGCCAAGACCTACAGCATGCGCTGGGGTGATTTGCAGCCGAGTGTGAAGCAGCTGGAATGAAGATCAGCTCCACCAAGTCCGAGGCCATGGTTCTCAACCGTAAAAGGGTGGCTTGTCCTCTTCAGGTTGGATGGGAGTTCCTGCCTCAAATGGAGGAGTTCAAGTATTTTGGGGTCTTGTTCACAAGTCAGGGGTGAATGGAGAGGGAAATTGACAGATAGATTGATGCGGCTGCTGCAGTAATGGGGGCGCTGTGCCGGTCCATTGTGGTGAAGAGAGAGCTGAGCCGAAAAGCGAAGCTCTCAATTTACCGGTCGGTCTACGTTCCTACCTTCACCTATGGCCATGAACTCTGGGTCATGACTGAAAGAACAAGATCCTGGATACAAGCGGCTGAAATGAGTTTCCTCTGTAGGGTGGCTGGGCACTCCCTTAGAGATAGGGTGAGGAGCTCGGCCATCCGGGAGGGGCTCGGAGTAGAGCCACTGCTCCACCACTTTGAGAGGAGCCAGTTGAGGTGGCTCGGGCATCTATACCGGATGCCTCCTAATCGCCTTCCTCGCGAGGTGTTCCAGGCACGTCACACTGGGAGGAGGCCCAGGGGACGGCCCAGGACACACTGCAGGGACAATGTCTCTCGGTTGGCCTGGGAATGCCTTGGGGTTCCCCTGGAGGAGTTGGAAGAGGTGTCTGGGGAGAGGGACGTCTGGGTGTCTTTACTGAGTCTGCGGCCCCCGCATCCCCCGTATTCTTCTTTCCATACAAGCTAGTGTTAGCACTGCAGCACAGCCCCCACTGGAAAAAAGCTAGTTTATGTTGCATGAATTTATGGTTTCTTTTGCATAAAGAGAAAAAACTAAAAACAGATTAACCTGAGCCTCCAACCTGTTTTTCTTGTATATACAGGGGTTGGACAATTAAACTGAAACACCTGTAATTTTAGTGTGGGAGGTTTCATGGCTAAATTGGACCAGCCTGGTAGCCAGTCTTCATTGATTGCACATTGCACCAGTAAAAGCAGAGTGTGAAGGTCCAATTAGCAGGGTAAGAGCACAGTTTTGCTCAAAATATTGAAATGCACACAACATTATGGGTGACATACCAGAGTTCAAAAGAGGACAAATTGTTGGTGCACATCTTGCTGGCGCATCTGTGATCAAGACAGCAAGTCTTTGTGATGTATCAAGAGCCACGGTATCCAGGGTAATGTCAGCATACCACCAAGAAGGACGAACCACATCCAACACGATTAATCGTGGACGCAAGAGGAAGCTGTCTGAAAGAGATGTTCAGGTGCTAACCCGGATTGTATCCAAAAAACATAAAACCACGGCTGCCCAAATCACGGCAGAATTAAATGTGCACCTCAACTATCCTGTTTCCACCAGAACTGTCCGTCGGGAGCTCCACAGGGTCAATATACACGGCCGGGCTGCTATAGCCAAACCTTTGGTCACTCATTCCAATGCCAAAGGTCGCTTTCAATGGTGCAAGGAGCGCAAATCTTGGGCTGTGGACAATGTGAAACATGTATTGTTCTCTGATGAGTCCACCTTTACTGTTTTCCCCACATCCGGGAGAGTTACGGTGTGGAGAAGTCCCAAAGAAGCGTACCACCCAGACTGTTGCATGCCCAGAGTGATGCATGGGGGTGGATCAGTGATGGTTTGGGCTGCCATATCATGGCATTCCCTTGGCCCAATACTTGTGTTAGATGCTGTCACTGCCAAGGACTACCGAACCATTCTTGAGGACCATGTGCATCCAATGGTTCAAACATTGTATCCTGAAGGCAGTGCCCTGTATCAGGATGACAATGCACCAATACACACATCAAGACTGGTGAAAGATTGGTTTGATGAACATGAAAGTGAAGTTGAACATCTCCCATGGCCTGCACAGTCACCAGATCTAAATATTATTGAGCCACTTTGGGGTGTTTTGGAGGAGCGAGTCAGGAAACGTTTTCCTCCACCAGTATCACATAGTGACCTGGCCACTATCCTGCAAGAAGAATGGCTTAAAATCCCTCTGACCACTGTGCAGGACTTGTATATGTCATCCCCAAGACGAATTGACGCTGTATTGGCCGCAAAAGGAGGCCCTACACCATACTAATAAATTATTGTGGTCTAAAACCAGGTGTTTCAGTTTCATTGTCCAACCCCTGTATAAAAGCTAGTGTTAGCACCAGGGAACAGCCAGCTGCCACTAAAAAACTCTTTTGAAACCTGGGACATGTTTTGGTGCATTTGCTGCTATTTGTGTGATAAATGAGAAAAAAAAGTAAAATCAATAAAATTCACTTGTTTGGTTTACAAACAAGCTAAGGTTAGCACTCCAGTACAGCTAGCTGCTAGAGAAGTTTAGAAAAGCAGAAGGTCAAAACTAATGAGCCATTGCTTTCAAAGGTTGCCAGATTGCTGTTTATTTAACCTTCATCAATTATTGACTGAGTCAACAATTTTGGTTCTGTTGCCATCAATGTCGCATTAATATTAGCAATTATGACAATATGATAATAGCTCTTGTAGGGAGATGTATGGCAAAACAATTTAACAGCTTTTGACCAAATACCACTTATTTAAAGACTCAGAGTGTGTAAATATCAATATATATAATCTAAAAAGACATTTGTTTTCTGCCATTTGCTACTTTAAGGCAAAGAGTTGCTCATTCAGTTCTTATTACTATATTTTCATCAGATTACTGAAAGGCAGTGCATCCCTGAAAGAGGCTTAAAGGCTCTCTCAAAACACTGTCCTCATATTAGCTGACAAACTTCTGCAATCTGGGTCAAACTGTAGCCCGTTTTCATTTTGGTTTTTATACAACATACTTTCAGACAGCGTTTTTTCTTTCTGTTGAAGGAATACAGGTAAATGTTTTTAAAAGCTGACCGTCTAGATTGTATAATGCTCATTTTCATCACAGATAATGCAAAAAAATGGCATTAGAAGCAAAATGAAGCATTAAACAATGGTGGCATTTTTTATTCATGACCTTGGTATGTCTAAAGTCCTCTCTGCAGACCTCTGCATGGTAAACACCACAAGACTGGAGCTCCCAGGTGTACACGCCTCTAATTAACAAAAGCTTGCTTGTTCAGCACAACTTCCCTGCCAAATGAAGATAAAATTGTGACTATCAAACACTTTTTAGATCTTATACATAGATCTGTTTTGCAAATAAGAGCTGTTCACTTTCCCTCAAAGTCTGTGTTTATCGTTGCAGTGGACAGCAGTCTCCCCATTAATCTCTGCAACAGTTGCTCAGATTAAGGTCAACATCTCAGGATTCATACTTTTAGAACAACAGTAAAATAAAAGTAGTACATTTTTTTCTAATTTAAACAGTAAAAAAAAGACAAAGACAAGGCAATCTCTTGACTCCATTTTCAGCGCTGCATGCTGGATATTTACAAAATAAAAAGAGTAAGGACAACAAGAGCAGTGGTTTATCTTCAGGCCAGCAGCTGGTCTATAAAAATGTAACACCATCGGAACAAGCACTCAAGAAAGAAAACAAATGGTCACACTGAATACAGAAACCTGAAAATATCAAAACACCACTGGTCCAAATGTTGGAAAAACATAAGAAAATAATTAAGATGCATTAGTTTAAATATTTAAGATGACTTTTTTGATGTCTTAAACTTTAAAAATATTACCAGTAACACCTCTTGAGGCCCCCTCCTTGAACTACCACCTTAACGTGGTGGATGGGTTTGAGTGCTCAAATGATCCTACAGGCTATGTTGTCTGGGGCCTAAATGCCCCTGATAGGGTCTCCCATGGCAAACAGGCTCTAGGTGATGGGTCAGACAAAGAGCGGTTCAAGAATCCCTCATGAGGACAAAAATATCGAGGCACGTGACGTCGCCCGGTACGGCGGAGCCGGGGTCCCACACTGGAGCCAGGCCTGGGGTCGGGACTCGCTGGAGAGCGCCTGGTGGCCGGGTTGCTCCTCGCGGGATCCAGCCGGGCCAAGCCCGAACGAGAGACGCGAGGCCATCCCCCAGTGGGCCCACCATCTGCAGGGGGAACCGTGAGGGACTGGTGCAAAGAGGAGTGTGAAGCGGCTGGGATGAAGATCAGCTCCTCCAAGTCCGAGGCCATGGTACTCGACCGGAAAAGGGTGGCCTGTCCTCTTCAGGTAGGAGGGGAGTTCCTGCCTCAAGTGGAGGAGTTTAAGTATCTCGGGGTCTTGTTCACGAGTGGGGGAAAAATGGAGCGATAGATCGGCAGACGGATCGGTGCGGCTGCCACAGTAATGGGGGCACTGTGCCTATCCCTTGTGGTGAAGAGAGAGCTGAGCCGAAAAGCAAAGCTCTCAATTTACCGGTCGGTCTACGTTCCTACCCTCACCTATGGCCATGAACTTTGGGTCATGACCGAAAGAACGAGATCACGGATACAAGCGACTGAAATGAGCTTCCTCCGTAGGGTGGCCGGGTACTCCCTTAGAGATAGGGTGAGGAGCTCGGCCATCCGGGAGGGGCTCGGAGTAGAGCCGCTGCTCCTCCACATCGAGAGGAGCCAGTTGAGGTGGCTCGGGCATCTATACCGGATGCCTCCTGGACGCCTTCCTCGGGAGGTGTTCCAGGCACGTCCCACAGGGAGGAGGCCCAGGGGACGGCCCAGGACACGCTGGAGGGACTATGTCTCTCGGTTGGCCTGGGAACGCCTTGGGCTCCACCCGGAGGAGCTGGAGGAGGTGTCTGGGGAGAGGGAAGTCTGGGCGTCTCTGCTGAGTCTGCTGCCCCCGCGACCCGGTCCCGGATAAGCGGAAGACGACGAGTACGAGTACCTCTTGAGGCAAAAATTACAGCTTGTAAACTATATTGAAATGAGACCTGATATAGAATCCCGGTTTAATGGCCTATTTTTGGCTTTTTTGACTTCCTGTGACTCTGATTGTTGAGACTGAGAGACTGTGAGCACCTCTAGAAATGAACCTTAGTAATCTTTAGATGTTGCTACATCTCAATAACAGAAAATAATTATAAAGAAACGTATTCCTAATTCATATCAACAAGAGAAACTTAGATTCACTGCACACAGAGGGATGATTTTAAGCGTTGATTTCTGTACATTCTGATGATTTAAACCAATTTCACTTTTTAAATTGAATTACTGAAATAACCCCTACGTTTTAAATGTTTTTTTAACTTATGGATACATATTAGTTATGCACCGTTTTGATCACTGCTGTGATTTTAAAGTGTTTTTTATTTTTGCTTACCTTTTAAATTAATCTTAATCAATGGTTCTTCAGGATTTCTTAAGGTTGTTGTGTTTGGACTTGTCTCCTTCCTTCACTAATTATCTGTTCAGTACCTGACTTTTTAGAGAAATATTTTCTGGTTATACTTAAGCCACTTAACTGACCTATGAATAAAGTTCCTTAACACAAACAAAGATTGGAACAGTGTTGTGTAGTCATGTACCAAAGCCAAATTTTAATTTAGACCCCTTCTTTGCAGTAAATTACAAAAACACACTTTATGTTGATTTTTTGGGTAAATCTGAAAAATACCAAAGATAACACATAAAAGATAGATTTTAGCATCAACAAAGTAATTCTCAGTTAGCTATTAGTCATACTTGGCACCCAAGTATTGTGTTAGCACCTTGCTGGATTTTCAAACTGTTACTTACAGATAGTATTTATCTGCTGGAAGCTTTCTGGACACTTCTCTGTGGTTTGAAGTTATGACATGCAAACTACCATGAGCACTGCAGCACAGCTAGCTATGATGCTAACTACTGTCAGACTAAAGTGTTTCTGGTGCTTTCACTAACTTTTATGTGTACGGCAGCCATGTTGGAGCCTGAACTCCTCTGACTCTTCTGAAGTATCAAAAAGACGGCATTAGAACTGAAATGTCTCTTTAGTGACCTGCAAGCTAGCTCTTGCTCTGGAGCACAGCTAGCTGCTATCTGTGGTGCCAACTATTGATAGGAGTGAAAGGTCATTGAGTATTTTATTTTGCGCATTCAAACGCTGAAACATGTTCACACAGAGGTTTGTACTGCACTATACATGCCACTGATTTTATCTCAATTAAACAGTCTGAAGGGTTAAAGTATTTATACTTGAAACATACTCTATGTTTTTTTATGTGTAGCAACCACAATCTGGATCTCTCCCGGTCGGAGTTCTGACTTCAGGGGCGTTCCTGTTATATTTCCAATTGGGAACTTGGAGAATATGACTAGCATGCATCATTAGTCGTTACACCTTTTGGGGGTGTAAGATGTAATCAGCAAGCTAGTATTACAACTGTGGCACAGCTAGCTACTGCAAGAAGTAAGAAAAGCAGCAGTTTAAAACTTCAAACCACTGCTCTAAACAGTAAACAGTAATCAGTTTTGGCCAGGTGGCATCTAATGTGATATATCATTAGCTTCAGGTTTTGCTTGATTTTGTCCTGTTTTTTTAAAGACTCGACTGTCAGATACTGTTTTATTGATACTGTATTACGTTTGATTTGTCCTGGAAGTCGGAGGTTGGATTTGGGAATAATGTCACACCTGAGTTGATCAAATTGAAGCTGCTAGTTGGTAATCTAGTAAGATATATTGGTTGGGGTGCTAGCTACAATTAGCAATACAACTAAATATTGTTTTTGTCTATGGACACTACTCTGGGGTGTGCAGATATCGCAGGCCAACATTGGAGCATTAGCAGAACTAGCCGCTACGGGATATTAGAACAGCAGCTGTTTCAAACTCCAATGAGCCACAGCTTTAAAATACAGCAGATAGCCAAAATGAATAAATCTATAAACTATGTGGTTCTGTCCTGTTGGATCTTTCTAAATGTTTCACAAATCCATAGTTATGAATCCAAATTTAATGCACTAGAGGCTCAGAAATAAGAGTAATTCAGACATAGTGAAAAGAGCAGCCAAACTCAAAAAGGAAAAGGTTTAAAAGACACAGACGGAATGCTGAATAAGATCAAGTTCAGAAAAAGTCAAGAAAGTCTTGTTTTTTTGGAAGGGAAATATAAAAAATAGGGGTTACTCCGAATAAACTGGATTGCACTGGCTGACCACAAAAGAAAGAGATATTTACGAAATCAATAGGTGTAGATGAAAAGGAGCATCAATTGAGTCAACCAATGAGTAGCTGACTTTTCCTGACATAATAACTCACCAACTCTCCTCTCAGAAACAATCTGTTTTACAATTAAAACGTCCCAACAGACTAATGTTTCCGTTCAAATGTGAATCTGTTTCCAGTATTGGTCCGCAGATAATTTTTCCATTGTGGAAGACAATATAAAAACGGTTGGCAGCACCACACCCTCCTGACTCTGCCAAACATGACAGAGAAGCCATCAGTGCTCAAAGTCAGTGTTATTTCTGCAAAGCCAGAACAGAACTTCAGCTTTTGAAGACTGATTACAACTATTTGCTTTCTGTTGACGGATCATATTTTGTTATCGGCATCTTGACATTTTCACATTTCATGCAAAGCACTTCCATTAATTCTCAGTCATTAAACAGCCTGATAAATTACTCTATGTTTATGTTCATTAATCATCAGAAATGTATTCTATTTACTTTTCCTTTTAGGTCAGAGTGGAAAATTGCAAACAGATGTTTGTGTCAAATTCAGCATCTTGGCCAGGTCTCCCTTATGAAAGATTTCTGATCTCAGTGGAACGTCTTGGTTAAATTGTATTTGAAATATTTAAAAAAGGATATTTTGCAGATTTCCCCAAAAAACTAATCTCAGAATCTTGAAAATTATGATATGAGGCATACTAAATTGTTTGTATGTTTGTGCCTGTTTATGGTGTTTATAGGCAGTATTTTCATGTGAGTTTTTGGAACCTCTGGGTCTAGACTTTCAATTTTCGAGTCTGTGCTTCATAAGAAGGGGTTAAAGTATCTTGGAGTCTTGATCTTGAGAGATGGCAGGATGGAGATGGATAAGTAAGTAAGTAAGTAAGTAAACATTTAACTAAACATTTAACTAAAAGCTTGTCTAAATAAAAGTGTCTTAAGCTGCTTTTTAAAGGAATCAACAGAGTGGGCCACACGAAGAGACAAGGGCAAGGCATTCCACAGCCTGGGGGATACTGCCTGAAAGGACAGGTCGCCTCGAGTTTTGAACCTTTAGATGGTTCTGGGCAGAGGACCGAAGAGTGCGACCTGAAGAATAAGGGATCAACATTTCAATGATATATTGGGGAGCCTTCCCATTAAAAGCTCTAAAAGTCAAGACTAAAATTTTTAAATAAATTCTAAATTTGACAGGTAGCCAGTGTAATGAGGATAAAACTGGTATGATGTGAGCCCTTCTGTTGGTTCCTGTTAAAAGCCTCGCTGCAGCGTTCTGGACCAACTGGAGACGACTGATAGTAGATTTGTTAAAACAGGTAAAAAGGGAATTACAATAATCTAAACGAGAGGAAATAAAAGCATGAATAATCATCTTCATGTCAGTTTTAGGTAACAATGCACTCAATTTAGAAATGTTTCTCAGATGATAGAAGCAACTTTTTACTAAAAGTCTCGAATGTTTGTCCAGAGACATTGAACGGTCAAATAGAACACCAAGGTTTCTGAGGCTGGGCCGGAAAGAGGAGCCCAGAGAATCGAGGTGTTGTTCGACCCAAGAAACCTTCTGTTCAGGAGCAGTGATCAGGGTTTCAGTCTTATTAGAGTTTAACTGAAGGCAGTTTGCCGCTAGCCAGTCCTGAATACATGCGACACAATGTAGTAAGTCAGCTAACTTCTGTAATTCTGAGTCATTGAAGTACAATTGAATGTCACCAGCATACAAATGTTAATACACATTTTTAAAGCTACTGATAATCTTCCCAAGGGAACTGATGTGTAAAAGGAACAAAATTGGGCCGAGGACTGAACCCTGAGGAACACCATGCAGCAAGGGAAAGACTTTGGACATTATGCCTATTTGCCAACATGGAAACGATTATGTTGCTCAGATAAGAAGAAAACCACTTAAAAACAGTTCCTGAAATTCCTATGTCATTCTGCAGTCAATGTAACAGAATTTTGTGGTCGACTGTGTCAAAAGCTGATGACAGATCCAATAAAACCAGTACACTGCACTGACCAGAGTCTGCAGCCATTAATATATCGTTAGAGACTTTTAACAAGGCAGTCCCAGTGGAGTGCATCTTGCGGAAACCAGATTGAAACTTATCTAGAAAATTAATGCCTTCTAAGAAGCTGTCAGCTGCCCAGCCACCGATTTCTCTACAACTTTGGCAAGAAAAGGCAATTTTGATATTGGCTTGTAATTGCTTGGCTCAGAAGGGTCCATATTGGGCTTTTTTAAAATAGGACTTAAAGCTGCTTGTTTAAAAAAGTTTGGAACTGACCGAATTGAAAGAGAAATATTAATCAGTTTGATGACATGTGGGCCAACGATATCAAACACCTTTAAAAACAGTGATGTGGGTACAACATCTAGCACAAAGGAAGATGATATATAGAAAGATAAATAGATTGGGGGTTTGTCTGCAGGAATGAAGGCATTTGCTGCAGGGTGTGGTGTAAAAAGAGCTGAAATGAAAGGTGAATCTATTGATTTAGTAGTCAATCTAAGCTCCAAATCAACAGCATTGGAAGTTTGAACAGGGTCAAATTCTGGGTTTGCAAAAGGATGAGTAATCCTTTTTTAAAACTGCCCAACATGTGGGGTGTACAAATGTGATAGCTAAGCAATGCTCAGACCACTGGGGATGTGGGAGACGGGTACCCTCACGTACTTACCGGTACCCATTGGAATGGGTCCCTCAGGAAAGATCTGAACAAAAGAAGATAATCATATTGTTCTCAAAACATTAGAGTACTACCTCAAATCTGCTCCTGCCACCTAGACACAGGCATTAGGCTCTTTACTACTTGGTGTTTGTTGACATACAATATATCCACCTAGCCTCATGCAAACCTACAATGTGATCTGTTTTAAACTGCAGCAGCTGCTGGTAAACTTGCCTTTTAATACCACCATTATGTTGTACCCATCACTCTCTGTGGACTTAATCGTCTCCGTCACAAATCATAAAATCTATACCTGGAATGGGTATTGCTGGCATTAGGAGTCCATTTAACCAACTGCATATAGTATTGGCATGCAGAGCATGAATACTGCATGCTATCAAATATTGCATGCAAGAAGCCCTTTACTGTTGCAGTAAGGACAACCCTGGAGGCATTACACTACAATTATTTGCATACCTGTCGCTGCTCTGCATGTTTCATCGTTCCTTCTGAGTACTCCACTTTACTTGTTAGTAAATACACAGTAAAAAAGTCTTGGTGAAAGACTTGAAACATCCACAAGTAGTTACATCTATTTTACTCATGTTAAAACTAAGAAATACAAATAAATAATTTGTTTTGTGGATCCTAAAAGGTTAAGACTAAAGATGCTTGATCTTAGGCTTAAATGCACCATTTATTGTTCCCTGAAACAACAGGAAATTACATTTACAACTCCTTTTTGGACCTGCGATGAGTGTTATCTTGCTCTTGTGTATGGATGGAGCAAGCTCTCATGAAGTGGAGTAAAAAAGCCACTTAAAAATTCACAATATTCACAACCTATAAAAAGACTGAATAAAATGAAAGCGGGAATTTGCAAAGAGTGCAGAGACAAACAAATGAGTAAATGCATGAAACCTGTAAGCTGCTAGAACAAACTCATGGAGACTCGTGAGCCCGAAATATGCAAAAGCTCTACCAGACGCATGCACACCCACACACACGCAATCACATTCAAGTAATGGCTGTGGAATGATGAAGGAGGGACTGCATTTCTATAATGACACGGACATATCTCACTAATTACAGGACATGGAGACAGTGATCCATTAGATGGCTGAGGTGGGTTTCCAGCAACACACTGGCTAACACTGACCTTCTACAGCAGCAGTATACGTGAATCAGACTGTTATTATTGAAATAAATACAAACTTTATGTCAAACTATGCTAAATTTGGCATTTTTCACAAAAACCCAGCAAAAGAAATATGAGGAAAAACATGTTTTTGTTACAAGCGGCTAGTAACCAATTTATTTCAATTCAAAATCGTATTACTCAGGTTTCCGTTATGTGAAGAAACAAAACTGATTCATCCTTTAGGTTGCCTTTTCATACCTAAATTACCTTTAAATTACCTTAAAAATAAAACGTTACACTGAAAATGAGCGTAAAAGCAGCACAAGACTAAAAAAAAACCTTTAAAGCTTCAGAGAGCCCAAAGAACTATTGACCATATTCATTTTAAAAGATAACTGGCTGTTTGGTAGCAAAATATAAAGAACTCCAGACTTGTGCACAGTATCTTTCCTTATCCATCCTTATATACCACCTCTTAGCTCTCTCAAAAGCTCCCCTTTAGTAACAAATAACCAAAATTCCCACAGCTTTAAACAACATTTCACATTTTTCCTTCAAATACACATGTACAGATGTTCAGGTAAAGGTACACACCTAATTCACTCAAAATCTGAAAGGATATCTTCACACAACATGAGGTTACAAAGATGATAAGATCTTACTGCCTGAGACTGAAACAAATGGCCTTGCCTGGTTCACACAATAAGACCAAGCTTTTACTTTCACTCTCTTTTAGAGCCTGTATCTGCATCGGTCTTGACCTCTCAAAAGACAGAATAAAGGACAGACATAAACTACACTAGCCGACAAAAATGCCTTGTTGGTCAGGATTCAGACTGTGATAATTACTGTCAGTATCAAGGAGAGGGTAGAAGCAGCAGACTGTCCAGCTGTCAAAAGAGCTGGGTAAACCTTGGTCTGTTCTGCTGTTAGCTTGGCCCGTGGCTTTTTTGATATTGCTGAAAATATTATATGACGAGACCTTCCATATTCTGGTGAAACAGCAAGTTGTAAAATACATCAGAGATTTACTTTATGTTATGAATTTTAAACGTTTGCCTCAAACATAACCTTTTGAAAGTATCTTCGCAGGTATGACTCATTCAAATAGAATCTTTTTCCAGCTTTTAAAATTCAGCATAATCAGTACTCTTTGCTGTGAATTTTAAAAACAAAAGCTCAATCTCATTGAAAACTATAAAAAAAAATAATTTTGCTTGTCTAAAACACACCTGTCCACACACTTCACCAGACTCCAACCTCTACACCATGGACATGACCAAAGAGCTGTCCAAGAACTACACAGGAGGACCTGGTTAATGAGAGCTGGGACCAAAGGTAACCAAAGGTTACTGCTGGTAACACACTACAACATCATGGATAAAAATCATGCAGCATGTGGAAGGTCCCCCCATTCTCAAGCCAGCACATGTCCAGGCCTATCACAATTTTGCCTATAGACATCTAGATGATGTTCACGGTGATGATGCCAGAACAAGCATGGGAGAAGGTCTTGCTAAGGAGGGGCTCTTTGCGAAGCTTTTCAAGGTCCTGGAGTGGCCTAGCAGTCCCAGTACTGAACCCAATAGAAAATCTTTGGAGGTAGCTGAAACTCTTTGCTGTCCAGCCACAGCCCTAAAACCTAAATTATCAGCAGATTTAAGTTTAAGTTATTTAGAATTAAAAACAGAATAAACTTTTAAAACAAAAATGTTGGGGTCTGAATATAAAACCCAGTGGAATTCCTGAAGGTAAGAGCTCAATATCACCTGACACCTAGTTTCAGTTATGATCAGTGAACACATATTACCAGAGTCAATAAATAAATAAATTCAACATTTTTAAGATTATAATTGCTCGCCTGTTCCCTCAAATTTATAAACTTTTGTCGGCAGACTATAAGGTAAAAAAAAGTAATTTTATAAAGTACTTAAAGTGAGGCTGCAAAATTTTGCTATGCATTTTAAGTTTACTCTTAAAATTACAGGCTAAAAGGGCAGACTGTTAGTGGGGAGTGGGTGGGGATTTCACATGTTGTTGTTCAAATGGAATAGACAACAGGGGAAAATCTTTGGCGATTAGCAAGACAGGTGGGGACCACAGACCACTTCTCAGTACCTATGTTTTCTGGCTGATGTTTTGGTCACTTTTGAATGTTGGTGGTGCTTTCACACTCGTGGTAGCATGAGACGGACTCTACAACCCACACAAGTGGCTCAGGTAGTGCAGCTCATCCAGGATGGCACATCAATGCTAGCTGTGGTAAGAAGGTTTGCTGTGTCTGTCAGTGTAGTGTCCAGAGCATGGAGGCGCTACCAGGAGACAGGCCAGTACACCAGGAGACGTGGAGGAGGCCGTAGGAGGGCAACAACCCAGCAGCAGGACCACGACCTCCGCCTTTGTGCAAGGAGGAATAGGAGGAGCACTGCCAGAACCCTGCAAAATCACCTCCAGCAGGCCACAAATGTGCATGTGTCTGCACAAATGGTTAGAAACCGACTCCATGAGGATGGTATGAGGGCCCGAAGTCCACAAATGGGGGTTGTGCTCACAGCCTAACACCGTGCAGGACGCTTGGCATTTGCCAGAGAAGACCAGGATTGGCAAATTCGCCACTGGCGCCCGGTGCTCTTCACAGATGAAAGCAGGTTCACACTGAGCACATGTGACAGACGTGACAGAGTCTGGAGACACCGTGGAGAGCGATCTGCTGCCTGTAACATCCTTCAGCGTGACCGGTTTGGCAGTGGGTCAGTAATGGTGTGGGGTGGCATTTCTTTGGAGGGCTGCATGGCCCTCCATGTGCTCGCCAGAGGTAGCCTGACTGCCATTAGGTACCGAGATGAGATCCTCAGACCCCTTGTGAGACCATATGCTGGTGCGGTTGGCCCTGGGTTCCTCCTAATGCAGGACAATGCTAGACCTCATGTGGCTGGAGTGTGTCAGCAGTTCCTGCAAGATGAAGACATTGAAGCTATGGACTGTTCCCCAGACTTGAATCCGATTGAGCACATCTGGGACATCATGTCTCGCTCCATCCACCAACGTCACGTTGCACCGCAGATTGTCCAGGAGTTGGCGGATGCTTTAGTCCAGGTCTGGGAGAAGATCCCTCAGGAGACCATCCGCCGTCTCATCAGGAGCATGTCCAGGCGTTGTAGGGAGGTCATACAGGCACGTGGAGGCCACACACAATACTGAGCCTCATTTTGACTTGTTTTAAGGACATTACATCAAAGTTGGATCAGCCTGTAGTGCGTTTTTCCCCTTTTGTGTGTGACTCCAAATCCAGGCCTCCATTGGTTAATAAATTTGATTTCCATTGATGATTTTTGGGTGATTTTGTTTTCAGCATATTCAACTTTGTACAGAACAAAGTATTCAATGAGAATATTTCATTCATTCAGATCTAGGATGTGTTATTTGAGGGTTCCCTTTATTTTTTTGAGCAGTGTATAAAACTTTCTCAAAAACAAATTTTACCTTAAGCCACTTTTTCAAGACATGCGGGTCCAATTCAAATCCAGTCATATCCATATTTAATGCAAACTGATCCAGTTCATTCCATTGCAATACAATCATCTAGTAAAATACAGATCCAATAACGGACATCCCCATTCAATCCTAATTATAATGCAATACATTTTGTTTGCTGTAAACATTTATAAAAAAAAGTAGTTAGGGGAAGCTTTGCTGATTTCAACGAGTCATCAACTTTGCACTAATTCCTCCTCCTTGGCAAGCAGGTGGCAACAGTGGAAAGAAACCACTCTCTTGTAACAAGAATCTCCATCCATCTGTTGCTATGGACTAGAGGGTGAGAAATCAGTTTATTAACCAAAACACACACACAAACACAAAAGCACTGAGCTAGGAGCACCTTTAATGGGAAGGAAAAATAGTAGATTAAATTTAAAGGCTGAAACAACTTTACCGAAGGAGAGATCAAGCAAAACAAAAAACCACTAGAACAGAGGTAATAGCTATGAAAAACATTTTCAAAGAAAAAACTTTCAGAGAAAGTATATGAAGCAAAACTGTGCATCAATAACTCATAAATTAAAAATAAAGAAAAAGAGCAATAGTAAAGTGAATGCAAGACACTATGTTGAGGTTATTCTTTATGGCAAAACTGTAGTTTCCAGGAAAACTCTTTTAAAATTAAACATTTCACCATTCTAAACTGGTCTAGTACTTTAATAACTTTATGTCTCTCATCAGGCTTCTAGTTAAAACAGTTGTTTTCTAGACTGAACTTTACTGTTAGATGTCTAAAGCATTTGTCAAGCTCAAGGTTAATTAAAGTATTGTACAGAACCTTAAACATTCCTAAAAACAAACACCATTTACAACCATAAATACCATGGGAAGAAGAGGGGGAAGCAACAACTATAAGACACCTTTTAGTTTAAAAACCAGTGGTTATAATTTAAAGATTTATTGCTGACAAGGTCAGCCACTGAAATGTTATTGCAAAGTACTAAAAATAATAAAATGCCGGCAATAAAGGACACTGCTGGCTCATTTACAAAGAAACACAGCAGTTTGCCACTGAAATGCAGCTGCTCACAGTGGCATGTGGTAATTATTACCATGATTTGTATACAAGCTTCTGACCTGTGAGCTCAGGTGAAAATCTGTTATAAATATGAGCCCACACTGCTCAAACTGGGAAACTTCAGCTCCTACTTTTGATGCCATGAAACTCACAGGAGTTCATTTTCTGTAAAATATTCAAGGTTGCTGTATAAAAATCTGATTTCTGTCTACTCAATGCTTATTCAGAGTGAGTCATGCCTGAGTCAGAAACAGCTGAAAGTTGTACCTTTTGTGCCTGTGAGCAGGATTCAAGCTTCATTACTCAGTAAGCCTGAGCAGCAGCACAACAGTGAGTTGGTGTTTATCACACAAAGTCCAACCAGATAAATAAGGCAGGTTTCACTGAATCTGATTAATTTCTTAAGGTTTCTGTTATTTTAAATGTAAAAGGAACAATGTAAGCCACAAAGAGGAGTAAATATGTGTTTTATTGTATATACTCAGATACTTCATTATCTTTGTCACATTGCTAGTTCTGGGTTGGACCCCATTTGAATTCTAATGCCTTGATTCCCTATGGCATAGAGTCAACAAGGTGTTGGAGGTATTCCTCAGAGATCATGAACCGTTTTGATTTTAAAACATCATGCAGATGCAGCAGGTTTGTCAGCTGCACATCCATGATTCAAAGCTCCCAGTGTACCATTTTCCTAAGGTCTTCAATTAGATTGAGATCTGGGGAGGATCTGTGAAGGCCATTGGAGTACAGTAAGCTCATCATCATGATTTGAGTTTATGACACATTGGATTATCCTGCATTGTCCCACTGGGGATATAAAAGGGATGGACATGGTCAGCTGGGCTGTGGTGTTTAAATGATGCTCAGTTGGAACTAAGGGCCCCAAAGCGTGCCAAGAAAATATCCCCCATACCATTAAACCACCACCCACAGACTAAAAAAAGCCAGGATGGATGCATGATTTCATGATTACGCCAAAATCTGACCCAGCCATCAAATTGTAGCAGCTCAAATTGAGAGATATTCCACCAGACAACATTTTTCCAATGTGTTATTGTCCAGCTTTGGTGAACCTGCTTGAACAGTAGCTTTGGTTTCTTGTTCTTAGTTAACAGAAGTTGCATGCAGTGGGATCTACTGCTGCTGTAGCCCATCTCTTTAGGGTTTGATGTCTTTCAGAGATTGGTTGTAATGACTAGTAATGTAAGCTACTGTCACCTTTCTCAAACTGGTCTGTCTATTATCCTCTTGCATCAGCAAGGCATTTGCCGCTTATTGAGTATTTTCTATTTTTCATACCATGGTGGGTGGAACACTTTGAGGGTCACCTCAACTCAGCAACCCTGTCCACAGTTGAGGAGAGTATGGAGTACTGGGATCACTTTTGAGCTATCCAGTCTTACCGAAGCAAGGGCCATATCCGAATTCCTGGTGCAAATTCAAGTCCACCAGGGCTTCCCAAAAATCTTGGATCCTGTTAGTGGTGTTGAAGGACAGAATCTCTTGGGGTGGTCATAAAGAGGAGGGTGTCTGGTTTGGAAATTGTAGCATCTCATTTTTTGCAGATGATGTGGTTCTGTTGGCATTTTTAAGCCATGACCTTCATTTTGCAATAGAGTGTGAAGTGGCCGAGACAAGAGTCAGCCCCTACAAAGTTTGAGATTTCTTCCTGGTCAGGGGTCAGTCTCTGCCTTAAGGAGAGGACTCCAAGGTAGGATGGAACAGGACATACAGGGGCTGGTCATAAATTTAGAATATAATGGAAAGATGTATTTATTTCAGTAATTCCATTAAAAAAGTGAAACTTGTATACTATATTCATTCATTCATTACACACAGACTGATATATTTCAAATGTTAATTCTTTTAATTTTGATGATCATAACTGACAACCATTAATAACCCCAAATTCAGTATCTCAGAAAATTAGAATATTACTTAAGACCATAACCAAAAAAGGATTTTTAGAAATGTTGGCCAACTGAAAACTTGGGGCTCCTTTTGCCTGGATTACTGCAGCAATGCTGCGTGGCATGGAGTCGATCAGCCTGTGGTTCTGCTCAGGTGTTATGAGAGCCCAGGTTGCTCTGATAGTGGCCTTCAGCTCTTCCGAATTGTTGGGTCTGGCATATTGCATCTTCCTCTTCACAATACCCCATAGATTTTCTATGGGGTTAAGGTCAGGGTGAGTTTGCCGGCCAATTAAGA
This sequence comes from Girardinichthys multiradiatus, assembly GCF_021462225.1. Classification (NCBI taxonomy): domain Eukaryota; kingdom Metazoa; phylum Chordata; class Actinopteri; order Cyprinodontiformes; family Goodeidae; genus Girardinichthys; species Girardinichthys multiradiatus. Next base: position 39,931,513 of record NC_061799.1, read on the forward strand.
ACAGGGATACCACGGTCCTTAAACCAGGTACTGGTATCTCTGGCACTGTGTGCAGGTGCCAAATTCTGTTGGAAAATTAAATCTGCATCTCCATAAAGGTGGTTAGCAGTAGGAAGCATGAAGTGCTCTAAAACTTTCTGGTAGACGGCAGCGTTGACCTTGGACCTCAGAAAACACAGTGGACCAACACCAGCAGATGGCATGGCACCCCAAACCATCACTGACTGTGGAAACTTTACACTGGACCTCAAGCAATGTGGATTCTCTACCTCCAGATTCTGGGACCTTGATTTCCAAAGGAAATGCCAAATTTACTTCCATCAGAGAACATAACTTTGGACCACTCAGCAGCAGCCCAGTCCTTTTTTTCTTTAGCCCAGGCAAGATGCTTTTGACGCCGTCTCTTGTTCAAGAGTGGCTTGACACAAGGAATGCGACAGCTGAAACCCATGTCTTCCATACGTTTGTACGTGGTGGTTCTTGAAGCACTGACCCCAGCTGCAGTCCACTCTTTGTGAATCTCCCCCACAGTTTTGAAAGGGTTTTGTTTCACAATCCTTTCCACGGTCTGGTTTTCCTAATTGCTTGTACACTTTTTTGCAGTTAAAAGCCTTCAGCTGATTCAAAATGCTGCAGCTAGAGTTCTGATGAAAATTAAAGAGAGATCATATTTCTCCTACTTTAGCTTCCCTTCGTTGGCTCCCTGTTAAATCCAGAATAGAGTTTAAAATTTTCCTCCTCACATATAAAGCCCTTAATGATCTAGCTCCATCATACATCAGAGATCTGATTGTTCCATACGTTCCTAACAGAGATAGAGATAGATGCGTTCTCAGACTGCAGGTTTACTGGTGGTTCCTAGAGTCTCTAGAAGTAGAATGGGAGGCAGATCTTTTAGTTATCAGGATCCTCTCCAGTGGAACCAGCTCTCAGTTTTAGTCCGTGAGAAAGACACCTTGTCTACTTTTAAGGCTAGGGTTAAAACTTTCCTTTTTTATAAAGCTTATAGTTAGAGTGGCTTAGGTTATCCTGAGCTACCTCTGTAGTTATGCTGCTATAGGCTTAGGCTGCTGGAGGACATAATGACCACTTTCACCCTCTTCGCTACGTTCTCACACTACTCTCCAATTTTGCATTATTTGCTGTTATATCAACTTTTAACTTTGTTCTCTCTCTTTTCTTTACCTAGAAGCTACACCTGGCCTGACTCTGTGTCTACCTGTGACACCTTTCTGGAGAGGGGCATCGTCCAAGCTTCTGTTGGCAACAACTTAATGCTCAACCTCTACCGATGATCCACGTGGCCTGTATGTGCTCTCTTTCAGACTCTAACCTTAAAAACTGGCTGAGAGTTTATCTGTTCATTATTTCTAGGTGAAACGACTAAAGGAGCTACATCCACTAACATTTACTTTTCCTTCCCATAGAAAGGACTCTTGGATCAGTGCTTCTTTGTTCTCTTTGTGTCTCTGCTCTGTTCTCTCAAACCCCCAGTCGGTCGTGGCAGATGGCTGCTCACACTGAGCCTTGTTCTGCCGGAGGTTTCTTCCTGTTAAAAGGGAGTTTTTCCTCTCCACTGTCGCTACATGCATGCTCCGAATGAGGGATTGCCGCAAAGTCAACGCCAGTGACTGTCCACTGTCTCTACAAGCTCATCCAGGAGGAGGGAATGCTGCAAGTCACTGACTGGGTGCAATCTGCTGGGTTTCCTTAGACAGAAAAACTTTTTATCCAATTTGAATAAATAACTGAATCTGACTGCACTGTTCGATGATTAGGATTAATTGGAATGTATGTACCTGACTTTTGTGAAGTGCCTTGAGACAACATGTGTTGTGAATTGGCGCTATATAAATAAACTGAATTGAACTTTTTTCTACCACATCTTTCCTTCCCTTCGCCTCTCTATTAATGTGCTTGGACACAGAGCTAGTGAGTTAATTAGCTGATTAGCGTGTGGCACCAGGTGTCTTCAATATTGAACCTTTTCACAGTATTAAAATTTTCTGAGATACTGAATGTGGGGTTTTCATGAGTTGTCAGTTATAATCATCAAAATTAAAAGAAATAAACATTTGAAATGTATTAGTCTGTGTGTAACGAATTAATATAATATACAAGTTTCACTTTTTGAATGGAATTACTGAAATAAATCTATTTTTTCATGATATTCTAGTTTTATGACCAGCACCTGGATACAGCGGCATTGTTTGTTGTGAGGACTGCCCTGGAATGTTGAAGGAAAGAAAGGGCTAAATTAACAGGCAAAGCTCACAATTAACCGGCCTATCCATATACCAGCCCTCACCCTTTGGTGATAAGATATGGAATATGACCCAAAAGAACAGGAATCCAAATTCAAGCAGACAAAAAGAGCCTCTAACAATGGGTCACCATGCTTGCTCTCAGAGATAGTGTTTGGGAGCGCGACCATCTGTAGGGAAGTCCCAGTAGAACCAAGCTTTTGTTCAGGATGCTTCCCTTTGCAGGTTTTCCGGGTATGTACCACTAATAAGGGACCTTGAGGCAGAGCCATAACTCAGTGGGAGGACTATATATCCCTTCTGGGGTTGGGATATTTCTTCGGGAGCTGGGGAGGTTAGGTCTGTCCAACCTGATCTTAGGTCAGCCCAAGACAACTGATGGATGAGCTTCATTTGAAAGACTTTTCATTGCTGCAATTTGATGAATTCAATTCCTCTTCCTGTTGTTTTTTCATCTTTGTAAAGAAAACCATTTTGGCCTAACAGCTACAAATTAAACAGTTTGTCAGCTTAAATATGTGAATTTTGTTTTTACATTATATAGTTTGAAAACAGTGCATTTTTTTAAATGATCTTTTCAAAGAGTTAGATTTAAACTTGTTCATCATCCACTTGTGTTCTTCACATGTTTGCCCAGAGTGATGTTTGCTTCGCTTGTTTTTGAGGACAACTGTTCAACATTTTCCACTTTAATGCTCTTCTCTTGGCACAATCATCAGCGGTTCAACCTTGCTTGGCAGCGAGAAGGCACCGCGGGGAGGCTCTCGGTACCACTGCCAGAATCTGACACTTCCAGGCAATCCAATACTTTGTCAAGTGATATGAAGGGCTGTTCATCAAAAAATAAAAAAGTAAAATGCTCAACAGCATCCAAAGCTGTGTGAGAAGGAGGAGGGTGAAGAATGCTTCATATAAAGAATACTTACAATTTCTGTCATAAAGCAAAAATTATAATTTAACTGGCGATACAACTACTCCTGAAAGTGCTACTTATTTTTCAATATTTTTAAGCATAGAGGAAACTCAGGTTTATTGATTTAAAACCCTCAAATTGTATGCTTTGTTCTCAATAATCCTATTGGTTCTCTTCACTTTGCGCTCAACCCATGGCCCTTAGACACAAAAAAGGTATTTTCAAGACCGTCAAAGAAATGTATCAACCTATTTTTACAATGTTTTTGTTTTATGAATGCCATTATCAACCTTGTCCTCACAATATATAAGAATTTTAAAATTTTGTTCATTTCAATGCCAGCATTAGCAAAAGGTCTATCAAGTTAGAAAAACAAAGGAGATATTTATTTCCCATCTCATAAATGCAAATAAAAATGTTGGGGGTGGCATAATTCAATCCTTTGAGTGTTGAAAAATGGCAGCAAAATTGACCCCAGTAAAGGATTTCTTCTGCAAAGTCACAATAAGTTGTCCAAAAGGTTGTTTTTTTTCATCCCATCCCACAAATACAAATGAGTAAATTTACAGTACATTAAAAAATCTCTTTACTGATAGGAAAACAACAAAACGTAGTTATGATAGACTTTATGAACCAAGAAATAAAGAAATGAAATAAAAAGAAATGTAATTGCAATGCCAGTTTGTTAAAATAATTCATTTTGAATGACTGACAATGGCAAAAAATCACAGTACGAACGCAGATGGCTATTTTTAGTTTAAAAGCAGTGTTAGACTTGAAGGCAAAAAAAAACATTCATCCCAAAATACACAACCTTGTCAACTTTGTTGTAGTTTGCATAAACACAATCACAGTTATGTAAAGATAAAATAATAATGAAAAAAAAAAAAAAAAACGTGAATGGACCCCAGATGGTATGGACAAAAAAAGAGGTTTTCCTGGTATGAATATTTTGATGTTAGTTTTCATGATGACCAATCCCTTCTGAATATATGATTTAACGAGGAGACTGTTAAACCTTTCTATTGGCATGAAAGCTTTTATAGCTTTTTTGTCTCTTAAAACTGTAGTAACTTTTGTAAAAATTTACTTTTTACATTTTTGTTAAAACTTTCACTATGTCCTGACAGTACAATATTAGTTAGATGAACTGTGACAAAAAAAAAACAATAATAAAATAAAAAAGTCAAGCTCCCCTGGCTCCTCCCAGTGGTCCTACTGCCATTTGCAGAAATTTACCGCACCCGGTCAGAAACCAGAAATCAGAGCCAGGAAGAATGTCTTGGCAATGTCAGTCACACTCATGTACGCACTGCTCACACCCCTTCCCCGCACAGCACCTACCGTCTTTCAAGATCAAGACTGACAGTGTTTTTTTCTTGACCAAGTTTGTAGTCAAAGTATGGGCAGGGCGTAGTGAATGTAAAGTATAGCGGTCGTGTTGCGTCCCTACCAGGCAATGTGCCATAGCTGTTCATTAGCCATCATTGGTGGCTCTGCTTACTAGACTGCTCTTCACTGCAGGCTCCGCTGTGGAGGGAGGGCTGTAGGACAGCAGAGAGCAAGGGGGAGGGACCTGTAAGGTGTGGGCATTAACAAAGGGGCTAGCATTGCTGCTAATGGGGGGCGTTGGCTGGTTAGCCGGCCTGGCTGAACTGTACTCAGGCAACCTTTGTCTGATATTGAAATTTGTTTGATGATCTAAAACATTTAAGTGTGATAAAAAAAAAAGCAAAAGCAGATGAAATCTGTAATAGGGCAATGTTTTTTATAACCCTATGTTTATCTTTGGCTCTACATTTGATGGATGACCTGGGTGTGAAATATGGGGTTTAACACAAATCCTTCAGGTATACCAAAGTTGAACTTTAATTTGAATGAGGTGGCATTTTTGATCCATGCCTAATATTAAAAAAAAGAGTTGGTGATTGTTAGAAAATCCTTTGTACTAAAGTTCAAAATGTAAACTCTTCCTTTTACCAACATAGCCATGCAAGATTTCAAATAAGGTCTTAAATCAAATCCCAACACAATAGTGGCCTTAACTACCATACAACTGTGCTTCATACAAGTCAACACTAAGTTAACAAATTAGTAACACAATAACCAAGATGTAACTAACTTGACACTTGGGAGTAGTGGAAATGTGAGAGCATCATGACCCAAAGGTCACAGAAAGTGTGGTCAGTGACCCGGAGTGGAAGGCAGGGAGTTGTCACTCCTTCACTGGGATGAGGCTGCTGTGCTCATGTGTTGCAGGCATACATTTGGGTTAAATTTGAGGCCAGGTTTTGGTTTGAGGTTTTGCAATGGGTCAGGCCAGCAGCTAAAAGTTAGGGCCATTTTGAAAGAAGTAATCGAGAATGTTATAAGGTGAGACAAAACATGACAGTCTTTATGTTTGATGGATATTTCATTTGAGGAAACCTGAAATAACAGATGAAGCAAGACATTGTGTCTGCAAACAGGAATGTAAGGGAGTGTGCATGACAGATATGTCAGACTAAGACCTGAGCTTTGTTTCAACTTTTAAGATAGGACAAAATGTGGGAGAAACAGTCTCTGTGTTTGTTAGATAAGACTTTATCCCTATCTTTAAAGAACTTGCTCCGACTGGTCAGAGGCTTTTTCAGCAGAACAGCTACAGGAGGTCAAAGAGCGGTTAGGTCATGTCCGTTGACTCCTGAGGACCTGAGCAGTTAATTATTGAGGTAGTGAAATCGGCTGTTTTATTAAATGTTCAAAGAGAACGTTCACTGCTGCTATGCAGGGGTTATTTACGTTCCTTTAATGTTTGACATCTGTAAACCACAACTCAACTACTCCACACCCAGGAGTTTTAAATCAGGAAGAAAATATAGTATTTGTTGTTTTAGCTTATTTTTAACTGCTGGAAACCTGTATAAAATCGATAAGGATGTGACTAGCAAGTCATTGAAAAATCCATATTAAAAATTAAGAACTCTATTATCTCCAAGCATCTGTTTAATTCTCTATAAGCTTTAAATGAACGTAACAAGGGGACACGTCACTACAATAAACTCCTTGGACTTAGACAACCTCAGTATTGCAGAGTAATATTTAAAGTTGAATACACAATAAGAGGAAATGCCAGGTATGAAAACAAAGCATATGTGAATAGAATGGACCCCAGATGTCCCATATCACTGTAGCAGTTTTTTAAGCTTTAAAATGACAATACACACCATGGTTTATTATCCATTATCATTAAGTTTTAAGGCACTACAACTTTTGTTAATGTCAGTGATTGTACTATATGTGATGCCTTGCTGCAAGCCAGTTTCCCCAAGCAAATGACTGAATTGTAAAGAATAGATAATCCATGTGGTATCAAGATCATGATGGATAGGTGCCTGCAAATTAATTAATTCTGTTATACAGGGGTGTGAAAAGTATTAACTCTTACAGAGTTCTTTAGTTTTGGCATTCTTTGTCACATCTACAGGGCCTTCTCAAAATATTAGCATATTGTGATAAAGTTAACTATTTTCCATAATGTCATGATGAAAATTTAACATTCATATATTTTAGATTCATTGCACACTAACTGAAATATTTCAGGTCTTTTATTGTCTTAATACGGATGATTTTGGCATACAGCTCATGAAAACCCAAAATTCCTATCTCACAAAATTACCTATCTCTCAACGTTCTCTTCACAATGTCCCACAGATTCTCTATGGGGTTCAGGTCAGGAGAGTTGGCAGGCCAATTGAGCACAGTGATTCCATGGTCAGTAAACCATTTACCAGTGGTTTTGGCACCGTGAGCAGGTGCCAGGTCGTGCTGAAAAATGAAATCTTCATCTCCATAAAGCTTTTCAGCAGATGGAAGCATGAAGTGCTCCAAAATCTCCTGATAGCTAGCTGCATTGACCCTGCCCTTGATAAAACACAGTGGACCAACACCAGCAGCTGACACGGCACCCCAGACCATCACTGACTGTGGGTACTTGACACTGGACTTCTGGCATTTCCTTCTCCCCAGTCTTCCTCCAGACTCTGGCACCTTGATTTCCGAATGACATGCAGAATTTGCTTTCATCCGAAAAAAGTACTTTGGACCACTGAGCAACAGTCCAGTGCTGCTTCTCTGTAGCCCAGGTCAGGCGCTTCTGCTGCTGTTTCTGGTTCAAAAGTGGCTTGACCTGGGGAATGCAGCACCTGTAGCCCATTTCCTGCACACGCCTGTGCACGGTGGCTCTGGATGTTTCTACTCCAGACTCAGTCCACTGCTTCCGCAGGTCCCCCAAGGTCTGGAATCGGCCCTTCTCCACAATCTTCCTCAGGGTCCGGTCACCTCTTCTCGTTGTGCAGCGTTTTCTGCCACACTTTTTCCTTCCCACAGACTTCCCACTGAGGTACCTTGATACAGCACTCTGGGAACAGCCTATTCGTTCAGAAATTTCTTTCTGTGTCTTACCCTCTTGCTTGAGGGTGTCAATAGTGACCTTCTGGACAGCAGTCAGGTCGGCAGTCTTACCCATGATTGGGGTTTTGAGTGATGAACTAGGCTGGGAGTTTTAAAGGCCTCAGGAATCTTTTGCAGGTGTTTAGAGTTAACTCGTTGATTCAGATGATTAGGTTCATAGCTCGTTTAGAGACCCTTTTAATAATATGCTAATTTTGTGAGATAGGAATTTTGGGTTTTTATGAGCTGTATGCCAAAATCATCCGTATTAAGACAATAAAAGACCTGAAATATTTCAGTTAGTGTGCAATGAATCTAAAATATATGAATGTTAAATTTTCATCATGACATTATGGAAAATAATGAACTTTATCACAATATGCTAATATTTTGAGAAGGACCTGTATATGTTTCAAATCAAGCTACTTTAAATATCAGACCAGGACAACCAGAATCCGCTGGAAATTGCTGTGTAACCCTTTCTAAACCAGTAGTGTCATAATGTTAACTGCCGACCTGACCCACATGCAGAGAACAACCAGAGACCGATGAGAATAGTGAATTTTTATTTAAACAAATGATCCTGGGAACGGGAAACAATACTGGAACAGTCTGGCCGCGGGAGAAGAGCAGAGTTACAAACTGGACCTCAGAAAACGCACCAGAACTGATTGTGCAGCTCACAGGTAAGCGCAGAGAAACCCGCAGGGGGGAATGGTCATAGATCCAGTGGTGTAAGAGAGAGTGGCTCGCCTTGACCGCCGTGTTCGTTGAGACGGGGCCGACAGAAGGTGCTGGGTGGGCGGACAGATTTCGCTTCGCTGGTGGCTCACAGAAGAGTCAGACTGAAGGTTCAATTTCGGACTCGGTTCAGACCAATTCTTTAAATCTCTGGTCAACTCCGTCGGATCCAGAGATAAGGCACCTGGAAGTGTCAGAACAGGCAAAATCAGTGCAAGTTTACAGAAAATTTCAGAAATAACTTTCAAACTACGAGAGTAGATTTCAGGGGAGGCCAGTAGCTGTACCGCAAGGGCAAAACGCTCAGGCAACGAAGTGCAGGCGCGGCCTCTTCATTTACTGCCCAGTTGAGCAGCACCTTTCCCTTCTCCAGCACCTCCAGGCAACGACACCTGGCGGTAAATGGTTAGCTGCAGGTAGACACACCACGGATTCTGACAAATAGATGTCAATGACTTCATCTGTTTTTTAATTTCTTTAGTCTACTTCATGTTGTCAGACAGGTTATATTCAAGTGATGTTTTTTATTCATTCTACTGGTCTGACAGTATTCAGGCCTGGGTGTGGCAAGTGAAACCGAACCAACAAAAAATATCAAATAGCTAATTTTTTCCCACATAGGACCAGGTTGGTTTTGATAGCTATTGGATTGGTATTTTCCAAAATGAATGACATTATAATTTGTTAACTGCTTTTAGTATTTAGTTATATTTTTCTGGTATTAAAATTCGATGATTTGAAACAAGTGTGTCAAAAAAACAAAAAAAAAAACAAATCTGTAATTGTAATTATCTTTAGCTCTGCATTTGCATGTGAACTGGGTTTACAGTATGGGGCTTAGAACACATCCTTGGGGTGTACCTAAGCTGAACTTCGGTAAGAATGAGGCTCTAGACTTAATTTATGGGGGAATCACATCACGGTACCACTCTGGAATTCAGTGCGGTCCTGAGAGCGACCCATTCTTTCACTAATGTCTGTAGACATTGTCTGCATGTCAAAGTGCTGGATCTTATTCACCTGTGGCTGTGGAACACCTGAATTCAATGATTTGGATGGGTAAGCGAACTCTTTTGGCAATATAATGTACATGCACAATAAAAACTTGACCAATGCAATTTTAAGCAGAAATTGTGTAACTTTGCATGGCAGAGTTTAAACTAGCAATCATGCATGCAGAGACAACCTGTGTTCGTTTTCTTTAAAGGTTTAATGACCCATTTAACAGTTTCCATCACACACAAATCTTAAAAACTGCATTTGTTACACAGTTCTGGCAATTCTGGCAATTTTACTGTTCAAACCAAAGTTGTTGTACTTTTTGTTTCATTTTATTTTCGAAGCATCCTATATGACGCAGTTGAAGACAAAATGAAGACTGACGTTTCCCTGTAAATACAAGCTTTGATTTAGTTTAAGAAGCTAAAGGTTCATTGAGGCCATTGTGTTCATAACAAAAAGCCAAACAGCACAAGTGTAACCTCAGAGCAGAGCCAGCTGGCAGCATGTGAACACACAGTCTTCTTTGTGGGATTTCTTGTGTCTGATAACGGGGATCAAAGATTGCATGCAAGCTAAGCTGCTTACGTGCCAACCATTTTATTAACATAATCTGCTTTTTCATTTGTGGTGGCACGAAAAAGCAACAAAGATGAGGACGACAGTTTTTGTTATACCTTCACCTAAAGAAAATTCAGTTTGAAATCCTAACATGCCTTTTAAAAAAATCTGAGGATTAAGAAGTAACTTTTTACAGTGACATACAGGTCCTTCTCAAAATATTAGCATATTGTGATAAAGTTAATTATTTTCCATAATGTCATGATGAAAATTTTACATTCATATATTTTAGATTCATTGCACACTAACTGAAATATTTCAGGTCTTTTATTGTCTTAATACGGATGGTTTTGGCATACAGCTCATGAAAACCCAAAATTCCTATCTCACAAAATTAGCATATCATTAAAAGGGTCTCTAAACGAGCTATGAACCTAATCATCTGAATCAACGAGTTAACTCTAAACACCTGCAAAAGATTCCTGAGGCCTTTAAAACTCCCAGCCTGGTTCATCACTCAAAACTCCAATCATCGGTAAGACTGCCGACCTGACTGCTGTCCAGAAGGCCACTATTGACACCCTCAAGCAAGAGGGTAAGACACAGAAAGAAATTTCTGAACGAATAGGCTGTTCCCAGAGTGCTGTATCAAGGCACCTCAGTGGGAAGACTGTGGGAAGGAAAAAGTGTGGCAGAAAACGCTGCACAACGAGAAGAGGTGACCGGACCCTGAGGAAGATTGTGGAGAAGGGCCGATTCCAGACCTTGGGGGACCTGCGGAAGAAGTGGACTGAGTCTGGAGTAGAAACATCCAGAGCCACCGTGTACAGGTGTGTGCAGGAAATGGGCTACAGGTGCCGCATTCCCCAGGTCAAGCCACTTTTGAACCAGAAACAGCAGCAGAAGTGCCTGACCTGGGCTACAGAGAAGCAGCACTGGACTGTTGCTCAGTGGTCCAAAGTACTTTTTTCGGATGAAAGCAAATTCTGCATGTCATTCAGAAATCAAGGTGCCAGAGTCTGGAGGAACACTGGGGAGAAGGAAATGCCAAAATGCCAGAAGTCCAGTGTCAAGTACCCACAGTCAGTGATGGTCTGGGGTGCCGTGTCAGCTGCTGGTGTTGGTCCAATGTGTTTTATCAAGGGCAGGGTCAATGCAGCTAGCTATCAGGAGATTTTGGAGCACTTCATGCTTCCGTCTGCTGAAAAGCTTTATGGAGATGAAGATTTCATTTTTCAGCACGACCTGGCACCTGCTCACAGTGCCAAAACCACTGGTAAATGGTTTACTGACCATGGTGTCACTGTGCTCAATTGGCCTGCCAACTCTCCTGACCTGAACCCCATAGAGAATCTGTGGGATATTGTGAAGAGAACATTGAGAGACTCAAGACCCAACACTCTGGATGAGCTAAAGGCCGCTATCGAAGCATCCTGGGCCTCCATAAGACCTCAGCAGTGCTACAGGCTGATTGCCTCCATGCCACGCCGCATTGAAGCAGTCATTTCTGCCAAAGGATTCCCAACCAAGTATTGAGTGCATAACTGTACATGATTATTTGAAGGTTGACGTTTTTTGTATTAAGAACACTTTTCTTTTATGGGTCGGATGAAATATGCAAATTTTGTGAGATAGGAATTTTGGGTTTTCACGAGCTGTATGCCAAAATCATCCGCATTAAGACAATAAAAGACCTGAAATATTTCAGTTAGTGTGCAATGAATCTAAAATATATGAATGTAAAATTTTCATCATGACATTATGGAAAATAATGAACTTTATCACAATATGCTAATATTTTGAGAAGGACCTGTAGATGAGTTTTGTGGTTTTTGCAGTTTTGGAGCATTTTTATATCAGACTAAAGGAGAAACAAAGAGAATTCAAAAGTTTAAATGGTATTTAGCAGTAAATACAGAATATTTATGATGTCTGTTCTTTATAATCACTGTAATTCACACCATGCTGGATATCAACCTCTGGACCAAATCCGGTCTGATGGTGACCCTCTTTAGTCTTCTTAGTGCATGGGGTTGACCACAATCTGTTTGCGTATGTTTCTCCACCTGGTCTTTGAGAACTGAACAGATGCTCTTAGTGGGTTTCTGATCTGTGGAGTCTCCTGACTACAGGTCCAAAATGTCAATGCTCGAAAGTTTGAGCCATTTTATCACGTTTAACACGTCTGCTCCATCGTGTTGAAAAATCCACAGATCATCATCAAGTTGTTCCAAGGAATGTTGGAGGGAGTTGCTCCTGGAGGATTTTTTTGATCCTATAATTTATTAATGGTGTTGGGGGGAAGCGGACTCTCCTGGATCAGATGCAGCCCCACTCGTGGATTGCATCATGTCATCCCAAATAATCAGAATGAGAGAAAATAAGTTTTCATCAGTCTTCTGCTGTCTGTCCCTATACGTCAGTCTGTTCTCGATGGTTTTAGTAAACCGAGGTTAACTTGTTTTCTCCCCTTCTTGTTACAAAGCAGTTATACAAAACCTTTTGTTTCATTGTGCATTCAAATGTTCTCAAACCACCTGCTGCCAGTGTTCAGAATGCTTTGCACTGGTGGCAACATGGCTGCCGTATACTCCTCTGGGGGAAATACCTTGATTCCTTCACTGCAACTGAACCTTCTTACCTTGAGGTTCTTTAAGATCCAGAAAATGGTTCTTTCTTGCAACAGTTTCCTGCATGTGCATGTGTTTAGATGCATGGTGGCTACATGCTTTCTTTAAAGGTAGCCATTGCTAAATCAAGAGAACGGTTTCATGGACATCTGCTCCTATTCTAAAGCAATCATTCTGCTAAATAGACTGACAGAGGGACATCTCAGCTGGACTCTTTCACAGTTTTACCTGTAGTGAAGATATAACTGCACTGAAATGAGGTTAGCCGATGATTTTGTGCAGAAATACAGTGAAATTTGTTGGTTTTAATGCAAACACTAGAGCTAATAAAGCAATTTGTAGTAATTTAATATGCATCTGATCACTCTGCACAGTTATCTTACATCAGCATGAAATATAAGCAAAACAATTCAGCCCTGAGTGTGCATCACTTGCCATACATATTTACAAAGAACCAAGAACACTGTTAAAGCCTGATTTAACTGGAGCCATCGAGCAAAATGGCATCATTTACCACATTGATGTGGGCATATATCAAAATGCTACACTGCGATAATTTGCAGAGTGTATACATATCCCACTGTAATACTCCCATTACCAGCAACCCAATGAGCACTCTACTTCTTTGCATCACCGACCCCACCATCACTGTATTTACATTAGCTAAAACAAATGACCCCAATCTAGAGCTGCCTCCAGTTCCTGAATCACTGAAAGCAGCCTGACAACATGTTCAATTTTCCAGCTGCCTCACCTCATTTTTATTCTGCGTGTAACATCCAGTGTCATGGAGCACCGTTTCCCAGCCAGAGCACAAGATTCAGAGAGGAAGCGAAGAGGAGGAGGAGGGGAAGAGTGCAGAGGCCAGCGACGGTTTAAAGCACCATGCATCTTTCCTGTCTGCTGGTTACCCAGTCGATGGTTCACTAGCCCATGAAGGAGCCGATTTGTTCTCCACCCAGAGATGGGATCCAAATTCAGAAAGCCAGCAAGCCGCAAGAAATGAAACCTAATCCATCTTAACCAGTAATTCTGTACAGTATAGGCTAGGTTTGTCATGGAAGATGGGAAAAAATGCATATTTTAATTTCATAAGCCATTTCTTTTGGGTCTCTCAAACTTCCATCTGATAAGCTACACTAAAGAAAGGCTAAGAGCTGAACATAGAAAATGTTTGATTTTCAACATCTATGCAAATATCTGTACTATTACTAGAAGATTGGTTTTATTTATAGCTTCTATTAAAAGAGGATATCAGTACTTTTTATAGGTTTTGCAGTTTTTGTGGTTGCTACATTTGCCTGGAATTAAAGTTAAAATGGTGCAAATAGACAATATATCCTTTGACAACAGGATTTTGAAATCCCACAACAAATATATGAACTTTGTTAGTAAGGCCAGAAATGTCCAGGAAACCATCTGACTCACCAAACCTAAGCTGAAGATTTCTTATATCTTTAAAGCTCACAGTTCAACTAGTTCAAATTAAAGAAAATTTGAGCACAGGATAAATTCACAGTTTTATTTCTGAGGAACTGATTTATCCGTTTAATATTCCCATGATTGCTCAGGATATAACATTTCACAGATATTAATAATTGGGAAATACTTGATATACAGCAGAGTATTTTTTTTTGCTGTTTTGTCACATTTAAAAGTTTCAGATCATCAAACTACTTTTAATATCAGAGATAACCTGAGGAAATATGAAAAGTAGTTTTCAAATGATGATTTAAACAGAAAAAAACTCTATCCAAACCAACCTGGCCCAATGGGAAATAGTAAGTACCTCCACCCCTTGGTAAATCCTAAATTAATTGTCATTAAATATATTTTAATATATTTTATTGCATGGTGGCGCAGTTGGTAGCACTGTTGCCTTGCAGCAAGAAGGTCCTGGGTTCGATTCCTGGCCAGGGGTCTTTCTGCATGGAGTTTGCATGTTCTCCCCGTGCATGTGTGGGTTCTCACCAGGTACTCCGGCTTCCTCCCACAGTCCAAAGACATGCCTGTTAGGTTAATTGGTCACTCTAAATTGCCCTTAGGTGCATGAATGAGTGTGTGTGTGGTTGTTTGTGTGTTGCCCTGCGATGGACTGGCGACCTGTCCAGGGTGTACCCTGCCTCTCGCCCATAGACTGCTGGATATAGGCACCAGCTCCCCCGCGACCCACTATGGAATAAGCGGTAGAAAATGACTGACTGACTAAATATATTTTATTGATTTAATTTTACTAGCCACCCCAGGGCCTCATTAATGACAGACCACCAAAATCCACCAGAAATAAAAATAAATCACTTGAATAGAACTCGTCAGAAAACATGAAGCAGGACAAAAGATCTCAGAAAGCAACACACCATCTAAATTAATTCAAGAACAAATGAGAAACAGTCACTGACATCTCTCAGTGACCAAAGGGTTACAAAGTTATTTCTAAGGCTTTAAGCCTCCAGTGAAACACAGTAAAGAATCTTCCACGGAGTGGTCAGTGATCAAAATTACTCCTAGAATGCATCAGGAGGTCACAAAAGAACCCAAAACATCTAAAAAAAAACTGCAAGCCCCAGTTAAGGTTGGTGTTCATTATAAGAAAGACGCTGGACAAAAATGGCATTCATGGGAGAGTTTCAAGGCCAAAACCAACAGCAGTGAGATGGTTTGGAACCACTTTGCCTCTTTAGGATCTCCCTGATATGAAAAGGAACCATCAATTCTGTTCTCTACCAAAACATTCTGAAGCACACCAGCAAGTCTACCTTGCTGGTGTGCTTAGGTTTTGGAGATCTGCTGCTGATTCTGGGCACGATCCTAGACAAGGCATTAATGCTTAAAAAACCCTCCAAAGTGGCTGAATTGAAACAATTCTGCAAAGAAGAGTGGACCAAAATTCCTCCGAGGGTGAGGAGTACCAATTATTAGGTTTAGGGAGCAATTGCTTTTTCACTCAGGGCCACGCTGGTTTGGATTGAAAATAAAATTAGTTTGATCTAAAATATGTGTTATGAAAAAAAGAAAAAACTGAGAAAAGCTGAAGGGAGGTAAACAGTTTTTCACAGCTCTTTATGTGCCATAAATCTAAGTTTCACTTTTTAAAATTAGTTACCAAAATAAACAAACATCTGGAATGTATTCTAACTTATTGCAGCTGTGTAAACCGATGAAAGAACGGACAATACTGGAGGTTGGATGCATTTTTCAGGAAGCAGCAACAACCCCAATAGCTGAATGTGAATCATTATGTTGGCTGATATTTGACCTTTAACCACTTTCACTATGAACATGTCCATCCGCCCAGTCAATGCCTGCTGATGTGGAAACAGAAATGCAGCTGATGCTCTGTGGTGTCATCACTTCGGTTCTTCAAAAACAAAAAAAACAATGGAAGAATGACTCATTCAGAAAGTAGTCGGTCTCTCAGCAGAGACACTGTCACTGCATCACATTGATTACTCGCTCAGACCAGACGACAGTTTACAGGCCAATCAATAGTTTGTGTAAAATTTAGTCAACTGAATGAAGGCAGCTACTCGTTCTGTCACTCTGGGAGTTTAGCATGTCTATCTCCACACTGACACACCAATCTATGAACTATTGAATCATTTGAAACAGGTCAACTTGTGTGGGAGTTCATATACTGAAAATACATGGACATTAACCTCTCTAAAATGTGCAACCCTGAACAGTCTAACAATGTAAACTCAGCAGCTCTGCCAGTACATGTGGAACTCATTAATCTCAAGCTGAACCTGCAAATTCTCCAATTAGTTCCTAAAATCATGGCTTCGACTCCAACAGGTGCCGAACAGGCTTTGCCGTTTTATGCGGCAGTCTCGTCAGGATTTGATTCATGATCTGGAAATGGCTCCAGAACAGATTTCTTAATTCCCAGCAGAGAAATTAAACTTTATAATGACACAACTCATCTCAGACTTGCAATCGTTTTGCTCTCCTGTTCTCCCGGTCTGATTTACAGTTTATATTGAAATATTTCTATGTAACAGGTGTCCTTGCAGCTTGAGCAATGGTTGCCTAGCAATACTGATTAAATGGAAAATCTGCTGTAGGCAAGGTGAATGTTTGCTTGTGATGTGGTGGTATGACACGACACAGTTTGTTTTTAAATTGTTCCTCTGAAAGGTTTCTTCTGCACCGTGATGGCATGTAATGGGTATGAACAACATTCAAGCTGTAAAGCAAACATCATGATTTCTCCTCAAAACCATTGCAATAACAACATGTTGGGAGCAAAATGTGGAGAAAAGCTGGTTTTAAAAACATTCTGATGAAAATATTTCAGAACAAAAAAACTATAGAAAAATGCAGTTTTAAATTTTTTTACATTTCTCTTTTTTTCCTCCATTTTATCTTTTCTATAACAATTTGCACACTAAAGTCATGCTTGGTCCAGTTATCAGTTTGTTTTTATCATTGGATCATGAAGTTAAAAAAGCTCCTAAAAGTCAGATTTTTTTTTTTTGCCAAAGTATTTCAATTTATAATATGACAGCCAATGATGGGTTTAAACAAATCACATTTTAAAGGTAAGATAATGGTATACCTCAAGGTCGTATGTTCAGGCCTTTATTAGTCTTGTTTCAGTCTGAAAACAAGCATTTTGTTATGACCTGGCCCAAAGTCCACAACAAAAAGGGAAAAGCACCATGTATAGGAGTTCTAAATTATAGATTTATTTAACACAAACTAAGGTTTAAATCAGAAGTTTCTACTATGAAATGTAAAAGTCAGTTAAATCAGTGGTATAGGTGTGCAGAGTGGAGGATGTATGTGAAAGCAAAAGACGACCACATACCTGTGGAGGAGAGCAGAAAGGTTAGTTAGCAGTCAGGGTTTAAAGAAACTGAGAGCCTTACCAGGTCCTCAGGTGTCCCATATTAGTAATCAGTGTTGCATTTTAAAAAGGTAAATGCCCAACCTAACTAAAAGGGTTCATAACATTTACAGTTGACGGTCTAGATCTAAATCCAATTATTATACGAGCAGATGGAAGATTATCTTTAGTACAGGCATATGGATATTTAGGATTAAAAAAACAGTATCAGAGAATTAAAAAAAAAAAATTATAAAAAGGCAATTAAATGTACACAGATCTAACATAACATCTATCAAGGGTAAAAGATAAATGGCAAATAAAATATAAAAAGGTGTACAGGCGCTCTGGTTTCTCTCCACCACTCGAGTTAACTCCAAATGTGCAATTAGCTTTCTTTAAAGCCCATTTTTGGTGATTTCCATATGTGACTGTAGTGAAAACAAAAGCCTGCAGATCAATCTTTGAACAGCAAGTGTTTAGACTTACTCCTGTGTGTGTGCTTGTGTTTTAGGAAGCCTTGGGCCCCGCCGTTGGGACTAAAGCCAGATGGATTATTGTCTGGAATTTGATGAAGTCTGGTTATGTTTTATTTGTATGATACATTATGAATGAAGTGCACCTTCTATCAAAGAAATGAAATAAACAGGGAGGTATTTGCTGGAGCAACAAAGAGTCATTGATTATTATGGATGCAGAAGCATTAACATGTAATGTTTTGATTTAATGTTTTAAAGTTTACAAAGAAAAGTGAATAAGCAGTTGCCCTGCACGGATGAAGTGTTTGCTTAATTTTTAAAGTGTTTAAAATAAACCCCAAATCAACTTTTTTTTGCAGATAAACTGTATACATTGGGCCATAAGGGTGCTATTTTTATGTTACCGTGTAACAGATGTAAATTTATGTAAACTTATTTAATTTTGCAATATTAGAAAATAAATAATAGAAATAGTCTTAGTGCTGCCCTCTTTGGGTTGAACGTTGGCTACTGCAGCTGAATTTTCCTATTGTTTCAAACAGTACAGCTTGTCTACGTCACAGCCCTGCGTTCAGGTATAAAACCGTCTCACTCAGACACGCCCCTGTAGCGAGTCAAGAGTTGTAACTGTGAGCTATGATTGTACCGTTTTATGCTTTACATCTTCGAACATATGCTTTATATGAGAAAATATAAATCTACCTGAAAATGTTTGTAACTGCTTTGAACGTTAGCCCATGCTAGCAATGATGCTGCTAACATCAGTTTACCACTCAGACTGATATGGCTCAGGCCCCACTGGGCTCCAGAAAGCCTTCCACAAACTCAGGTGACAAAGGGAGGTGAAAAATTCTCCACCTCAAAAGATCTATCCATGGAGAAACTACCAGTGTGCTCTGCTCATTCTCCATGTTTCAATATGTCAAATTAATCTAGCTGCCACTTTCCCTTGCCCTCCTGACCACACTCCCGATTAACCCCCCTTCACTCATCCCCACACTTGGCCACGCCCCTCAGTGTATCTTGGCACTGCCCACTTTGGTGGCATTTTTCAAAATTTCACTGAACTCCAAAGCCTCAGAAACAGCTTATAATCCCTTCCAAACAGATTGATCGTTATTCTCACCTTTTCATCATCAATTGTTGAATTTCTTTAGCTTGGGGTCTGATGCGTGGCTTTTTAAATATTTTAGCCTACTTCATGTTGCCTGACTGGCTCTATCCAAGTGTTTCTTTACTCTACAGGTTAGCAGGCTTGAAACCCAGCTGTTCAAACAATATGGTTAATAAGAGGTAATTTGTTGTTTAAGAAGCAGGACTAATTCAAAACTGCATTTTTGCTTTTACTAAGATTTTATTTGTCTGATAATACAATTTTTTAAATGATCTGAAGCATTTAAGGTTGTCCCAAAAGCAGAAAATGACAAAACCATTTATGTGACCATCACGTTATTACGATAATGTAAATCTAAAGACAAAAGTCAATGATGGTGCTACTCCAAACCTGCAATCTGTAATCAAACTTCAACTTCATAAAATCTCCAGCTCCTTAAGGACCTAAACCCCACCTGATCTGTGTGAAGAAAAACAAACCACGTGTGCAGCAGTTAAAACATTTTTCTCCCTACCGATTTGGCCATTTCACAAACACACAACATTCAAATGTTTATCTCATCTCTTATGGGAGCATTTTATGGCTCTCCCTGACAGAGACCTGGACTGATTTACAGAGTTTGGGCAGTAGGAGAAGAGCAGAGGAGAGGGAGACATTTCATCTGAGCATCTTAAAGTTCGGTGTCTCTCCTCTCCCGACCCCCGAGGTCTCTTGTTTCCTTGCTTTCCCACAGACGTCTCCTTCAATGATACACTATTGATTTATTGTCCAGCGCATGACAGGGACCGAGCAAGCAACACAGAAGGAGAGAAAGAAATATCAAACTGTGGAACAGAGGCAGAAAATGAAAGATTTTATTAATGTCGCTGAGATATTTGTTGTTGTGGAGCTGTCATCAGCGAAGCTTTTTATTGACTGTTCAGACTTCACCAACAACTTGAGATAACAAATATCTGCGGAAAAGACAAATAATTGAAGACAGGGCAGTTTTTGATTGCTCATTGCAATTAAACAGAGCAAATAAATTATGATTAGTATTAATTAGGACAGGTTGTACATTATCTTTGTGAAAATGTATTTAAAACTGTCAATGTTTTAATTTCATGCATCTTTGAACATTTACAGTTGTGTTCAAAATAATAGCAGTGTGTTTAAAAACGTGATTAAAGCGCAAAATCCTTAGAATAGTTTTTATTTCCATGCAATAGGAACACTGAACGTTATATTTTTAAACCATTAAGTGTATCAATCTTTTAATCACATTACAGAAAATAAAGAAAAATTTATACTGGGCCGTTCAACAAAATAGCAGTGTCTGCATATTTCTTTACAAACTCAAATATTTACTGTATCAACTGAAAAATCTTAGGATTTATTATTCCTGTGAATAATTAAAGTAATATTTAGTTGTTGAACCAGTGTTTCTGAGAACTGCTTCACATCATGGAGTCCACCAACTTCTAGCACCTGTGAACAGGTTTTCCAGCCCAAGATGATTTCACAACATCCCACAATTCCTCTGCATTTCTTGGTTTTGCCTCAAACAACATTTTTGATGTCACCCTACAAGTTTTCAATCTGATCAAGGTTCTGGAATTGGACTGGCCACTCCAGAGTGTTGCAGTAGAGAATACTGCACTGGGCCACACCATAACTTTGATTTTGTTGGTCTGGAACCAAGATTCTGCTACCTTACTGGTGTGTTTAGGGTTGTTGTCTTGTTGAAACACCAATACCAATCAAGGGCATTTGCTCTTCAGCATAAGGCACCGTGACCTCTTCAAAAATTTTGATATCCCTTCTATGCAATAAATAGGCCCGACACCATATTAAGAGAAACATCCCTATATCATAATGCTCAACCCACCATGCTTCACAGTCTTCAGAGTGGACTGTGGCTTCAAATCAATGTTTGAGGATCGTCTGAAGTAGTGCAGCCTCCAACAACTTTTCTGTATTTAGTTCTCATCCATCCACCCATCAACTCTGACCAGCTTTCCTGTCCCTGATGAAGAAAAGCATCTTGGTTCATTTGAGTACCGAGTTTTGTTTTGAGGCCAGGATAAACCGTATATTCATCCTGAAAATGAGTCACTTTGAGATGGAAAACATTTTAGTGTCGGTTCATTGAAGAGCAGGATAATGATGGATCCTGTGCCTGTGTCCACACCTCTCGGTGTATGTTTCTCTAACACAAACATGAACAACAAGAACAACCTCCCTCGACACACTGAACAGCTCATCTGTCTCAGGGAGTCCAACACAAAATTAGGGCCACTCTCTGCTCCCAGTTTCCAAGGCAACTGCTCGGGAATACGGCGGCCGGCAGCATGGCTGCATTATTTACCTCTGCCAGCGGGTGTAATCCTTGTCACCTGCCTGCTGCGTTGCAAACTATACCTTTGGAAAAGAACATCCAACCCCCACAAGCAACAGGACCCCCCACTCCCAACACACACGCACATTCATTCACATAATGTAAATCCATCAGGCTGTCACAAACAGATGAGGAAACCTGCAGGGTAGAGTGTGCAGAATCCACGCTGCCCATGTCTGCAACACAACATTGAGATAAACTTGAGATAAAATATATTTACAACCATCTTAATCTAATGTGAATAAAAATCCAAAATGCATGCATACAAACAGGGCATGCCCAAATTCTCGTTTAAAATAACTTTACCATCAAGCATGTAAACACCAGTATGCAGGCTTTTACAAAAGCCAAATCCACAAACAAAATTTATCAAGCCCCCTTTGCCCGCCCCATCAGTCAGATCCGTAATTGGCCGTTCATTATGCCAGAGTTCATTTCCATGGTTCCAGCTGAAGTGTTTACCAGATGTCTGTGGGTGTCGCTTGCATGATTCGGCAGCAGTCTTCTAATTTACTGGGTTGATCCTCTGGCTGCCTGTCCATCATAGGTTTGAATCAGGGAAAAAAGCTGCAACACTGCAGTTTGTTAGTAGAAGACTCAATGTTTATAATAAAGATGGTCCTCTGTTTAAGGTAGATTTGACACCTTATTGTCCCTGTAGACTGCTAGAAGTCACCGCAGACCCGTAACATCATAAACTAGATTCATGTCTCTATTCTGAACATGGTTTAAGAGGCAATAAATTTATTTATCCATCACAAATAATATATACGGTTAAATATATCAAGCTGTTTGTGATCAAATTTGGTAAAATAAAGAACCAAAGACAAATAAAATGTTGCTCTTCAACATACAGAAAGGTGAGAATGAATACAAAATTTGAAAACTGAGTCATTCATTGATCCAGACCCGAATCCGAACATGGATGGGGTTGGCAGGCAAAGTCCTCTGAGGTACAGAGAGGACTAGCCTCACTAGCCCCACGCCAAGACAACAACCTAATCAAACTCACACAGGACCGGCGGGGCTGTTTGTTATTTTAATGCCCATCCTCCTGGCTACTACACAGATCATATTACACTAAAGCTATGTTCACACAGCACGTAAATGAGGCTCAAATCCTATTTTTTTGACATATGTGAACCATATCCAATTTTTCATGGCAGTCTGAATGGCCCAATGCCAATTTATCACCTTCAAAACAGTCAGAATTGTGCCACTTTCATTTGTGGAAATAAATCAATACTTCTCCGATGGTTTTCAAAACATCCGCAGTCACAACGGTCATGTCGCATTTACGACTTTTATGTCATTGTCCTGGCCCCGATTACACATCCACACAGACATCTCTACAGAAGTAGCAGTTACTGCTCCACAAAAGGGCATTGTTGATAGCTGTGCTCTCTTTTTTCTTAACTTTCTCTTGTTATTATGTGGTCATAGTATTGCGAGAAACTGTGAGAAATATATATAATGACAATGAAATATGTTTGAGTTCTCATTCAGCTGATGCATTTAATAACCACCTATTCCATGTTTACTTCAAACTGTGTAATGTACATGGTTTTCTTCATCATGTACAGCACAAGTGAAAATAAATTACATTTTCCCTTTTGTGTCTTCAACCAAGCAAGAAACATTTCAGCTGAGTACAACTAAAGGCACCCCAAGTATCTGTACCACAATTTGAAATCGTAGGATGTAATGCATAGTTGCATCCCGACGGGACCCAAGAAAGCCCTGCCGCACCTAGGTTATGGCCCTAGGTGTGGCTCCACTGTGGGTTTAGGTTGTCCTCTTGATGTATAGAGTGTACAGATGAGGTTCATAAGAGCATCATTGTGAAAATGTGTTGTGACCATGAACCAGCCATGTTCTAATTGGTCCTGCAGGGTAAAGAGAGCTTAGCTCCATCTTTATCCAATGTGAAGGAGGCTGAACACCAAGATCTAACTTTTCTTTTTAGTTTGATGATTTTTTTGTGTGTAATTTTTATGTTTTGGGCACTTCTGAGCCAACAGGGAGTGTTTTTTGTTTTGTAACCCTGATAAACAGGGAAGTAAGCTTCTGATATCACATTTGTACTCAGTGTTCCCTCTCAGAGTAAAACTGCGAACACAAAAAAAAAACACTGTCTGGGAAACCGAGTTGTCCATTCCAGTAATAAATGATTGACTGCACAAGATTTCCATTTTGTAAACAAGAGGCGGTTCGCTCCGTCATTCAGAGAAGAGACGTTTCCATTAGTGAGCTGGTGATGGACTCCTGCACACAGAATCAGCTCATACATGTTTCCAATCATTTGTTGTGACTCTTGCACATAAACACAGTCGAAGGCAGCCACAGACCAACACCTGCTAAAACATGGACGCTCAGACATCTAGTGTATGAACTCTGCAAAGTGACACATGCTCATTTGCAGCCGACTCCCGCCTGTCACAACATTACGTTTAATGGACGTGTCAGTCTGGCAAGGTGCTTCGCTGGAGCTTTCTCACTCCATCCAGAACTTTCTGCAGTAAGAGTGCTACCTGCTATTCAGACTACATCTAAATAACATGCTGGGTGTCGCGCCTATCTGAAATAGTAATCAGCAGATGTAAATGTCATCGGGTTTTCAACTTGAGGGTGTTTTAATAGGAACACTCTGATCCTAGGATTTAAATCCAATATAGATGGCTCATCCAATTCCTGTATGTGCTCTACAAAAATGGTAAGGAAGTGGTTTCAAATGCCACAGAAATGTCACAGATAATACAAATGTACACATTCTTATAGGATGTGACTAAATGGCATACTTTCTGTTGTATTTTTACTCTAAACTATGAAAGGCTTTGAGGAATTACAGTTCTTTTGTTTTGACCTCATCCATGGCTAATAAATCTGCTTAAACCTGCTTAAAGTGGGAGAAGCTGGCAGTGTTATTAACCTTCAGAAAAATGATTTTGCACATTTTAGGCACAATAAACTAATGTAAAATGTGTTTTGTTCTGAATGCAATATCACACCAAAGTATAAAAATGAAAGTATGAAATATTTGAATTATCAGGTGTCTAGAAGATTGTTTATTTAAAATTTAGACCTATTAACAAAAACAATATATTAAAATGAATGTTAAACATTACAAGAATAGTTACTATTGTCCTAAATGGGGACTAGCGGGTACTTTTGAATAATTAACATCTGACCTGGCAGTTAAAGGGATCTTTGTTTTAGAGAATCTGAGGAATTACCGTGGTGAGCCAACCTGAGAGCTACTAAAGCCAATTTTGCCTCTTTTCCAGTTTTTACCCTTGCAGTTTTGGTTGTTCCTTATTTGTCTTTCTCAGTTATAAATTAAGCGTTCTGCCACAGTACGTTACATGCAGATCATGCAACAAATCAGAACTGCCAGGAAGATGTGTCCTACCCAGCTCAACAACCAATAATTTAAAGTAGTCTTTTACACAATATTCATAGTTGACTGGAAAGAAGTTTGGTTAAATCTGTACAAAGATAGGTATTATAAGAAATCCCTCACCATAGCGGGATCAGATGGCAAAATGAAGGAAAATAGATTGCAATATCAAGCTATACGAAATCTCAGCATTTTTTTAAAACTATCTTAATAATGCATGAAAAAAAGTATACCAATGATGGGTCCAAAATTATTATTTGTTTTTTTACACATACGAAATGGAAGTAGTAAGAGACAAAGTGGTAACGTGTCGATACAAAATGCTCCAACACCAAAGTATTTTTGGCTGTCATACAATTTACCTGCATCACAAAAGCAAGAATGGTACCTATATAATCATTATTAGGTTATTCATCCAATAGACCCATTTATTTAATCATTGTTTTATAGTATTGCCTTCTGTTAACTCAATATCTTATAAAAATGTTATTTCTGTATTGGTTCATCATAAAATGCATCATAAGTTTATTTACTTTTTCTCAACAGGACTAATTTATCATTTATGGATAAAATAAATGCTAATTCATCTGATATCAATACTTTATAACAAACATCACATAATGTAGTCTAAAGTCACTCACAAGATCAGTTTACATTTCAAACACCTGATCTATAAAGAAAATGAGCTAAACGTAAAAAGGTTATGGAAGGTAATCAAACATGTATATGTATATGTACATGTGCATCTGTTATGGAACATACATGTGAAGTTGCAGACATATCTTGTGTGAATAAGCTGAAAATCTAAGGATTGGTGTCAGGAGATGCTTGGACAGGTTATGAAGAACTGATGGTGCCTTTAGGTCTTGGGTTGCCATTACAGAACAGAGTTTTGTTCACCTGTAGCTACTGCTGCGTGTCTGCCAGGCCTCTTGTATCATAAAAACCTTCACAACCCTTTTGTTTACTTTATCGTTAGGCTTTTAGCTCACTTTGTCCTAACTCCTGAATTAACCCACGTGTGTCTGTACTTCTCCTATTGCTACGTCTCAGCTGTGGATATGGTGGTGGGATTGGTGTCTGGACAAGACTTAGATTTTTCTCGCTGACCATTCCCCATTTAACCCCCCCTTTCCAACAATCCGGTATTGATTTAACACAAGACAATTTCGAATTCTAAAAGAGGTATGGCAACACTGTTGCAAGCATGTTAGCTTTACTACACCAACAATAGCATAAACATACTAATGTTAGTGCTAGCAAACAGATGTTAGTTGTGACACATAAGTTTTATCTGGCTACAGTTAGCAACTAGCATGCTAATGTTGTTGCTAGCACTATGTTAGTTGTGGCACATTAGTTTGATCAGGCTAGCACGCTAGTTGCTAACTAAAAAATAGCCTAATAGTTTATCTAATTTTGATTTAGAGAATATTTAGCTTTAGATTACATGAGCATTCTGTGTAACAGCATTTACTGAGCTGATAAAATAAAACAAAATAGTTATAAAACAATCCTCAAGGTTATGTTCAGTTCTCTGGCCTTGAGCCTCACTGCTCACAGTCGCATGCAGCAGTACTCATATACCCTATCCTGCACTCAAAGAGGTTGATTAGTAAACTTTGCAGAAATGCGGCTGGATTAGAATTCACTTCCACCTTCA
The DNA here is from genome assembly GCF_021462225.1 of Girardinichthys multiradiatus. Classification (NCBI taxonomy): domain Eukaryota; kingdom Metazoa; phylum Chordata; class Actinopteri; order Cyprinodontiformes; family Goodeidae; genus Girardinichthys; species Girardinichthys multiradiatus. The sequence continues at coordinate 39,957,910 of NC_061799.1, forward strand.
CGGAGCAAAGGGAGCCTGGGCAACGTGTTATTCAACTCACCCAAGTCACTGGCAATGACCTGTATCAGCTCTCCGAATTAATAAACCGTGACTTGGCTACACTGACCCATAAATTACTCCTGTTGTTGTAGATTATCGGCTCCTTTGAAATGCACTCCTTTGAAGGCTGTGGTTAGAGGGTAATGGTGTGACCTGAAAGTTCAAATCCTGCAACCACAAACATGTCCGTCAAAAGTCTCTAAAACACCAACCTACATTCTTATTTATTCTTGGGAAGTTCTTCTGCCTCAAGGGTAAATTGTAGAGAAAACGGTATGTGTTGACTGGTGGCAAAGCAAATATACAAGTCTGGATATTATATTAAAATGCATTGCATCATTGTGGATGTGCTGATCTCTGACTGAAATCTTAGTGTGTGTTTTCATTAGTGTGTGGAAGTAAAATAATGCCTTTCATGAAACCCCAGAGATTCAACCGATTCTCTTGGTGCAGAGATTCACTGTTTCTGAAAATAATTCATCAGTGTTTCATGGGGATAGTCAGCATAACAATACAGTCTGGATGTCAATATCAGGACACCAACAACTGCAGCACAAATGATAATCACATCAAAATTAGGTTTTATATTACAGGAAACATGGATGCAACATTAAAACCATCTTTTTGACATCCCTGTTGTGACTAAACCACAATTAGCTTCAAGCATCTATAAGTCAAATGTAATTTTAGACGTAATCCATGCACTGCACTTCAACCTTAAACTGCCTTCATAGAAAATGTGCTTTTAAAAAAGAAAAGGTCTGAGTGTCCATTTTCCTGGTTTGTAATAAAAATCTGTATAATACCACAGTTATTTTGGAGATGAAATGCTGAGACTACGAGGAGGGAGGAGAACTAATCTTTAGCTTCACCAGTCCCCAGCTTCAAAGGCAAAACAAAATTACTCTTCTATTTGTTTCAGTGGTAAAACAAAAATATTCACTTCAGAAATGATAATGTTCTAGTAACACAGGGGACTAAACATGCACAAGTTTCTTCAAAATGGACCAGAGATATTTTCCAAGTTCATAATAGTACTGATTAATTTTCACTTTTACTCTTTTGGCTGTCCACACTTAAGAGCTTTTATTCGCAATAAACTCACAGATGCCAACATGACCAATTGGAGGTTGCATTGAGTTGTATAGAAAGTCCTGTCATTTTGTTCCTTTATCATGACTATGAATGGTTTACTACAAAGTATAACATGCTAAAACAAAAACAATCTGGCTGATCAAGAAAAATGCAGTAAAATAAAGTAAAAGAATAATAATGTAACAAACTAATTAACTAAAAGATAAATAAGTTCACTAAAACCGAAGCAAAGAAAGGAAAGATGAATGTAAAGTATAAAATTGTGCAAACAGACAAATAGCAATACACAATAAGGTATAAATTATATTAGTTGCATTGTTAAGGGTTAATCAACAACATTTCTGTTAATACCTATGTATAAAATCATGCAAAAATCATACAGTCTAATTTTGCTCTCAATTAATTATTATTTTTATCAGATCATAAATCAGTGTTTAGCTCTGTTAGATACATATAATCTTATGCAGTTTGCCATCTGAGAGAAACTGATGTTTGATTTGAAAGATCTGCATCTTGGGGAGGTCAACTTCCGTTCTCACTGGAACTTTCAGAGACTTAATGCCCCACAGGTTTATGTGGGAACTCGGAACATGTCGCAGCGTGGGGGGTTCCTGGCTGGCAGCCTGCGGTTCATGGGTATGTTCAAACATAAAGATATAAAATTATAATTTTTTGTGAAGAATCAACAACAAGTGGGACACAATCGTGAAGTGGAATTAAATTTATTGGATGTGTCAAACTTTTTTAACAAATAAAAAACTGAAAAGTGGGGCGTGTAATATTATTCGGCACCTTTACTTTCAGTGCAGCAAACTCACTCCACAAGTTCAGTGAGGATCTCTGAATGATCCAATGTTGTCCCAAATGACTGATGATGATAAATAGAATCCACCTGTGTGTAATCAAGTCTCCGTATAAATGCACCTGCTCTGTGATAGTCTCAGGGTTCTGTTCAAAGTGCAGAGAGCATCATAAAGACCAAGGAACACACCAGGCAGATCCGAGATACTGTTGTGGAGAAGTTTAAAGCTGGATTTGGATACAAAAAGATTTCCCAAGCTTTAAACATCCCAAGGAGCACTGTGCAAGCAATCATATTGAAATGGAAGGAGTATCAGACCACTGCAAATCTACCAAGACCCGGCCGTCCCTCTAAACTCTCATCTCGAACAAGGAGAAGACTGATCAGAGATGCAGCTAAGAGGCCCATGATCACTCTGGATGAACTGCAGAGATCTACAGCTGAGGTGGGAGAGTCTGTCCATAGGACAACAATCAGTCGTACACTGCACAAATCTGGCCTTTATGGAAGAGTGGCAAGAAGAAAGTCATTTCTCAAAGATATCCATAAAAAGTCTCGTTTAAAGTTTGCCACAAGCCACCTGGGAGACACACCAAACATGTGGAAGAAGGTGCTCTGGTCAGATGAAACCAAAATCTAACTGTTTGGCCACAATGCAAAACGATATGTTTGGCGTAAAAGCAACCCAGCTCATCACCCTGAACACACCATCCCCACTGTCAAACATGGTGGTGGCAGCATCATGGTTTGGGCCTGCTTTTTGTCAGCAGGGACAGGGAAGATGGTCAGAATTGATGGGAAGATGGATGGGGCCAAATACAGGACCATTCTGGAAGAAAACCTGTTGGAGTCTGCAAGAGACCTGAGACTGGGATGGAGATTTATCTTCCAACAAGACAATGATCCAAAACATAAAGCCAAATCTACAATGGAATGGTTCACAAATAAATGTATCCAGGTGTTGGAATGGCCAAGTCAAAGTCCAGACCTGAATCCAATCGAGAATCTGTAGAAAGAGCTGAAGATTGCTGTTCACGAACGCTCTCCATCCAACCTCACTGAGCTCCAGCTGTTTTGCAAGGAAGAATGGTCAAGAATTTCAGTCTCTCGATGTGAAAAACTGATAGAGACAAACCCCAAGCGACTTGCAAGCTGTAATTGCAGCAAAGGATGGCGGTACAAAGTATTAACGCAAGGGGGCTCAATAATATAGCACGCCCCACTTTTCAGTTTTTTATTTGTTAAAAAAGTTTGACACATCCAATAAATTTCATTCCACTTCATGATTGTGTCCCACTTGTTGATTCTTCACAAAAAAATTATAATTTTATATCTTTATGTTTGAAGCCTGAAATGTGGCAAGAGGTTGAAAAGTTCAAGGGGGCTGAATACTTTCGCAAGGCACTGTAGTTGGCAAATTCCAGAAAGCAGCCTGAAGGTTTCAAAAAGTAGCCTGTAATGTCTGGAAAGTAGCCTGCAAGGTCAGAAAGTAACTTGTCGGTCCCAAAAACTTACCTGAATTCTGGAAAGTATTCAAACTCCAGCAAGGTACAGGATATTACTATATATTTCTATGTAAATGACAAAGCCAATCAAAGTTTAAGGAAAAACCTTAAATAGCCCTTCAAAAAGCCTGAGTAAAGAATGAGTAAAATAAAAGATTCTATGGAAGCAAATTAGAGTTGACTTAAGATTTATGCACAATAATCTATTTTATGTCTATCACTGATGGAAGTTGGATTTCTGGTGCTGTATTTGAAAGATGCTTGATTAGACGAAACTGTCGACTTTTACAAACATCTAGTGTTTGAATGCTTTCAGTATAGATTTCACTCAATATCAGTGACATGCTCTTAAAAATACCAATAATCTGAACAGGCCACTGTGTTTTCACACCATCAAGGATTACAATTAAAGCGTTTACTGCTGTGAACTACAGCAGTAAACGCTTTAATTGTAATCCTTTTACATGCTGCATAATCCTACCCACCCTCACAGCGGAGCTGTGTCACTCACGGACTTCGACTTGGACATCTGTTAGCAATCTGCATGAAGAGTGATAGCAGCAGAAACTTGATAGAGTCCTTGACTTGACAGGATGAGAAGCTCAGGCAGACAGGGAAGTAAACAGGGTGAAGAGATGACGGACTGCCAGAAAACCTGGCCTCCCACCTGCGAGCCTTCAGGCCCCCCCGGAGGGCACGAGCTGGTGTGTGCTCATGCCAGTGGATGATAGCAGCCGGTGAGCAGACGGCGTGTGTGTGTGCATTTCTGTGGTTGTGCAGGATGAAGCTAGAAGACTTCCACAAAGGCCTCCAGAGATACAGTATGTCTGGAAATGTTAACAAGCACAATGTAAGACCACACATGCCAGAGATGCCTCCCTTGTCTGCAGTAATTTCCTTATACATGTGTCTCACAACAGGAGATAGACTACGTATTGAATATTTATTACACATGCACAAACTGCAACGAAAAATACCCCAACTATGCCAGAAGAATATTAGAGGACATACAGGTCCTTCTCAAAATATTAGCATATTGTGATAAAGTTCATTATTTTCCATAATGTCATGATGAAAATTTAACATTCATATATTTTAGATTCATTGCACACT